>NC_080180.1:52857942-53223579 GCF_950295315.1 Erinaceus europaeus | reverse complement strand
AACTAGACTATAAGTAACTTAAAATTCAAGCCATACTTTATATAAGAATTGCTCAAACATGAATAACTATTAGAACAACCTGGTGAAAGTGTTGACAATAGATTGAATTCAAGTGGAATTTAGGTATTTACATTTTTTTTAATTTCCCAGAAGATTCTAATGTTCAGTTGGAGGGTGAGTTCCTGCCTTGTGCCTCAACTTTCATGGTTCTCACATCACATTCAGGTGATAATAAAGGGAAGATCAATGGTTTAGTTAAGGTTAGCCCATTCTCCTAAATTTAGCATTATTGTCATTTCTGAAGTATTGAATATTATCTAAAATGCCTCAAATGTTGTCCCTACAGCCAGGGAGTCAATTACACCAGTGATAATACTGTGGGCTCACATGGTTTTAAAACTGCAAACAGCCATATGAGAGATTTTTATGTCAGAATTCCCATGTAGCCTCTTGCACTAAAATTCTAAGTATAATTATTCAATTAGATGACTGGATAGACAAACCATATTATATTTGAGGTCTGTTGAAGAATTCAATTATTTCACTAAGTTCATAAACCAGCTTTGTACTATGGAAGTCATGGTACTATGATCCTTTGCTCTTAAGATTAAAGAGTACAAGATTTCTTGATTTATTTTTTCTTTCCCTTTTCCCCTAGACTCTAAGATGTCCTGATTACTATGGTAGCTATTGGTGAGGAAGGAGATGCCCACAACTTTGGTAGTGGGTGCAGTATGGAACTATAACCCAATAATTTTATAGTCTATTAAATAACCAATAAAAAAGAAACAAAAACTCCATTCAGAATCTGACTGAGTTTGGAGTATGGCACCAAAGTAAAAATCTCTGGGTGAAGGGTGAGGGTAGATGTTCAGCATCACTGGGGGGGGGGGGGAACACACAGACCTTCGCTGGTGGGAGTAAAAGAGAAAGAGAGAGAAAGAGAGAGAGAGAGAGAGAGAGAGAGAGAAAGAGAGAGAGAGAGAAAGAAAGAAAGGAAGGAAGGAAGGAAGGAAGGAAGGAAGGAAGGAAGGAAGGAAGAGAAAGAAAGAAATAGGGCTATGACATTTTCCCTTGACTTGACTTTCTTAAGGAGACACCACTGCAGTTACTATTGAAAATAACAAAGCTGGCACATGAAAACATGATTACTTCTAAAATCGCCAATATCATTCCACAGGAAGAACATATAATATCTACTTCATTGCCTACTTCTACAGATCTAACCGGAATAAGCTAAAATATTGCACCTTTCTTAGCAATTAAAAACTTCTGGTCTGCCTCCTTTCCAAATAAAAATTTAAAGAAAAATAAAGCTGTTTTGTGTTCCATCATTTTCCTGTATTAATCTCTATAGAAATTGATACTTCTCTGAGGTGGTTTGCTCCTCCACCCTAATTCAGTGTGCCAGGAATGTCAGTCTCTATTAAACTGGCTGGCAAGCAAACATCCTACTGTCCTTTCAATGCAGAAAACTAGCTAAGTATCCTAAAAGGTACTGGCATGGCACTGTCCCTACAAACCTGAGGTGATGGAGAGAGAACTCTGGGGTAGGAGTTGGGGGTGGAAGGAGGTCCTAAATCAGGAAATCACTTAGAGACAGGTATAGGGACATAAAATATCAGCAGTCATGCAGTCTCTCCCCCTACTCACTCCACCTTATTTAAGTCCTCAGCAGACAGTTATAACCCTCCAGATGAAATGATAAAGTAATGAACACCTAGTGTTTGAGTTGGACAAGGAACATGCCTTATATTTTGAAAGGGCAAAAATCACAAATTAAAATTTCTAAACAAAATACAAATGAACTGTATGCCAGCTGTCATTTAAAGAAAAATCGATGAGTTTTGTGAAATAAGTGGCATACCATGAATTCATGTAAAGATGAAATCACTGAAGACTGAGACAGTGACCTAGAAGAGGGCTCACAAGAGCCTAAGCTACACCCAGAAGGGTGGATACAGGGGAAATAGTGAAATCATCAACAACTGATTCAGCACAGGCATCAACCAACTACAAGGGAATATTGTTCCTGAGAGGGTCAGACTGGCCCACTTGAGAACAAAAGAGAAGCAAGCGGTGAGAAAAAAATAACACAAATGGGCCAGGCGGTGGCATACCTGGTTACCAGATCACATTACAGTGCACAAGGACCCAGATTCAAGCCCCTGGTCCCCACCCACATGGGAAAATCTTCACAAGTGGTGAAGCAGGGCTGCAGGTGTCTCTCTGTCTCTCTCCTCTATCTCCTCTTCCACTCTAATTTTCCCTATCTCTATTCAAGAATAAATAAAAATGTTAAAAAGGGAGAGAGAAATAACACAAACAAACCTAAGGAGGTAAGAATGCCTGTGATTTCAGGGACAGCAAGCAGCAACTAACTTACACAGAGGATCAGATTTCATGGTTTTGAAATGAGCAATAAACACTTCTGAACAGGGAATTGACATAACCAATGTAACTTTCATATAGGCAAAGATTTTGTTTTCTCCCCTGTTAGATTCACAACTTTGATCATGGCTTGGCATACAGAATTATTTCCGAAAGCATTCATGGAGTGAGTAATCAGGACAACAGCATCATGGACCAAAATGCCCTTCCGTCTTCCCAGGCATCCTCAGGCACATTGAAAAATGTCCTTTCACTGTTTCTCCTCAGTAGATGCAATTTAAAATTATGCTAAATAAGTTCCTGGAATGCTAAGGATTCCTAATACCATTTCATTCTTTTTGAATATCTTCTAGTATTTATTTATTGGATACTGTAGGAAATTGAGAAAGGAAGAGGAGATAGAGAGGAACAGAGAGACCCACATCATTGCTTCACTGCTTGTGAAGCTTTTCCCCTTGAAGGTGAGGATCAAGGTCCTTGTGCACTGTAATGCATGCACTTAACTGGATGTGCTTCTGCTGTCCTAATACTATTTTTATCTGCACAAAAGATAAGCCAAAATGAAATAAATATTTGTCCTTCCTAAAGCAAATGGCTCATATCTTTTTATGATGTATAGCATAATTAAATAATTGAATATCCTAGAAGAGATAGATGGGGGGGGGGTCTTCCTGGGTATTCAACAGGACTCATGAATGCAGGATGTGGTCCTGGATTTGAATGGGTAGTTTCAGCAGTTGATAGAAGGGTGAATGAGAGCTAAATTCAGTTTTAGTTTTTTACCCTAAAATTCATCTCCATTACCCCACACCCAAATTCTCCTAACCTTATTCAATCATATGGTCACCCTATTCCTATCTCTTCATTCTAGATATTGTACTTAGTTACACCGTACTGTTCAAAACCATTAATCCCTTCTGTATTTTTACTTTACATTTCAATCCATTAACTTTCCTACATTTTAATTTTAAAATATATCTGCTTCTCTTCATCATCTTCCCTCTGCCAATGACAATCATATCAATTCTGGAAGGGTAAAATGCTTGCCCTACTCCAATTCATTTTACAAACAGTAGAATTGGTCTTCTAACATGTATTATTATATTGTATTACTTCCCCACCATAGTTGTCAACTGCCTAGAGAACAAAGCCAAGCCTCCTGCCCTAGGTCCTTTTCTCTCCTGCAACTAAGTAAATAATGAATGAAAAGAAGAGCACCAGCTTCCCACAGCCCCACTGAGATCTGAGCCAAGAAGCTTGCTTTGACTTCTCTTTGTTTTGGTTTCTTTATTTGCAAAATAAAATTGTTGAGCAGGAAGATTTCAAAGGCTCCATCAGCTTCTTAAACCTTATTCTTTATTATTTTCCTAAGCAGTGCTAACTCACCTCAAATATCAAAAATTAACTGCACTGTAAGAGTTTCTGACTCTCCTTCCCCACTCCAACTCTGAGACACATTCTTGTCTTTAATTTATATCAACATATTGTTGATCTTTAGCTTCATACAAAAAATATCATATTCTGTTGCCACACAAATGTTTTCAAATTCGCCTATGGGGGCCAGGTGAAGCTGCATTTGGTTAAGTGCACACATTACAGCACACAAGGACCCAGGATTAAACCCCTGGTCCCCACCTACAGGGGGGAAGTTTCACAAGTGATAAAGCAGAGCTGCAGGTATCTGTCTCTCTCCTTTTCTATCTCTCCCTCCCCCTCAACTTCTCTCTGACTCAATCCATTAATAAGGCAAACTAAAAATTATTTTTTAAAAAACTGCTTATGTTTTACATGCATCAGTAGCTTAATCCTGTATTATTCAACTGTAGCATATTGTATAAATATGCCATGATTTGTGTATCCTTTTTCTACTGATAGACATTTGGGTTGTTTTAAGTTCACCTTAATATTTCATTTTGAACAGCAACAACAAGAAAGAGTTCTTGCTGCTCTCCTGTCCTTCAATTTCCCGTTTTTTGGAACTCAACAGTAGAATGACCAGGAAAATGGCCTCTGCTCATATTGTCCCTTGTTGTAATACTCCAGGTATTTCTCAGTCCCTGTCTTTGCCATTGCTTCCATTCTCTGTCAGAGTGAGATTTCATTCTCCTTTTCTCCAAACCAACAAAGAGTTTTAGGTCATTTTCCAGATTTATTTCTTGACGAATTCTTGTTGCCAATCATTCTTGTCCCTTTGGCCAGATAACAAGTATTCTGGCACCAAAGGAAAGAGAAAAGATAAAGAAGTCAGAAAAAGAAAACAAGTCTTAACTAAGTCCAAAACACAGGAATAATATTAACTTAACTAAGTCCAAAACACAGGAATAATATTAAGAATCTACAAGGGGGGGTATGATAAATCTAAAACTGGGCAATTACAGGTATGAACCAAGGTAATGAAAGGACCATAAAATGAGTTGGAAAGGTGATATTCTGAATTCAGGACCATTAGTATCACAGAAATTGAAATCTTGGGAACTACATGGAAGAGTGACAATCATATGATGCAACACTACTTCCCAAAGCAGAAACCACCCTCTGATTCTGATTATCTTGAATTACTGTATTTCCCAAAGCCAGAAAGTAGGAAGGAAAAGAACTTAATTGAGTCATTAGGATATTGGTCCAGTTGACAAAAACATTAGTATATCAAAGAATTTCGGGAACCTGAATTTCAATACTGATTCTGTGATTTGTAGCATGTGTGATCTCAAATCATTCAACCTTACTGCATCCTACCTCCTCATATAAAAGGTAAGGGTTTCATATACACTCTGTTTTAAAAGAGCAGCCCCAACATGTTAAAATGAACTAATTCACCACAAATTGATGAAGACAGCAGATTAAAACCTAGGTGCTATAACTGAAGAAGTTCTCAGAGCCTCTCCCTACATTGTCTCATCACCCCCACACACCCAAACCCCAACTCTCCAGGACAAGCTGACCCAAATATCTCACAGTGGTTCTGAATATAAGGACAACTGTTTAAAAATACATGTTAAGATTTTTCCTTGTGGACTTTCATGGACACTAATTGAATTCCCGTACGTTCCTGTTTTTTTTTTGTTTGTTTATTTGTTTGTTTTGTTTTGTTTTGTTTTGCCTCCAGGGTTATAGCTGGGGCTTGGTGCCAGCACTTCTAGTCCACTGATCCTGGTGGCTATATTTTCCATTTTGTTGAGTAGGACAGAGAGGAATTGAGAGGGAAGTAGAAGATAGGGAGAGACAAAGATAGAAACCTGCAGATCTGTTTCACTGCTTGTGAAGAGAACCCCCTGCAGGTGGGGAACTGGGGGCTCGAACCAGGATCTATAATTTTTTTTTTTATCTTTAAGCCATAAAAGAAAGCTTCTAATTCCATTTTGATTTTAAACTGATGCATAAGGAGATGCTAAACCAAGAAGACTAATATTGCACTTTTTATTTCAAATAGACTTTTTAAGCTTAACTAGCTCACACCCTATCCAGCTATCCTTCAAGTATAAGAGAGAAGTAAAGATCTTTGCAAACATTCAGAAACTGAAGGACTTCACCACTACCACTCCTGCCTTGCAAAAATTTTTGAGAGGATCCCCACATGAAAAGAAGAAACGAGTGAATTCCAGCTGTTTATGAGATGAATAGAACCAAGAACAAAACAACACGGGAAACCAGACATTTCAGGAAAGGGGAAGGAAAATGGACAGAGTGATACAAATGTTGATGAACGAAAACCAACCTGTTATAGATACACTATTGTAGCTACTGGTAGACATAATACTCATGGTAACTACAAAACAAAATATAGCACAAACGGGAAACAAAATACACTAAGCAACCGTCATGGAAAACCATCCACACAAGTTAAGGAAGAGAAACAAACAGGAAAAAAAAAATCAACATGCACACAAAACAACTTCAAAACAGGAATCATAATGGCCATAAGTTAACCAAGTTTATCAATTATCACCCAGAATGTGAATGGTTTAAATTTACCATTGAAGTGATTCAGAGTAACTAAATGCCTCTAGGAAAGACATATATGAAAGGAAGACAAACAGAAGTCCCAGGTGACAGGCTGGAACAAGGTATTCAAAGCCAAAAATGCACACAAAAGGGCAGAAACATATATTCTGCTATCAGATAAAATAGACTTTCAGGCAAAGAAAGTGATGAGACAGAGATGAACAATACATGTTAGTCAGAGGATCAGTCCAAGAGGAAGACGTAACAGTCAGCAATATATATATAATCCCAATATGAGTGCACCCAAATATGTAAAACAAGTAGTTACTGACCTCAAGAAAGACATCAACAGCAACACAGTAACAGTAGACTTTAACATACCACTCACAGCAAGAGATAGGTTATCTAAGCAAACAAACAAATAAACAACAACAAAAAATTAACAAGGAAATACAAGGGAAGAGCAGTGATAAATTTAGCTGATTTTCACACTCATGTTCTTGAAAACATGATTTCCATAAGACAGCTCATGTTAAGAATAGTTAAAAGTATTCCTAAAAGGCAGTTAATTTCAACCCCTATAAAGAGGTTCTAAAGTATTATGATTTGCTTAGTTTTCATAGTTTCCAATATTGATTTTGAAATCTCACTACTGCAAAATTTCCTGTGTGACTTGCTATGATTTTTTTTTCTCTTGCAGTATGGCTAGCAGACTTTATTAGTTTAATTTTATTAGACAGTCAGGAAAGACATAATATATTTTCTATGTTCTTCTATGCAAAAATGAATTGTGACTTTTCCAACAACTCAAAATATACCTAGACATCTTAAGAGGAGGCAATAATTATAGAAATGAGGAAAGAAATTGGTTCCTTTGACCCATAATGATTGGTAATCTGTCTTACTGTACATATACATATACACACACACATATACATACATGCATACATACATACATACATACATACATGCACACACTCCAGAGATACCCGGACTTTTCCACCTTTCTGTCATGTCAAATTCCTATTCAGTCTTTGAAATCAATCTTAAGATGCTAACAGTAAGGAAGAATATTAAGGAAAGTGGAATATTTCTGAAATAAAATGTTTAAAATATTAGAATTTATATTTCATCATTAATTTTATTTGGGCGAGATTTTGTATTCAAGCCTATGAGTTAAAACACATGTGGAAAAATAAACAAACAAAAAAATAATTCCCTAGGTCCTAAGAACTTTATTATACCAGAAGGCTTTCAAGATATCTTCTACAGATCTCTGTATCAGTGCATGCAGTTATGTCTTCAATGATAATTGTGGCATGTTATGACTCTGTTTCTGTGAATTTCACAGATTAAAACACTGCTGTTATAAAAGTACATTCTCTCAAATATTAATCACACATGCTTTAAATAGAAGCCATTAACATTTTACAAATAATAAAGAGTGAAAATTTGATTTATGAAGTAATTCTCACTGAGATGTTTGGGGCATTATATAAACAGTTAAAGACAACAAAAAAAACATCATAAAATTAATTATCACAAATTAAACAAAATAAAAGCCAAAACCACTGAACTGAATAGAATTTTACTGTGCTCAGAAATACTAACTGATGTTAAAGGACTACTGATAGATAATCAACTCATGAAATATTTAAACCTTAATATCTATTTTCAGTTCTCTTCTATTCTCAATTGACTTTTTAAAACTAGTATGTACTAGGTATGGGTTCTGAAAAGTTTATCTTTTTATTGGGGTTAATGATTTACAATACAGTCTGACACATTGACACAACCTCTCACCTCATGATAAGTGTCTGGGAGAAACTGAGTCCCCCAACTTAGGGCCACCTAACCCCTTCATACAGCAAGACCCTACTGTCCCTTCATCCTACCTCTTCCTCTCCTTTCCCAGAGTCCTTGGCTTTGGTGCAATACACCATATCCAGTCTAAGTTTTACCTTATGCTTTCCTTTACTGTCCTTTTTTCTTAAATTCCCCCTATGAATAAGATCACTCAGTACTGGTCTTTTTCTTCATAGCTTCTATCACTCAACATGAAACCTTTAAGTTCTAGCCAAGGTATTGTAATGAAGATGACATCATCACTTTAATATATATATATATATATATATATATATATATATATATATATATATATCACAACTTCATTAACCACTCATCTGCCATTGAGAATCTGGGTTGCTTCCAATTTTGGGCCACTACAAACTGTGCTACTATATAGGTGTGCATAAGTCTTTTCAGATGGGTATCTTTGTTTTCCCTCGCTATATCCCCAGGAGGAGACTTGCAAGGGCATAATATAGGTCCACTTCTAGCATTCTGATGAATCTCCAGACTGTTTTCCTCAAGTGTTGAACCAATTTACATCCCCACCTGCAATGTAGGAGAGTGTTCTCCAACAGCTGGTGCTTCTGTCTTTTCTAATGATTGACATTCTCACAGGTATAAAGTGTTATCTAAATGTTTTTATTTGTATTCCCTGGTCATCAGTGACTTTGAGCATTTTTTCATACGTTAGTCCTTTGGAATTCTTTTTTGGAGTAGATTCTGCCCATATCTTCCACCCATTTTTTCAGTGGAGATATTTGTCCTTTAATTGTTGAGTTTGACAAGTTCTTTGTGTATGAGGATGGAGGGGAAGGGGGACAAACCCGTCTACACTGCTGATTGGAATGTAAATTATTTAATCCCAGTAAAAGACAGTCTGGCCATAGCTCAGAACATTAGAAATGGACCCAACCTACAACCCAGCAAACCCTCTCCTAAGGATTTATCCAAAGAAAACAAAAACATCTATCCAAAGTGATCTTTATACACCTATGTTTGTTTATGCATCACGATTTGTAATAGCCCAAACATGGAAGCAATGCAGATGTCCAAGAACCCAAGAGTAGTTCAGGTGTCATATATAAACAATAGAATACTACCCAGTTGTAGAAATGATTAAATCTACTTTGCCTTATCTTGGAACTTCAGAAGTCATGTTAGGTGAAGTCAGTTAGAAGGAGAAGAATGAATATTAGATGATTTACTTTATAGGAAGAACTTAAGGATCGAGGGAAGAAAGTAAAATACAGAGCAAAAATTGATGTGGTGCAGAAGGCCAAGGACTGAAGGAAAGCAGGGATTCGAGTAAGCACTGAGGATCCAATCCATAATGTTGAAAGAGGACCTAAACTAGTGGTGAGATTAATGTGCAGAAGTCAGTCATGGAAATAGAAGAAACTGTATCCATGTACCTGGCAGGTTAGATAACATAATAAAAAAATTGTTACCATGTGGCAACTGCATCTTGTAAATCATTATTCCCTAAAAGCAATAAAAGACATTTGGGAAAAAAAGCAAAAGACTAAATAAAAGAGTGTTCTGATAAAAGAGTGTTCAGGAAAAGCTCAAGGAGTATGGGACACACACAAGAAGAAAAATATATATAAAGAAAGGAAATTGTCTTGTGGCCACATTGGTTGACACAATCAGGTAAGAATAGGGTGTTTCGGGACTACATGCTTATCAATAAGACTTTGTAATGACTTCTACTCTAGAATCTCTAAAAATATTTGAATTCTACAAAGGAATTTTTTAAGAAAGAGGAAGTAAGGATAACATGATATGTAGGTATAATAATTTCTCTATGCCAGAGGATTAATTTAGAAACATTAAGTAGCACCAAAGGATCTAAAAATGGCCACTATTACCACATCTTCAACAATTATATTATCACAGCTTTTTATCTTTCTAGGGGACACTTTGAGAGGGATAACAAACTGCACAACAAATATAAAACTACAAATCTTTCTCTCACAAATATCTGTTTGAAATCTCTCCCAAAGGAGAGAGACAAACATAAACAAGGCATGGATGTATTTTCATTCACTTCCAAGAACCAGAAAGAGGACCTGAAAGATATTTCACTGAGTAGGGTGTGTGCCTTACCATGCATGAAGATCATGTTTAAGCCTTGGCATCACATGGAAGTACAATGGGACCAGGAGAAGCTCTGTTGCTGTTGTGTGTTATCCACTCTCTCTGCCTCTCTTTCTGTCACGATATCTGATGAAAGAGCAGCCTGGGATCAGTGAAAACACATGTGAGGTCCTTGACACTACAAAAGGAGGAGGGAAAAAAGAAGAATGAAGAAACTGCAGGTAATGGGACTTACACAATGGGTGCTATCCCTGCTCTGAGATTCTGACAGACACAAACCTGAGTTCAAGCTGGGTTCATGTTGGTATGCTTCTGGATTCTGCTTCTAAGATCCCTTCTGTTTCATTGGTTTGATCCCCCCGATTAACACTGTATTCTATTTGCATAGCCACTGTTGACTGAGCACCCCCTTCCTCCAGGACATTGGTTTAATCCTCACTGGTTCGTGCTTTTCCTTTCTCCCCGCCCCCTGTCCTGAGTGCATCCTTTTTCCGACCTGACTCTTCCGCCTCAGGACAGATAAGGATAAGATTGTGATTAGAGATAGCTTAGATTGTACTGTGTTCCACATGAATAAAGACTGAACTGCGTACCACTCAGCCATGAGTCTCTGGTCGTCTGTCTCCTGCCCGTGAAGCTCAGCCCGACAGGTTCAGTCGGATACTCAGAACTCAGCATACTCCCTTCTAAGGTAGGATATCAGAGTTGGGCCCATCTGAAAATCATTAGATAAGAGGAGGCAGAAAATACAACTTCCACCTGTTCCTAAGGGCCAGGACCTATCATAAACTCCACACCTGAGTAGGGTTGGGGAGAGGCAGATATAAAAATAAGTTTCATCAGCTGGGTCTTACCTTGCCTGGCACTGACTTGAGACATAATTTGAAATATGAGGCTGGGGAGGTCAGGCAGTGGTGCATCTTGTAAAGGAATATGATACACTGCACAAGGACAAGGGTTCAAGCCTCCCAGTCCCCATCTGCAGGGGGAAAGCTTCACAAAGGGTGAGGCAATATTGCTGATTTCTCTCTTTCTCTCTCCCTATCTCCCACTTCCATATCAATTTCTCTCTGCCTCAATCCAATAAATATACAAATACATAAAATATTTTAAAGCAAATAGAGCATTAATTTAAAAAAATGCAGCTGGGGAGACTGTGTGATGTTAAGGTTGCTACAATACAAATGAGAAAGTGGCAGCTGCATAAACATCAATTTCCAGCCAATTTCTCCCAAAGAAACAATATCATCTATTTTGTTTTCAGAGTAGTAGTCCATGAGGTAGAACCCGTAATTTCTTTATGTAAAGAAGTGAATGACAGTTTTGGGTGGTTTCCCTCATATGTAGAATCCAGAGGACTGAAACACATGAACTTACAAGAAGAAAGATAAACAGAAGTAAATAAACTGTCTCAAAGACTTCATGAAAACTATAGTTGTTATAATTTGGAGAGTAGGGGCATAAAACCTTGGTGGCAGGTATCCAATGACAGATGAGTGGCTGAATAAGTTGATATATATAATAATACTCAGCTATTTAAAATGGTGAATTCACCTTCTTCACCTCATCTTGGAGATTGAAGGAATCATTGGTATTGGTGTACTTTTACCAAAAGTAAAAGACTCTTGCGTTAGGCGGAGGGTTCAGGTCCTAGATCATGATGGCAGAGGAGGACCTGGTGGGGGGGGGGGGGTTGGACTGTTATGTGGAAAACTGAGAAATGTTGTGCATGTACAAACCATTGTATCTTACTGCTGACTGTAAAACATTAATCCCCCAATAAATAAATATTTTTTAAAACTTTGATGGTGTGGAACTATACCCTGTAAATTTATTATCTTGTAAAACTATTAATGACAGATTTTTTTTAACTGCCTTGGGGGAAGTAAAGAAAGGAATGATGGAACATAAAAACAGCAATAATAATAAGTGATCATTGCAGAAGTACCAAATTCAAAAATAAAATAAAATGCACTATTGTCTTTTTAAAATTATAACACACATGTCCAAAATTAACAGTATGGAAGACAGTGAATAAAATGAGCAATTGGGGAGTTGGTGGTAGCACAGCGGTTTAAACGCACATGGCGCAAAATCTCCCTCAAACTATGTAAACCCTGAGAAAAAAGATACTCTTCTAGAAAAAATTTAAACACAATATATAAGATAAAATCTATATCAAGTCAGTATGAAACAGCACACTACCACCTCTAAGCAAGAAGTGTATAGACAACTACCAAAAATTGAGCTGTTGAAGGGTATATTTGTGTTAAGAAGAAAACAACCATCAAAATAGAAAAAATGCAAGAATAATACTTAAGATGCAGAAGAATGAAATTGAACCACTTTATCTCGCCAGAAACAAAAATCAACTCCAAATGGATAAAAGACCTGGATGTTAGATCAGAAACAATCAAATACTTAGAGGAAAACATTGGTAAAACACTTTCCCACCTGTACCTCAAGGACATCTTTGATGAAATAAACCCAATGGCAAGAAAGACTAAAGCAGAAACAAACCAATGGGACTACATCAAATTGAAAAGCTTCTGTACATCCAAAGAAACTATTAAACAAACAAAGAGACCCCTCACAGAATGGGAGAAGATCTTCACATGCCATACATCAGACAAGAAACTAATCACCAAAATATACAAAGAGCTCAGCACACTTAGCACCAAAAAAAGCCAATGACCCCATCCAAAAATGGGCAGAGGATATGAACAAAACATTCACCTCAGGGGAGATCCAAAAGGCTAACAAACATATGAAAAACTGCTCCAGGTTACTGATTGTCAGAGAAATGCAAATTAAGACAACAATGAGATACCACCTCACTCCTGTAAGAATGGCATACATCAAAAAGGACAGCAGCAACAAATGCTGGAGAGGTTGTGGGGACAGAGGAACCCTTTTGCATTACTGGTGGGAATCTAAATTGGTCCAGCCTCTGTGGAGAGCAGTCTGGAGAACTCTCACAAGGCTAGACATGGACCTTCCATATGATCCAGTAATTCGTCTCCTGGGGTTATACCCCAAGGACTCCATAACACCCAACCAAAAAGATGTGTGTACTCCTATGTTCATAGCAGCACAATTCATAATAGCTAAAACCTGGAAGCATCCCAGGTGCCCAACAACAGATGAGTGGCTGAGAAAGCTGTGGTATATATACACAATGGAATACTATACAGCTATCAAGAACAATGAACCCACCTTCTCTGACCCATCTTGGACCGAGATAAAAGGAATTATGTTAAGTGAGCTAAGTCAGAAAGATAAAGATGAATATGGGATGGTCCCACTCATCAACAGAAGTTGAGAAAGAAGATCTGAAAGGGAAACTAAAAGCAGGATCTGACTAAATTGAAAGTAGGGCACCAAAATAAAAACCCTGTGGTGAGGGGTAGACATGAGGCTTCCTGGGCCACTAGGGGGTGGGGGTGAGGGTGGGGGTGGGGGTGGGGGTGGGGATGGGGGTGGGTGGGTGGGATGGGACACAGTCTTTTGGTGGTGGGAATGGTGTTTATGTACACTCCTAGGAAAGTGTAGTCATATAAATCACTACTTAATATGAGAGGGGGGAAATTAATTGTATGTCTCAAAGTTTTTAAAACACAGACTGAGTCTTCTTAATATATAGGCTGTGTATCTGATATGCAGACTCTCTCAACAGCCTAGACCAAGTAGATCAGAGGCAACCAGTGGCACAGCTATTTACAAGATACTGGGTACTATATAGCAAACCCTAACAAAAGGACTTTTCAAAGTCAACCCAATTACCAAATAATGTGGTGATAACATTAACTATCCATTGTCTTTTTGAACCCTAAGACAGCAGGAACCTCACATCTCCACTATAGAGCCTATATTTCTCCCAGTCCTGGAACCCTTGGATAGGGCCCACTTTCCCGCATGCCTCTCCCAATCCATATCAAATAATATTGCATCAGCCGATCGCAACCTAATCAACGCAATGATTGACACCTCAACATGCTTCAGCTCAGACTGTGTCCAGAGACTTCAGGTGTGGAATGACAAGCCTTCAGCTTCATTACTTGGGTGAGACCTTTCCTTTCATAGCATTCTCTAATTCCATCCCAGGTGGATCACTTCCTAACAACGTCCCAAAACCTAGATATACACCAGTTTCTGTGAGAGAGAGCATATGTTCACACATAACCATAAACTAGTGCAAAATATATACCTGAAAGCAGAAGTACACTAGAGTTTGCAGTGAGCACCCCCCCAACACTTCCTCTCCACTATTCCAACCTTTGGGTCCATGATTGCTCAACAATGTTTGGCTTTGTATGTTAACTCTCTTTTCAGCCACCAGGTTCCAGATGCCATCAGGATGCCGGCCAGGCTTCCCTGGACTGAAGACCCCACCAATGTGTCCTGGAGCTCCACTTCCCCAGAGACCTACCCGACTAGAGAAAGAGAGAGGCAGACTGGGAGTATTGACCGACCAGTCAACATCCATGTTCAGAGGGGAAGCAATTACAGAAGCCAGACCTTCCCACCTTCTGCAACCCACAATGATCCTGGGTCCATGCTCCTAGAGGGATAGAGAATGGGAAAGCTATCAGGGGAGGGGATGGGATATGGAGATTGAGTGATGGGAACTGTGTGGAATTGTACCCCTCCTACCCTATGGTTTTGTTAATTTATCCTTTCTTAAATAAAAAATAAATTTAAAAAAAAGAAAAAAATACGTAAGAACAGAATTTTTATAATGTACTTTTGTAAATATAAGTAAGATTTTGTTTGTCAATATCAGTAATAGATATTAAGGGGCCAGGTAGTGGTGCGCCTGGCTGAGCACACACATTACAATGCTCAAGGACCTGAGTAGGAGCCCCTGATCCCCACCTGCAAGGGGAAAGCTTCACGAGTGGTGAAGCAGGGCTGCAGGTGTCTCTCTGTCTCTCTCCTTCTCTATCAGCCCCCTCCACTCTTAATTCCTAGATGTCTCTATGCAATAAATAAATAAAGATAATTTTTAAAAATTTTAAATAGGTATTTAAATTTGCAGATATGCTTATGAAAGTATGGAGTTAATGTGTTTTGTATGTGCAAATAAAGACTTAAATATAGTGATAAGGAAAGAAGAAAAGAAGACAAAGAAGGCAGAGGTTATCAGTGTATTAAGAGATCAGAGTCTTTGTCTTTCTTAATAAAATAACAAATAGATTAAGAAATTTAAAGAAAAAATAGGAGTATTTCCACTAAGATATTAAGAATAAATTCTTTAAGAATGCAATCTCTCAAAAGCCTAGACCAGGGAGAACAGAAGCAACCGGTAGCACAGCTATATACAAGATGCTGGGTATTATACCCCAAACCCTAACAAAGGGACTTTCCAAAGTTAACCCTATCACCAAATAATGTGACGATAACAATAACTATCCATTGTCTTCTTGAACCCTAAGACAACAGGAACCTCACATTTCCACTATAGAGCCTATATTTCCCCCAGTCCTGGAACCTTAGGGAAGGGCCCACTTTTCTGCATGCTGCTCTCAATTCAAATCAAATAATATTGCATCCTCAGATCACAACCTAATCAACACAAGTGCCACCCCAAAATGCTGCATTTCAGACTGTGACCAGAGACTTCAGGTGTGGAATGACAACCCTTCAGCTTCATCACTCGGGTGAGACCTTTCCTTTCATAGCATTCTCTAATTCCATTCCAGGTGGTCCACTCCCCAATAAAGTCCCCAAACATAGATATAGTCCAGGTCCCCTGAGATAGATCTTAGGTTCACACGTGCCCATAAACTAGGAAAAAATATATACCTGAAAGAAGAAGTACACAAGACCATGCAGGGAATACCCCCCAACACTTCATCTGCACTATTCCAGTCTTTAGGTCCATGATTGTTCAACAATTTGTTTGGCTTTGTATGTTAACTCTCTTTTCAGCCACCAGGTTCCGGATGCCAGCAAGATGCCGACCAGACTTCCCTGGACAGATGACCCCATCAATGTGTCCTGGAGCCCCGCTTCCCCAGAAACCCACCCTACTAGGGAAAGAGAGAGGCAGACTGGGAGTATGGACCGACCAGTCAACGTCCATGTTCAGCGGGGAAGCAATTACAGAAGCCAGACCTTTCACCCTCTGCAACCCACAATGACCCTGGATCCATACTCCGAGAGAGATAGAGAATGGGAAGGCTATCAGGGGAGGGGATGGGATATGGAGATCGGATTATGGGAACTGTGTGGAACTGTACCCCTCTTATTCTATGGTTTTGTTAATGTCTCCTTTCTTAAATAAAAAAATAAAAATAAAGTAAAAGAATGCAATCATATAGCTCTCAAAAACCTGGAAATTTTATTAGGTCAAAGACAAAAAATGAGAAACAAAAATCAGAAAGAAGATATAAACAGAAATCTAAAGGCATTATAAACAAATTATTAATAAATGTATACAGATTACACTTACTTATTAATAGATTATCAAATAAGATAACAGAAATAAAATTCACCTTAAATGTTGACTATAAAGACACATATTTAAAGCAAAGATGCGAGTCGAGGAGACTGTTTACAACTCAGGTAGTAATGCTGCATGCCTGAGACCCCCAAAGGCTCTCAGGTTCAAGCTCTAATACAACCATATGCAAGGGCTAAAAGGTGCTGTGCTACCTCTCTCTCTGTTCTGCCTCTATCTCATATCAATAAATCAATCTTAAAAAGACATAAAAGTATTGAAAATTTACCAGAAAAATTTAAAAAGAAAAAAACTGTTGTAGCATTAGTACTGATAGGTAAAAATAGGTATGAGATCAAAACATAATAGAGATAAAATTATGAATAGAAATGACAACACAATAAAAATTTTAGCATACTTGTATTAAAATTATGCATTAAGTATACACATAATGAGAATACAGATACAACATTAGTTACATGCTAGAACTTACATATAGTTTAAAAAATCTGACCAAAGAGAGAAAATTCATTATTTTCAAGCATATACAAGGCATTTAAATTGTTTTGCAATCTAAGATCACATAATATAACTGTAAATTTTAAACCTTCAATACAATTAACAAAAAACAATAATGTAGTTTTCAGAAAACTACATTATACTCCTAAATTGGGTAAAGAGTATAACAAAATGGCAGTTATGGAATATTTGTAACAGGAAGTGAATAAAAAAACAACAGGTTACACCTGTGGAATACATGCAAGTAGTATTCTGAAGTAGATTTATTACTTTAAATGTATTTCATAGGCGACTGGGCAGTAGTGCACTGGGTTAAGCACCCATGGTGAAAAGCATAAGAACCAGCGCAAGGATCCCGGTTTGAGCCTGTGGATCCCCACCTGATGGGGGTAGGGTCACTTTGCAAGCAGAGAAGCAGGTCTGCAAGTCTCCCACTCTGTCTTCCCCTCCCCTCTCAATTTCTCTATCTCCTAGTCAACACAGCAGCATCAACAACAACAGTGGGGGGAAAATGATGGCTGCTAGGAGCAGAACATTCGTGGTATAGGCATAGAGCCCCAGCAATAACCCTGGAGGCAAAATATAGATATATTTCATACAAGAAAATAAAAAGAATATAATTAAACATTCACTTTCAATATAGAATAATCTATATTTTAAATATCTGTAGTATTTAAAATATTTCAAAATCTAGTTTCTTCACACACTAAGACCCCTAGTTTCATTTGTTCTACTCCTACTTTTGGTTTCCTGTTTATTGAACAATTTGTGGGGACTGGACGGTGATGAACCTCGTTAAGCACACATAGTATGAAGTGCCAGGACCCACACAATGATCTGGTTGGCCCGGATCCCCATCTGCACGGGGTACGCTTTACAAGCAGGTCTGCAGGTGTCTATTCTGTACTTCTCTATCTCACCCTCCCCTCTCAATTTATTTCTGTTGTACCCCCTCCCCCAAAAAAGGAAAAACAAGTCGCTACCAGAAGCTGTGGGTTCATAGTGCCAGCACCCAGCACCAGTGATAACCCTGGAGGTCCAAAAAAACTTTTTTTTGCTTTATGTTATCTCATTTCAGCAGCCACCAAGATGCAGAGGCTACTATGACACCATCCGGAACTCCCCTGGTAGACAACTTCACCTATGTGAGGTTGAGATCTCATCAAGGTGTCTGGGAACCTCAACTCTCCAGAGCCCTACCCCATTGCCAATGTCCATGTTCAGAGAAGAAGCAATTACAGAAGCCAAGCCTTCCACCTTCTGCACCCCATGGGGAAGTGTGGTCCATACTCCCAGAGAGGGATAAAGAATAGGAAGCTTCCAACAGAGGGGATGGGACACAGAACTCTGGTGGTGGGAACAGTGTGGAACTGAAGTACTATTATCTTACATTCTTGTTAATCATTAAATCACTAAAAAAAAAAATAAAAATCAAAGTATCAGTAGAATTTTTTTTAAAAGCCTATCTTAAAATAATGCCAAAAGGAGCAGTGGAGTCATGAAGGTTGAGAGACCCAGCAATAACCCTGGTGGCCAAAAAGAGAGAAAAGGAGGAAGGAAGAAGGAGGGAAGAGATATGAGGAAGGATGGAAGGATGGGAGGAAGGAAGGAAGGGAGGAAAGAAGGAAGGAAGGAGGAAAGGAAGGAAGGAGGAAAGGAAGGAAGGGAGGGAGAAAGGGAAAAAAGAGGGAGCTAGAAGGGAATCAAAGGGAGGGAGAGAGAGAGACAGACAGAAAGAAAGAAAGAAAGAAAGAAAGAAAGAGATAAGAAACTGCGAAAGATGAGGCAGTATATTGTCAAAAAGTCAAAAGCAAGTTCTTGGAAAATATTATCAAAATATATATATGCCTCTAGTTGTCATGAGAAGAAAGGGAAGAGGGAAAGGACAGATAACGAAAGACAAATAGTGATATTAGGAATAAAAGGAAAAGCTGGGGTGCATTGGATCCACCTTCCCGTGGTGCATCCCGTGAGCACCCATTCATTGGGGAAACTGACGATCCTTCCTAGCCGACTGAATCCACATGGATCCCAGTCACTTCCAAAGCCAGCAACAAGCAGCAACCTGACGCTGTTGACTGGCTACGGAAGAAGGGCAAACGCTAGAAGAAGAAGAAGAAAGGAAAAGCTAAGGAGTGTAGGGAAGTAAGTCTAGACTTGCTAAGGTGCTGGTAGGACAAAGGAAACAGGGCCAGGTAAGGCAGGACATAAGGAATTTTTTTTTAATTTTTATTTATAAAAAGGAAACACTAGGGAGTCAGGCGGTAGCGCAGCAGGGTAAGTGCACATGTCGCAAAGCACAAGTACCGGCCTAAGGATCCTGGTTCCAGCCTCCGGCTCCCCACCTGCAGGGAAGTAGCTTCACAGACAGTGAAGCAGGTCTGCAGGTGTCTATCTTTCTCTCCCCCTCTCTGTCTTCCCATCCTCTCTCCATTTCTCTCTGTCCTATCCAACAGCGATGACAACAATAACTACAACAATAAAACAACAAAGGCAGCAAAAGGGAAAATAAATAGGAAACACTGACAAAAACCATAGGATAAGAGGGGTACAATTCCACACAATTCCCATCCCTTCCCTTGATAGATTTCCTATTCTTTATCCCTCTGGGAGTATGGAGCCAGGATCATGATGGGATGCAGAAAGTAGAAGGTCTGGCTTCTGTAATTGCTTCCCCGACGGGCATTGACAGGTCGACCCATACTCCCAGCTTGTCTCTCTCTTTCCCTAGTGGGGTGGGGTTCTAAGGAAGCAGGGCTCCAGGACACAGTGGTGGAGTTGTCTGCCCAGGAAAGTCTGGTTGGCATCATACTAGCAATCTGGAACCTGGTAGCTGAAAAGAGAGTTAACATATAAAGCCAAAGAATTTAATGACTGATCAGGAACCTCATGGCTGGAATAATGCAGATGAAGAGTTGGGGGGGGTGTCTCCGTTTTGTAGATAGTTAGTAGGCCTATTTTAGTTATATTCCAAAGGGCCCATGCCTATACTAGTTTTTGTTTTGTTTTGTTTTGTTTTTATTTTGTTTTGTTTTTTTCTGAGCCTGACATCTGATATGCAGGTGGATCCATCCAAGTTATTGTCTGGGCAGATGATGTCATGGCTGGAAAAAGGACCAGAAATTAGTAACCCCAAAACAGCATGGAAATTCCATGAGTTCTGCATGGAAGAAATCACAGAAAATGAGGAAAGAGCTTAAAATGCACTAGGGGGAGAGGAAATAGCATAAGGTAACTTTATGCCAGCTAGTATTACATAAAATAAAATCAATTTAGAATAAAATGACTTTACCAAGAACTACTTATACAAGATTAAAATAATGTAGCAGAGGCTGAGAATGAATTTAATTGTTCCTTTATACATCTGAATAGCTCATTAACAGAAATCAAGATATTCATTAAGAATGTACAGTCCTTTCTCCCCTAGAGAAGAATTTCTAATTGAACTAACCCACCAAGGATGTGGTTCCTGATTTCATATGCTAGGTTTTGAAATCTGATTATTTTCTTTCATTTTTATTAACTGAAAATGTTTATTAAATAAAAATTATATTAAAACTACTAAGGAATTCAGTATGCTATATTTATATATTTTATATTGTGTGTTTTTATTTGATATTTTTGGAATATATTAAAACAGGATTAGGTAAAAAAAAAAAAAAGTACCTTACAAAGAAAGTAGATGTGGGGGCCAGGCAGTGGTGCATCTAGTTAAGCATACATTTTAGTGTGCAAGGATTCAGGTTCAAGTCCCTGGTCCCCACCTATAGGAGGAAAGCTTCATGAGTGGTGAAGCAGGGCTGCTCTGTTTCTTTCCCTCCCTATCTTCCTCTCCCCTATCAATTTCTGTCTCTAACCAATAAAAAAAATAAATATATTGGGGGAAAAATTAAAGTAGATGTTAAGTATAAGTACTCCAAAAAGAAGCAGCATACTAGCGTAAAGAACTATTTGATCTCCGTAACAACACTTACTTATCAACTGGGACTTAATGGGGTGGGGGTATCATCACTGAGGCTCCAGTTCTCCAGGCTTACTTTTTCAAATGAGAGTAGAGCGGATGGACACCACAGCAACGGATGGTTCTGTGTGTATGGCAAAGGAGACACATTATCCAGGTAAGCAATTTTACTAGGCCAATGTTTAAGGATGTTATAAGATGTAACACTTTAATGAAGTGAAAAACTCAAGAGCAAGAGCACACGATTTTTTCAGAATTGACAAATTCTTAAAAATGAGTGATAAATTGATCCTAGAATAGTATCTGTAAGTAACAAACGACTTAGGTATGATTCTTCACAAAATTCAAGTAATAAAATAATGGTTAGCTGGTGCTAGACAATGATGCATCCAGTTAAGCTCACATATTATCAAGCACAAAGAACCCGGGTTCAAGCCCCCACTCCCCACTTTCACAAGCAGTGAAGCAGGTCTGTAGATGTCTTTCTCTCCCTCTATCTCCCTGTCCTTTCTCAATTTCTCTCTACCTAATAAAAATTAAAAAGAAAAAAATGGCCAGTGGAAGTGGTGTATTTATAGTACAGACAATGAGCCCTGGTAATAACCCTGGAGGAAAAAAAAAAAAAAAGAACAATGATAATCAATTTTGAAAGGTCAGGTCACAAAATAATCATTAAGCATTATTCTTCCTAACAATTTGAGCCAAATTTAAAAGAATTATCAAGTATTTTTGTTAGTTATTAACATAGGATTAAGTTAAAAGAAAGTTATTCTTTGCATAGTAATTTCATTTAAAAAAGACCAGGACTAAAGGCAAAGGTCACAGAATTCCTATAATATAAAAGCATCTTGATCTTATAAGCTCTGCTCATCTGACCTTCTCCATAAAACAATCAATGCTAGTAGAAGAATTATAATAATTGCCTCATTATTAAAAAGTATTAGGTACAGTTTCAGATGAGAAATTTTAAAAAGTTATTTGTAGTGCTCAGATTAAGTGCAAAAAGTCTATTTAGTTGTAATTCAGGGATACGGTTCTCCATAGATCTTGACAAATTCTAATATATAAATCCTCAAATACATTTTATTTAACTTGCCTTTGCTAAGAGGTTCACAGAGATGCTATTTCCTTTGCCATCTTCAGCAGCAAATTTACTCAAATGTTAAATTTAATTACACACAACCAGGTTTATACTCCAGTAACATCATATAAAGTTAAATGACAAAGGTCATCAAGTATATTTATATATTTATATATAGGTAAATATAATCTAATATTGAACTATCTTCTGAAAATATTATGGTTATTGATATAGAACACAGCATCATTGGGGATTGGGCGGTAATGTACATGGCACTAAGCACAAGGACTAGCATAAGGATCTGGGTTCAAGCTCCCAGCTCCCCACCTGCAGGGCGGTTCAGTTCGCAAGCAGTGAAGCAGGACTACAGATGCCTTTCTCTCCTCCTCTCTGTCTTCCCCTCCTCTCTCAATTTCTCTCCATCCTATACAACAACAACAAAATGGAAAAAATGGCCTCCAGGGGCGGTGGATTCATGCTGGGGCACTGAGCCCCAGCAATAACCCTGGAGGGAGGAAGAAGAAGAAGGAGGAGGAGGAGGAGAAGTAGGGGGAGGGGGAGGAGGAGGAGGGGGAGGAGGAGGAGGAGGGGAGGAGGGGCAGGAGGAGGAGGGGAGGAGGGGCAGGAGGAGGAGGGGAGGAGGGGGAGGGAAGGAGGAGGGGCAGGAGGAGGAGGGGCAGGAGGAGGAGGGGCAGGAGGAGGAGGGGCAGGAGGAGGAGGGGCAGGAGGAGGAGGGGCAGGAGGAGGAGGGGCAGGAGGAGGAGGGGCAGGAGGAGGAGGGGCAGGAGGAGGGGCAGGAGGAGGAGGGGCAGGAGGAGGGGGAGGGAAGAAGTAGGGGAAGGAGAAGGAGAAGAAGAAGAAGGAGACAGCATCATCATTGCTGTCATCAAATAGCAGTAAGACAGACACAAACATTACTTTGCTGGTATGCAGTACATCATGGCATCAAAACGAACAAACAGAAAGCATCTATAGTCATTGCAAAATATTTTTCTTTTAATTTTTTATATTTATTTATTTTCCCTTTTGTTGCCCTTGTTGTTTTATTGCTATAGTTATTATTGTTGTTGTTATTGATGTTGTTAGATAGGACAGAAATGGAGAGAGGAGGGAGAGACAGGGAGAGAAAAAGACACCTGTAGACCTGCTTCACCGCTTGTGACATGACTCCCCTGCAGGTGGGGAGCCAGGGGCTCAAATTGGGATCCTCATGCCCGTCCTTGTGCTTCGCGCCGTGTGCACTTAACCTGCTGCACTACCACCCGACTCCCAACAAAAATATTTTTAAAAAACAGAGAGAGCTGTGACATTTACTTTTTTTTTTTTATTGCCACCAAGGCTATTGCTAGGGCTTGGTGCCTTCACTACAAATCCATGACTCCATGCAGCCCCATTTCTTCTTCTTTCTGTCTTATTAGATAGGACAGAGAAAATCTGAAAGAGGAGAGGGACAAAGATATACACCTGCAGACGTGTTTCAGCATTCATGAAGTATTGCCCCTACAGGTGGAGACAGGGGCTCAAATCTGAGTCCTTGCACATGGTAATGTGTGTGCTTAACCAGGTGCGCCACAGCCCAGCCCCCAATATGGCATTTTACAAGTCCCCTGGGGACATAAAAAGGCTTAGAGAAGTACAAAGGCTAGGGTATTCCACCCCTTAACTGGAATATCAGCGGAATCGAAGAGGTTTATAAGATTAACTGGTGTTTGCAGTTTCTAGCGTATGAGTTTCACTATGCCAACACTTTTCACCAGGATTTTACTGAAGATCCATAACAAGAGTTAGTACTAATGATCTTCTGGTTTTGTACTAATAGTCTTAATTTCTTAGCTAAAGTACTGCTTTTTGGTAGGTCCAGAAACTTGTTCAAGACTGAAGTTATAGAGGCAAACTTAGAATTCAAGTCAGCACTCTTTTGACTTGAACACTCAATCTCTTAACTGATGGCCACACAGATTCATTCTAAAAGGAATGAAGAAAAATTACCCCCTGAAGATAGAAAACTTAGCTCAGCAAGATAGCTTATCTAGGAAGATGTCTACTTTGCCATACATGTGACCTAGACTTGGATCTGCAACTACCACCACACTGAGGGATGCTTCAATGCTGTGGTGGCACTCTATCTGAAAATATGGCACTCTATCTGAAAAAAAAGTAGTATGCCAGCTCCCCCTGGCTTCTGCTTAACCAAGCACCGGTATACCTGTATAGGGATTGGTTTGATCCCATTCAAAGCAAGTCTATTTACATAAATCACTTTTACATTTACATAAAGCACCACACTCCCTCCAGGGCATTAGTGGTTCAGTGGTAGAATTCTTACCTGTTCTGCCCCCTCTCCTTGTCACACCCTGATTTTCACCAGTCACTTTTCTCTCCACCCTCTCTACATAACATCCTGTTTACACCCTACTTGGAAAGTATATAAGAACAACATTGTTCGTTTTGGTAGTAGAAAGTTGAAGTTGTAGTGTTAGGTTTAGCTTAGCTTGGCTTAGATTGTGCTGCGTCCTGCATGAATAAAGAGATACTACGTACAACCCAGCCATGAGTCCCGGGTCGTCTGTCTCCTCTTGCGAAGCCAGCCCGACATAATGGCGCCTACAACGTGTGACCGGACCTGCGCAACTCCCAGATAAGTGAAGACTTTGCCTACCTATGCACTATGGTCTTCTCTTCTACTTACGAAGAGGTTTGCCAAAGCCTCTACTGTTTCATCATGAGACAGTTACTCTGTCTCTGGAACATTTTGCTTTGGGCCACAGTGACGTTTGAGCAACAGAGAAAGGAAGAAAGAAAAGGAGAAACAATTTTTAAGGAAACAGACTTTTTTTTTAATCTGGAAGAACCTCTGCAGAAAGGAAAAGGAAGTAGGCAAAAAATACTTAGTGATGACAGTGGTAGAGCTGACTGAGAAAAGGGACTTGTTTTCCCAGGAAATTGTGTAGTTTCAAAAAAAAAAACACACAAATTTGCTTTTTCATCAAAATGCCTAATTCTAACAATTTGGGGGCATTAAATGAGAATGCTGTTATATAGCTATGATACTGGAATTCAAGCTCAGACTGATAGGGATGCAGAAGTTACAAAGGCTCCTATGCTAAATATGAATAGACATGGGCCCTAGGTCAGATCGATAGGGTTTACAGTTAATGGTACTTATATGCTTTGCCCATACTTGGGAGCTACTCTCTGCCCTATTCAGCTTTCTAGTCCTATCCTCAACTCTGACACCATCATCCCCGACAATACTGCTAGCCTACCTGCATGCTAGCTGTTGGGCTCAGGCAAAAATTAGTAAAGCTATGGGCCCCTTGAGATATACCTAAAATAAACTTCTTAGCCTCTGTCAACATAAAAACCCAAAACCTCACCTGCTATAATCTAACCTTTAGGTTCCTGTTTATTAAACAATTTGGTCTGCTTTATAACTTAATGTTTTTCAGCCACCAAGTTGTAGATGTTACCATGACACCAACCTGACTTTGCTTGGCAGATGACTTCACCAATGTATCCTGGAACCCAACCTCTCCAGAGTCCCACCCCACTAGGGAAAAATAGAAATAGGCTGGGGGAATGGATCCACCTTCTGCACTCCATAGAGATCTTTGGCCCATACCCATATGGGATAAAGAATAGGGAAGCTTCCAATGCAGGGGGTGGATATGGAACTCTGGTGGTGGGAACTTTACCCCTCTTATTCCACAATCTTATCGATCATTATTAAATCATTATTAAAAGATGAATAAAATAAAAAATAGAAAATACTGCTGTATTCCCTAGTGGACAGACATCCTAGCTAGTTAAACGTATTACATATCATAAGTATTTTATAACAAAAAAAATTGCATCCCGAGTCACCCGGGTCAGCTATTGTTTAAGTTATTTATGTAAAATTGTACATTTAAATGATTACTACTATAACCTTAGTTCAAACTCAATAGCAGCACTACTTTAATATTTATTCCAGTGAGTCCTACACAGTCCAGTTACAGAAGCCAGACCTTCCACCCTCTGCACCCCACAACGACCCTGGATCCATACTCCCAGAGAGATAGAGAATGGGAAGGCTACCAGGGGAGGGGATATGGAGATCGGGTTATGGGAATTGTGCGGAATTGTACCCCTCTTATTCTATGGTTTTGTTAATGTCTCCTTTCTTAAATAAATAAAAAAAAAAAACAGTATGAGGGTCAGAGTGTGTTGTTTGGATCTGCCCCCAACCTAGGAAATGACAATAAAGAGTACAGTTCACATTGCCTAACAGAAAAAATGTGTCCTCCCTAACCAATGTAAATATGAAAAGTAACAAAAAATATGTATCTTCATGAAATATCTTTTGAATTTTAGATTGAGATTAAGCACATATACATCTCTGGAGAATGCTGAAATCAGAAAAAATCAAAAAGAGAAAGTCACTTTCAGGAAGTCCCCACCTAGACAATATACTGCTCCTCATGAGCAATAAAGATGGCATTGCTCTGAAATCAAAGCAAGCAGATACTGACCAAAATAAGATAATGTGAGAACCACAGACAGAAATCAAGGATAAAGTAAGTTTGAAAGTGAGAAAACATAAATAGCACTTAGTAGCCACTGTTTTTTTATTTCTGATTTACATAAAAATTACACACAATTTACAAACATGTAATCATTACCCTGAAAGTGGTATAATTATTATGAAGTAATTTGCCTGTTATATTTGGTAAATCAGGGTCATTTTCTTTTTGTACATGAAATACAATTGATATGTAACTATCTGTTTCAAATGCACACTATAATGATTTAAAATATGTACATATTGTGAAATGATATCCACAAAAATCTAGTTAAAATACATCATTACAGACAGATATTTGGTGTGTGTGTGTGTGTGTATGTAG
Source organism: Erinaceus europaeus (assembly GCF_950295315.1). Taxonomy (NCBI): domain Eukaryota; kingdom Metazoa; phylum Chordata; class Mammalia; order Eulipotyphla; family Erinaceidae; genus Erinaceus; species Erinaceus europaeus. The sequence continues at coordinate 53,196,409 of NC_080180.1, read as the reverse complement.
AACATTTAAGATTTACTTTCTTTGTGACATTTAAATAATGCCTTTAACTGTAATGTCCAGAGTTCCCATGTGTAAGTCACATAACACAGTGGTTGTGGGAGTGGTGTGCAGACAGACCTCTCACTATGAGATAAGAAATCATATACATGGGAGTCAGGCAGTAGCACAGTGGGTTAAGTGTACTTGGAGCAAAGCACAAGGACCAGCGTAGAGATCCCAGTTCAAGCCCCCGGCTCCTCACCTGCAGGGGAGTCGCTTCACAGCCGGTGAAGCAGGTCTGCAGATGGCTTTCTCTCCCCTTCTCTGTCTTCCCATCCTCTCTCCATTTCTCTCTGTCCTATCCAACAAGACAACGATAATAACTACAACATTTTTTTTAAAAAGCAACAAAAGGAAATAAATATTAAAAAAAGAAATAATATGTGTCAACAACTGTTTTGTAAACCATTATTTGTCCAATAAAATTATTTGTAAAAAGAAATAACATATATTCAGATTACTACTTCCTTCACCTCAATTCTTCAGATAAGAGTAACTAATAAGCCAAAATGAGAAAGAATGCCAAGTACTCTCATTTATATGTATAATTTAAGAAACAAGGAAAGAAAGGGAAAACAAAAAGGTGAAACAGGAAAGGTGTAGTGTACTGCATCAAAGCAAAGGCCTCTGGAAGAAGAAAGGATCAGAGGGGCTGGAGAGGGCTTTGGGGTTCTGGTGAATAGTGGAGAGAATGGACCTAAGTTAGGGGTTTAGAATGTTTTGCAGACACCTGTCATGAGGAGATGAGAAAATTGTACCCAGGTGTCTATACCCATACTGTAAAACAACGCCCCCAATAAAAATAATTGTTTAAGTAAAAAGAAAGTTTAGTGGACCTGCATGAACATCAGATTCGGTTTTATGCTTACAGTTTAAGAAGCTTGGCACTGGGGACCCAATGCACTATGTAGAGGAAGACGTGGGTTGGTGGTGGGAATGGTATGCAGACACCTATCACAGAAAGATGAGAAATTGCACCCATGTAACAGTAACTGTCTTGTTAACGATTACTACCCAAATAAAATAAATTTTTTTAAAAAGGAAACTCACTATATGTAACTTCTACATTTTACATATAGTATTAATGTCAATAAAGGCTACTCTGGCCATGTTAAAAAAAAAATGCTATAGAATAAATGGATGCATGTTGACACTAGTAATATTGCCACCAAAAACAAATACTAGGTTTCAGAGAAATATGTAAAGAATGAACATAATTTAGAAACATGTAAACGAACTTGTCATCTGAATTATTGAACTTTTTAGTTTTTGTTAATTTACATTGCCTAATTTTCCTATAAACATGTATTACTCATTATTTCTTAAAAAGGAAACAAGAACATGGAAGATCTAATAAAATGATTCTCATTAACTGAAGTCACCATTACCAAAATGGCAATTTAACTATTTCTTATAGTAACTATTATAAAAAAAACAGGTATTGATCAGATAGTGCCATCAGAGGACTTAAGCAAATATACCTCAGAAAAGGAACCTTGGTACCAATAGGTTTTTATGATTTTGCTGAAATTCTTATCTAGTACAGTTTCAGAATTTTTTCTGTCTTTCTTCTCCTGTCCTGGTCTCTTTCTCTCTGTATTTCTCTCATTAAAATAAATAAAATATTTTAAATAAAATTTCTATACATAGCAAATTACATGCACATGCCCACCTGTTGCTTGCATCAATCTTAAGAGTGTAATTATATTCCAAACTTGTCTCTAGTTTTGAATGTACACTGTTTGAGGGCCTATGGTGTCCTTTCTACTGACACTGCTTATAATGAAAATTTCAATATTGTTAATTGAATGCTTTAGCTCCAAATATTAAATTGTCTGTTGAACTGTGTTATCATTATTGCTGATTATCTTTGTCATTAAGATGACAAGTTAACCCAACCTAATCAACACAAGGAGTAATACCTCAGCATGCTTCACTTCAGACGGTGTCCAGAGATGTCAGATGTGGAATGTCAACCCTTCAGCCTCATTACTAGGTGAAAACCTTCCTTTCATAGGGTTCTCTAATTCCATTCCAGGTGGTTCATTTCCTAACAAAGTCCCAAAACTCAGATATAGACTATGTCCCACGAGATAGAGCATATGTTCACATGTATCCATAAATATGGGCAAAATATATACCCAAAAGCAAAAGTACACAATAGTCTACAGTGAGTCAGTATCAAGTTCATAATGAAACAGTGTCTACTTAGACTTAGCTACCCTCCTCACCTACTTCCTATTACACTTCCCTCACTGACTTCAAAGCTAGGACTGCAAAAGCTAAGTAAGGGCAAGAGACTGGCAGCTATCTACAAAACAGAGGACCCCCGCCCCCAACTCTTCATCTGCATTATTCCAGCCTTTAGGTTCATGATTAGTCAACAACTTCTTTGGCTTTATATGTTAACTCTCTTTTCAGCCACCAGGTTCCAGATGTTAGCATGATGCCAACCAGACTTCCCTGGGCAGACAACCCCACCAATGTGTCCTGGAGGCCCGCTTCCCCCAGAGCCCCGACCCACTAGGGAAAGAGAGAGACAGGCTGGGAGTATGGATCAAACTGTCAACTCCCATGTTCAGCGGGGAAGCAATTATAGAAGCCAGACCTTCCACTTTCTGCACCCCATCATGACCGTGGGTCCATACTCCCAGAGGGATAAAGAATAGGAAAGCTATCAGGGGAGGAGATGGGATACAGAGTTCTGGTGGTGAGAGTTGTACCTCTCTTATCCTATGGTTTTGTCAATGTTTCATTTTTATAAATAAAAAATAAAAATAAAAAGATGACAAGTTAAACTGGTTTTTGCAGAATTGAAAATTTCTATAATAAATATTCATTTGAAAAATAAGTTCTAATCTCTCTTGACAGCAAAAGCATTAACATCACCCTCCTGATAATCTTTAGAAGAAACACCAAGAAATATACTGGCAAAAGTATATATATATATATCAACTACAGGACAATTACTGTCCACTTTGACCACTTTTATTATAGTCATCAAACAAGTAAAATGCAGTAAGGCTTAAGGTTAACTTGGGCCCCACTTGAACCCTAGATCTATTCCTCTCCAACTTTATGCCAGACTCCATAAACTCAAAATAGATGTGGATACAACAAATGACACTCAATGATTTAACAACTGGGAGAAAAGTCTAATCTTATCAGATAAGGAAAGAATTACAAAAGCTGGATAAGGGCAAGAGACTGGATCACTTTAAAGATAGATTTTTTGGTAAATTCCAGGCCACCCTATATTACCACAAAGATATGATGGGCCTAGATTTCTAATAGATCCCTCTCTCCCCTATCACTGGTCACTTCCATCAAGAATATCATAGGACACTTTCTTGTGGGCCTTTACAGGATCTTGCCCTCACTGTAGAGCAGCAATGGTAGGGTCTGCATCACTTTCCAAAAGAGAGGCTGGGTCAATCTATACCACCCAGGAAGACTGGTCCTGAAAAGAGCGCAGCCTAGAATTTCCTAGCTGTGACCATAGACTATGAGCTCAGACTGATAGGGACTCAGAAGTTACATAGGCTCCTGTGCTAAATAGGAATATATATGGGCCCTAGGTCAGATTGACAAGGTAAAGAGTCGATGATATTTTATATACTTTCCTCATGTTTGGGAGCTACTCTCTGCCATAATCCAGCTTTCTAGTCCTAGTCTAAAATCTAGCAACATCTTCCCAGACATTATTTTTAGTTAGCTATCAGGTTCAGGCAAAAATTTCTAAAGTCATGGGCCCCAATGAGCATACCTAAAATAGATTGCCTAGCTTCTTCCCACATGGAGACCCCCAATTTCATCTGCTCTATTCCTACCTTTGGGTTCCTGTTTATTAAACATTTTGTTCTGCTTTATATCCTACTGCCTTCCAGCCACCAAGCTGCAGACACTACTATGATGCCATCTTGACCTCCCTGGGTAGACAACCTCACCAATGTGTCCCAAAGTCTTACCCCCCCATAAAGAACTATTCAAATATGAAAAGACAGAAACAGGCCAGTGGTATGTACCAACCTGCTAATGTCCATGTCCAACAAAGAAGCAATTACAGAAGCCAGACCTTCCACCTTCTGAAACCCATAAAGAATTTTGGTCCATACTCTAAGACTAAGAGGGATAAAGAATAGGGAAGCTTCCAATAGAGGGGATGGGACTTGGAACTCTGGTGGTGGGAACTGTATGGGATTATACCCCTGCTATATTACAATCTTGTTAAGCATTATTAAGTCATTAATAAAAATGTTTTTAAAATGTCCTATTTAATGTAATAGAGACTATAAAAGGGGACTGGGTAATGGTACGCACCCAGATAAACACACACAGTACTTAAGTGCAAGGACCCATGCAATGATCCAGGTTCAAGTCCCCAGCTCCCCACCTGCAGTGGAGGGGCACTTCACAAGAAGTGAAACAGGTCTGCAAGTGTCTTCTTCTCTTCCTCTCTATGTCCCCCCTTCTCTCTCAATTTCTTTCTGTCATAGCCAATAAAAAAATAATAATGGCCAGAAGGAGCAGTGGATTTGTAGTGCAGGCATGAAGCCCCAGGACTAACCATGGAGAAAAAAAAATTAAAAACAGCATAAAATGACCTTTTATACATGTATAAATACTAAGGAAACCAATCATATAGTGTAGCATATTTAACAGGCCTAATTTTAGTTGTATATTGACTATTTTGAAAAGTCATGATGTAGTTTTTCTATGAAAATAAAGTGTTATGACTTTTCCTACAACCTAATATATGTAGTTAACATAGTTATGAGACCTAGAAAGATGTGTTTTAAATGACTATGACTATAATCCTTGTCTTAAGAGAAATGACAGTCCTAAAGTAAGTAACTTTATCACCCAAATTCCTAGAAAGATAACTCAGCAAGAGATTCACACATTTTATATTTTCCTCCAGATTAAACTTTTGTTTCATGTACTCATATTTCATTCAAACAACTATAAAGGGATGTGCATATTAAACTGTTAGTATTCAAGTTTTAACAGAGACATTATTCCACAATCATTGTGAATCATTCTACAATTTAGAGACTGGATTAACTAACTGCACACCAGTAGGCAAGTGACCGGACCCACTTCAAATCAATTAAAATTTTTTATATTGAAAGAATATAGCCTATATTAGTATTGTTATGAGTACAATAAATCACATCATTAAAAACCAATAATCAACAAGGAAAATGATTTACATAGATATATATCACATATTAAACCCCTTCAATTTTTTTTCTAGACAAGTGCATTTTAAGTTTAAAATAACATCCTACTTAAAATCAGTTTTCTGAACAGCTCATATGCCCCCAGGAGCTGAAATATTCACTGCCAAGAGTTCCAACATGTAAAATCCAGTCTGTGACCTTCTGTCTATGTTGGGATTATCCCAATATTTTCCCCACTCTTAACCACGGTAAAGTTACTCAACAACAGGAGCACTTAAACAGAGGCCAAGGATAATTAAGAAAAATGTGCATAAAATTTGGCAACCGAATCACATTAAGATATGTGAATTCTCTATGGTATTAGCTGGCACTGGGAACTAGGAACAAACAGCTAACACTTGATGTAACTCGTTCACTGAGACAACTGAATTCTTTATAGCATGTGTGACTAAACTTAGGAAAAAATATTTACAGATAATTTAAACTATTTAAGGTATTACACTTAGATTAAGTACCTTAGAAGGGGTAGTAAAACCTCCACAAATTATAGTGAAAAAATCCAAATATTTTTCTATAATAAAGGATTCTCCAAGATTCCCATTTGAACAACCACAAAATATAAAAAACCTTTTGTTACCCTAAGTAGTCCCACTGCATTAGCACTTACCTAAACTATAAATTCTTTCTCATCAAATATCTACTTTTGTCAAATTTTCAATACTGGTGCTTCTTTCATGGTGAATATTTTTCGTAAAGGAATTCATTCACACTCATAAGCTCAAGTGTCCTCCAAAGGTCTTCTTCTAGCGTTTGCCCTTCTTCCGTAGCCAGTCAACAGCGTCAGGTTGAGCCTGATATAAAGTTTCGAGACCTCCTTTGAATCTGGAGAGATGGCAGTCATTGACTATGTGGGTCATAGTCTGTCTGTAGCCACAGGGGCAGTTCGGGTCGTTTCTGGCTCCCCAGCGGTGGAACATAGCGGTGCACCGGCCATGGCCTGTTCGATAGCGATTGAGGAGGGCCCAGTCATAACGTGCTAGGTCAAAGCCGGGTTGATGCTTGCAGGGGTCTGTGATGAGGTGTTTGTTCTTTACCTCAGCTGACTGCCAGCTCTGTTTCCAAGAGACTGGAACAGAGAAGTTCAGTGTAGGCGTAGGGGACCAGATTGGGTGACGAGACGTCAAGCGTTGGACAGGGTGGGCGAAGATATTCGCGTATACTGGCAGGTCCGGTCGAGCGTAGACGTGGGAAATGAACTTAGATGATGCCGCATCCCGACGATTATCAGGCGGGGTGATGTTGCTAAGAACTGGCAGCCATGGAACTGGGGTGGAACGGATGGTTCCAGAAATTATCCTCATGGAGGAATATAATTTGGAATCGACCAAGTGGACATGGGGGCTACGGAACCATACTGGGGCACAGTATTCTGCAGTGGAATAGCATAATGCCAGAGATGATGATCGTAGTGTGGAAGCGCTCGCGCCCCATGAGGAGCTGGCCAGTCTTGCAATGATGTTATTCCTCGTGCCCACCTTTGCTGCAGTTTTTATGAGATGTTCGTGAAATGACAGGGTGCGATCGAGAGTAACGCCAAGATAGACTGGCTGGGCTTCATGCCGGATTCTCGTATCGTCAAGCTGCACATTAAGCTCCAAAGGTGCTAATGCCTGAATTCTAGAGCCATATACTCATCTCCCTGTGGGACATAATCTGGCACAATATACAATGCTAGAACACTAAACAATTGCCCACTAAAGTCAAAAACAAGGGAAGAATGATTGCTCTTACCACTGTGTAATTAACACTCTATTGAAGGTACTTGTCAATGCAACAAGACAAAGAAAACATGTCATCTGGACTGGCAAAAAACCTTGAAGTTCTTTCTGTCATCTCTCTATTTGTGATTTATCTTTCTTTCTTTATATGTTCTAAATATTAAAGAATTCTACAATAAAAATTAGAACAAGAACATTCATCAACAACTGCATATCTTTTTAAGTATTTTATTTACTTTCTTAATGAGAAAGAGAAACATAGACAGACCATGCACATGAGCACTGTTGAGCTCTGACTTATGGGAACTGAATTTAGGACCTTAGTCTCAGGCATGAAAAAGTCTTTTGCACAATCATTATGCAACCTCCCCAGCTCAGTAATTACATATATTTTCCTATGAAGAACAATTTTTTTAAAGAATGAAAGAAATTACAGCACCAAAGCTTTCTTCAATATGGTGGGGGTCAGACTCAAACCTGGGTCATATACATGCAAAGAAGTACGCTATCCAAGCAAGTTATTTTGCCAGCCTAAATAATGCAATTTTTATTACGTAACCCAAAATAATTTATATTAAGTATACTGAATATAATTCCATGCTGAAAGGCCTCATGACAACCACTTCAAAATCTGCTGTTTGAAAAAATGTCCTGCTTAATTTTTGTCTTAGAATTATGATTTCAGTATCTGCCCCTGTCATACACAATGCCATATCACAGGATCCAAGTAAAATGAAGCCAAAAAGAATAAGGGCTCAAGACAAAGGCTTCCTTAAAATAGTTGTGCCATACTGTCTCTTCAAATTTCCTGTTATTATAAGATAATTAATTTATTCAATTACATTGTGAACATTATCTCCTCAAAATAATTCACTGTAGATTATAACTATTTCATTTGGAAGACTAGACTTACAGACTAATGCAGTTATTTCATCCTTTTATTTGTTTTTTCATTAGTTCCTGAGTTCTGGAATTTTATCATAAGTATTAAAGTAATACTTTTATGTGTTACATGCATGTTTTTATAATGAAAACATGCGTTCTCAGTCTATGTCAGTGTATGTGCATATGTATGTTATTCCTAGTACTATAACTTTGGGCTCATAAACAGACTTCTTTAATCCTAGTAGGAGTAGCATTGGAAGAATTTTAATTTAGAAGATACAATTATATTTTCTTTTAGTAGAGTGCTCTATATCAATCAATTCAGTCTTCACACCTATTATTTTAGTTCTGTCTTCTTCTACATTTGTTCTATAAGTGTTCTGGTTTTAATGACCAACTACAGGGTCACCGTACTTAAGAACATATGCTTAAGATTTAGGTGAAACATGGACTTACTGTGGAGTATTGCAGCAAAGCAAGAGACTGGGTAAAGAAGGGAAAGGAGAGGGTTGAGTGGGTATTGGCGACACAATGCATAATGGTGGAGAGGGACTGCCTTAGGAGTGGTATACAGACACCTGTCATAGGGAGATAAGAAATTATAAATCATCATTTAATCAATATGAGAGAGGAAAACAGATTGAAGGTTTTGAGCTTTTTAATGCATAGACTTTAGCTCTAAGCATATATTCCTTCAATCTAAGCACTTAAGGTTTCAAATTAGTAAACTGAGTTTTAAAACTGGGCTTAAATTGTTAATGCATTTCTAATAATAATATTTTTTAAATATTAAATCACCTATAATTAGAGACCAAGGAGACCCAAAGTAACCGGTCTTACCAGTATATAAGATATAGTTATTTGTAAATAGCATTAAATAACACAAGTCGTGGTATTGTCTTGTATAGTATTGTGAATCCTGCCTATGGGATTTTCAAAGTAAATCAAGTCCCCATATAGCTTGGTTATAATAACAATTATCTATTGCCTTCCTAAACTCTAAGATAGCAAGGAACCTTCCTCATTCTCTATAAAATCCACATTTCTCCCAGTCCTGGGACCTCTGCGGGCTCTGCTCATTTTCCTTCATGCTTCTCTTGATCCACACCATTGATAACGTATCTGCTGATATCAACCAAATCAAGACAACCAGTGCCACCTTGACATGTTTTACTTCAGACTGTATCCAGGGATGCCAGGCCTGGGATGTCAACCCTCCACCTCCACTACTCTGGTGAGACCTTCTCTAGCTCACAGGACTCCCTAGTTCCACTGCAGGTTGCACACTTCCTAACAAAATTATATAACCTAAATATAGACCAGGGCCTATGAGACAGGGCACAGGTGCACAAGTATCCATAAGATGGGAAAATATATACCTTAAAATAACAGTGTGCAATACTCTACAGTGACTCAATAAGTGTAACAAGCAAGTAGAAAGACAAAAATAAATAAATAAATAAAACACCATTAAGGATTTAATCAAATATTTTCTACTTAGACCTAGATACCTCTCTCACCTATTCCTTATTTCACTTCCCTCAATCACTCTAAGTCCAACCTTGTCGGATAAAGTAAGGACTGCAAAACCTGGATAAGGGCAAGAGACTGGCACACTTTAATGATGGCCTTTCTGGTCACTACCAAGCCACCCCATTATCCAGGGGCCAAATCAGGGAATCCTTGCATTCCCATATAGATATGATGGGCCATACTTCTAACAGATCCCTCTCTCCACCATCACTTGTCATCTCCATCAGGAACAACATCGTAAAACCTCCTGTGGGCCTCTATAGGACCTTGCCTTCAATGTAGAACAACAGTGGTAGAAACTGCTTCACTCTCTGAAAGGAGTCTGGGTCAACATATTCTTTAACTTGAGAAAGACTGGTACTGAAATGAGTGTAGCCTAGAATGTTCCTAGCCATGACCATGGAATTCGAGCTCAGACTGAGATGCAGCGGTTACACAGGCTCTCGTGCTAAATATGAACAGACATGGGCCCTAGGTCAGATCGATAGGGTTTACAGTTAATGGTACTTACATGCTTTGCCCATACTTGGGAGCTACTTTCTGCCCTATCCAGCTTTCTAGTCCTATCCTCAACTCTGACACCATCATCCCCGACAATACTGCTAGCCTACCTGCATGCTAGCTGTTGGGCTCAGACAAAAATCAGTGAAGTCATGAGCCCCTTGGAATATACCTAAAATAGACTTACTAGCTCCTTCCAACATGAAGACCCAAAATGTCATCCGCTATATTTTTACCTTTAGGTTCTTGATTATTAAACCGATTGTTCTTCTTTATATCTTAACTTTTCAGCTGCCAAGTTGAAGATGCTACCATGACTTCAACTTGACTACCCTGGGCAGATGACTTCACCAATGTATCCTGGAACCCCACCTCCCCAGAGTCCTATTCCACTAGGGAAAAACAGAAATATGCTGTGGGTATGGATAGACGTGTCTATGCTCATATCCAGTGAAGGAGCAATTACAGAAGCCAGACCTCCCACCTTCTGCTCCTCAAAAAGATCTTTGGTCCATACTCCCAGAAAGATAAAGAATAGGGAACCTTCTAAGAGAGTGGAGGGTATATGGAACTTTGAGCATTTGTTCCACATGTCTGTTGACCTTTTGGATCTATTCTTTGGTGAATATTCTGTCTATGTTCTTGCTCCATTTTTAAGGGGGTCAGGTATTTGTTTGTTTACTGCTGAGTTTGATGAATTCTTTATATTTTTTTGGTTACTAGGTCTTTGATACATTACATATAAAGATTTTCTCCCATTCCATATGAATTTATCCATTTTGGTAAAAACTACTCTTGCTGCGCAGAAGCTTTTCAGTTTGACGTAAGCCCATCAGCTAATTTTTGTTTGTTTGTTTTCCTTGCAATTGGACCTGAGTCACTGAAGATGTTAAAGCTTACAGCAATGAGAGCCCTGCCAATATTGTCCTCTAAATATTTAATGGTTTCTGGTCTAACATCTAAATCTTTGATATCTTTGGAGTGAAAATAATATGAAAATCCAGAAATAAAACTCCAAACCTACAAACATCTAATTTTTGACAAGGAGACCCAAGACATTAAATGGAGAAAGGAGAGTCTCCTGGTATTGGGAATATTGGTTTGAGACATGCAGAAGTATGAAACAGACTTCCAAATTTCACTATGCATAAAAGAAATGCTCATTTTTAAATCTGATAATTCTTTAAGAAATCTATTTAAAGATTATCATATGAGTAGAAATATACAATTTATATAAACATGCCCATTACGGTAATGTTTATATTAACAAAAATATAAACAGCCTTTGTCCAATGATAAACACCTTATTGAATAGGAGATGTCTCATAAATAAAATTAAAAGTGAAGTGTTTGACATTGTTTATTAAATATTCATGGCTGAGGACCTCTGGGAGGCATGGCCATGTAATAACAGTGGACACTAAGTCACTCCCCAGAACAAAGATTGACAACTAATGAACTTAGCAAACCTTATCAAACTACAGCTATGACATCTCTAGAAGCACCACAGCTTAGGTGGGTGTGCATACATGGTCACTGGGTGAGAAGGGGCCCAGGGCAGAAGCCAGGCACAAAAGGAGCAGTGAGCACCTGCATTCAGCAGAGCCATGTTGGCAGTTATGCAGCAGGACACATCATCATAGAAGCCCATCCACAAAAATTGCAGATAGAAGCAAATGGGAAAAGAATCAACAATTTAAAACAACCTCGAAACAAACAAACAAAAAAACAGAATGGATGTAAATAAACTACATATATCAATAATCACCGTAAATGTGAATGACCTAAAATCACCTGTAAAAAGACTAAAAGTAATTAAATGGATTAAAGAACAAGATCCATCTAGTCTATGTTTCCAGGATACACACACCTGAAAGAAAGACAAACAGAAGCTCAAGATGAAAGGTTGAAATAAGTTGTTCCAAGCCAATAATGCAAGAAAAAGAGGGGAGGGGGGAGAGCACAAGGGGGGGGGGCTTGGTTGGTGGGTAAAATGTTATCTGAAGAATGTTAAAAGAAATTGAGATGATTATCTTAGAAAATGAAAAATGTGGGAGTCTGGTGGTAGTGCAGCGGGTTAAGCGCAGGTGGCACAAAGCACAAGGACTGGCATAAGGATCCAGGTTCTAGCCCCCTGCTCCCCACCTGTAGGGGAGTCACTTCACAAGCAGTGAAGCAGGTCTGCTGGTGTCTGTCTTTCTCTCCCCCTCTCTATATTCCCCTCTTCTCTTCATTTCTCTCTGTCCTATCCAACAACAACAACAATAATAACAATAATAAAACAACACGGGCAACAAAAGGTTATGAATAAATATTGCGGGGAAGCAATTACAGAAGCCAGACCTTCCACCCTCTGCAACCCACAATGACCCTGGATCCATACTCCCAGAGAGATAGAGAATGGGAAGGCTATCGGGGGAGGGGATGGGATATGGAGATCGGGTTATGGGAATTGTGCAAAACTGTACCCCTCTTATTCTATGGTTTTGTTAATGTCTCCTTTCTAAAATAAAATAAAATGAAATGAAAAATATAGCAGACATAAATTTTCTTTTCTTTCTTTTTTTTTTTTTTTTTTTTTTGCCTCCAGGGTTATTGCTGGGCTACATGCCTGCACTATGAATCCAACTGATCCGGGAGGCCTTTTTTTCCCCATTTTGTTGCCCCTGTAGTTGTATTTGTTATTGTTGTCACTGCTGTAGTTGTTGTTGGATATAACAGAGACGAATTGAGGAGGGTAACACAGAGAGGGGGAAGAGAAAGATAAAAACATGCAGACCATCTTAACTGCTTGTGAAGCTACATCCCCTGCAGGTGGGGACCTGGGGGTTCGAACTGGGATTGTACCGCGGTCCTTGCGCTTTGCGCCATGTGCGCTTAAACCACTGCGCTACCGCCCAGCCCCTAAACATAAGTTTTCTATCATCTAGTGATAGATAATAGCCTATGGTTAGATATACCAAAATATAAAAGTAGTCTAATATCAATTAATAAGTTACTCCTTTTAACAACTTAGGAACTGCTATCCACAAAATATATGGAATGCTGCTATGCAGTACCCATATGACAAAAACTGGAATCTGCTGCAGTCTGTTTAGATATTCTTAATCTTTTTTTAATTTTTATTTTAAATCATTTTTTAATTTTTTTATATTTATTTATTTTCCCTTTTGTTGCCCTTGTCATTGTTGTTGTAGTAGTTAGTTATTATTGTTGTTATTGATGTCGTCATTGTTGGATAGGACAGAGAGAAATGGAGAGAGGAGGGGAAGACAGAAAGGAGGAGAGAAAGACACCTGCAGACCTGCTTCACCGCTTGTGAAGCGAACCTCCTGCAGGTAGGGAGCCAGGGGCTCGAACCGGGATCTTGGTCCTTGAGCTTTGCGCCATGTGTGCTTAACCCGATGCGCTACCGCCCGATATTCTTAATCTTTAAGAGAGAAACTAGGTATCAGATAGATAAAGAAAATAACAACTAGGGGGCCGGGTGGTAGCTCAGCGGGTTAAGTGCACATGGCGCTAAGCTCAAGGACCTGCATAAGGATCCCGATTTGAGCCCCTAGATTCCCTGCAGGGGGGCCGCTTCATGGAGGTGAAGCAAGTCTGCAGGTGTCAATCTTTCTCTCCCTCTCTCTGTCATCCCCTCCTCTCTCGAGTTCTCTCTGTCCTATCCAACAACGACGACAGCAAAGTAAACAATAACAATAATAAGGACAACAAAAATGGGAGAAAAAAAGAAAATAACAACTGTTCTTGATAACCCCTCCAAATTTGTGATGATAAGATGCTGGCATTCCGAAGACGTGATCCACTTTTAGTGTTGCATCAAATTATAAGATGAAGCGGATGTTCCATAATTTAACAGTCACTTAATAGTTACTTTCAGTCATCACTGATCACTAGCACTCACTCCCATGTGAGGTAGATGGGGTCAAGAAGTTCAAATGACTTGACACTTGCTCATGTTAAAAGTTAAACCACTTTATCCCTGTTCACTATTACCCCTGCATTAGGTGTTTCTTGTGTTACTAAACAGACAATTAACAATTTAAAATATGTCTTTAAACTTCCATGAAGTGTCAAATCTAAAGCTATATGATATTCTGATTTCATCTAGTTTAACTCAAAGTTCTGATTTGATCACACTTGAATATACATACTACAAATGGCTGACAATTAGTCCTGTTACATGACTTCCAATGTATATGTCATTCACTCTGACAGATTGAACCATCAATCTTTAGCTTTTTCATTGTAGTAAGCTGCCCATCAAAAAAAGCGTATTTACAAAAAGATTATTCTGATCAAATAAGAGTTTGTTTTTTATGATTGTTGTAGCAAACACATAGCATAAATTTACCATCATAAGTTTAGAGTTCAGTGGGATTAAATATATCCACATTGCTATGAAACAAAAATAATTTCTTCATCTTGCACTACTGAAATTCTATCCACTAAACAAATCCCCCATTCCCTCCCTACTATCTTTAGCAATCATTTCACTTCTCAAGTGAGTGAGTGTTTTGTTTTGTGTTACCACCAAAGCACTACTAGACTCTGCCTTATGTGGTGCTATGGAGTGAACTCGAGATGTCTAGTGCCTTAGGCATCAAAGATACTTGTGTAAATCATTATGCTATTTCCCTGGCTCTCTACTTTCTGTTTTTAAGAATTCCCATTCTTTATGCATATATGCATTTGTATTTCTATTATGTTTATGAAAACAGGAAAAATGTTTCAGCTCAGCTATATTTTAATAAACAATTCAAATATTATATATTTCTGAATGCTAAATTATTGGCCAATCCCTAATATTATTATCACTATAAAAACAATTTGAAGAATGTGCTTTGTTTTTTCTTATCATACCCAGAAAGTGATTGTTAAAAAACTATAAATGGCATTTCAGAGACTTTTTCTCTTTGGTTTTGTTCAAATATAGCTAGAATGTAATTATCTGGACAAACTGACTAATTCTGTAATATATGTCAGCTACTCAGCTTAAACCAGTAGTAGTGACAAGCTTTCCCATGAAGTAAAAATTCCTCCCTTTAAAAAGTTATGTTTAGAAAGGTAAAGTAAAACACCTCTAATTATCTCTTTCCCAAGAGGAAAGTGCATATAAAGAAAGGTTAGGTATTTTTTCATTTTTTTTAATTTATCATGTTAAGATGCTGCACAATGAAGAGATACTTTTTTTTTTTTTTTTTTACCATCAACTAATCACTTCCAAACTACTGAACAACTTCATGGGTTTGGCCTTTTTTCTTTCTTTCTTTTAAGGTTTTATTTATCAATGAGAAAGATAGGAGAGAGAAAGAACTACATATCACTCATCCTGGTACACATGCTACCTGGGACTGAACTCAAGACCTCATGCTTTCTTTATCCACTGCACCACCCCCAGAGCACTATATTATGGTGGCAGAGGGTACTGAACCTAGGACTTCGAAGCCTAGGCATGGAGTCACTTTGCATAACCATTATGCTATCTGCCCTGCCTGAGATGGCTTTTTCATTGCCACTTAATGATTCTGGAAGTAAGTCAATACTGTTTTTTCTGAGTTATTTTGACTTAAAAAAATATCAAGAAGTTATTTCAGGCAATTCAGGTGTTTCATTTTGGAATATTTCTCCTTTTCGGAAAGCATTTTAAGGATCAGCTACTTTCCTTCATTCAGCCCCCTAGTAGTTCCTAAGAGCTAGAGCTCTTTACAAAATCTTAAAATAAGTAAATGCAATTTTTTTTCTTTTAAATAAGAATCTGAAGAGTGGCCCAAGAGATGATATTGTGGCTAGATCTTTGGACTAGACAGTATGCAATCCTAGGGTTAAAACATTATCCATGTATGTTACACAGGCTCCAGCCTGGCCTCCATTGGAATAGGCTTTAGTACTGTAGTCTCTTTCACTTCCTCTCACTATGTTTATCAAAAATGAGAAGAAGAAGAAAGTCTGAGGTCCCAAGTTTAATCCCTGGCATTACTTGTAACAAAATGATGCTCTTGTTCACTCTCATCTCTCATTAGATCTTTGGGGGGAAAAAGAATCTGACTGAATATTGTCCAAACACAAATGACTGTAGACATGGCCCAGAAAACATATTTCCCAGAGAAGCAATAAATAAATAAATAAATAAATACCTAAGGGGCTAGGTGGTGGCGCACCTGGGTAAGTGCACACATTTCAATGTGCAAGGTCCCGGGTTCAAGCCCCTGATCCCCACCTGCAGGGGGAAAGCTTAAGGAGTGGTGAAGCAGGGCTGCAAATGTCTCTGTCTCTCCCCCTCTCTATCTCCCTCCCCTCTCAACTTCTCTGTATCAAACAAATAATTTTTAAAATAATAACAATGCCTAAACGTTTTTAGTATCTAGAGTATTTAATATCTACAGAATGTTATGCCTTAAATATTCCAATAAAGAGACAAGAAAATGGTGCCCCACTAAATAGTCTGAGATAAAATTCTCATCTCTTGATTTCTGGTTTTATAATATTATTTACAAGAATTTAATTTAGCAGCACAGATTACAGACTGTATATGTGCATCATATAGCAAGTATACTTTCAATCAAGCTTTTAATTCAAAATAATGGTTCCAAGTGCATTTTTCTCAATGCATTGCAATACATTTCTTAAAATATAATTCACTTGCATAAATTGAAAAAGGTATCATATTATATAGCTGCAAGTTTCTCCCACTCAATCTATTTTAAGTTCTTATATCAGCCAAGATAATGATGTTCATCAGGAAGCACTATCAGATTTAAACACCAGTTCTAAAAATATCAATCCATAGTTTAAGAGTACCATAAGTGAAAGACACTAAGAGGACACAGTGATGGATATCTATCTCTGTCCTCAGTTTTAATCCTACTCAAGTTGACAGATATAAAGAGACGAACAACTGTTATGAGTAACAAAATTTGTTATTATGTGTCTATTTGAATGAAAAAGTCTGAAATAAGACCATCATACAAAAAAAGGAGTAGGAGAAGGAGGAGCGAGGGAGAAGAAGGGAAGAAGAAGAGGAAGAGAAAGAGGAGGAGGAAGAAGAAGAAAAGAAAAATGGGGGGCAGGCTATGGTGCATGGGCTTACAGTGCACAAGGACCCAGATTCACATCCCTGGTCCTCCCCTCCACATGCAGGGGGAAAGCTTCACTGGTGGTGATGCAAAGCTGCAGGTGTCTCTCTGTCTCTCTCGCTCTCTATCTCTCCTCTATCCTCCTTTTCTCTGTTTCTAGCCACTAATGAATCAATAAAAAACAAATACTGTATTTTAAAAAATAAAAATTACAAAAAAGAAAACATAACTAATCTAAAGTGCAATCAAAACAAAGGAAAATGGGAAAAAATGAATACATAAAGAGTAACACAGTAACAGTAAGCCCAAACACAGCAAAAAAAAAAAAAAAGTAAATGTAAATGCCATAAATATAAAACTGTTTCAAAGGTTTAGATTAGATCACTAGGTTAAAAAAAAAAAAAAAAAGAATCAACTATATGCTGCCTACAAGAAAGCTGCTTAGGGGCCGGGTGGTGGTGCACCTGGTTGAGCACACATATTACAGTGCACAAGGACACTGGTTTGAGCCCCGGTCCCCACCTGCAGGGGGAAAGCTTTGCGAGTGGTGAAGCAGTGCTGCAGGTGTCTCTCTGTCTCTCTCCCTATCTCCCCTCCTCTTGTCAATTTCTGGCTGTCTCTATCCAATAAATAAGAATAATAAAAAAATTAGTTAAAAAAGAAAACTGTTTAAAACATAAAGATAAATGTACTGAAAGAGAAAGACTGGGCAAGATATTTCATGCTAAAACTAATTAAGGCAATAGTAACCATAAACAAACAAGGTAGATTTTAAAGCAATAATACTATCAAAAATCAAGAGTTGCAAAGTAGTAAAGAAATCATCTTATTATCAAGAAGATATCACAGTCCTAAACATTTATGTACCTAATAACAAAACTTCAAATACATTAAAGGATCAAAAGAATAACCAAAATCAGATATTTAAATAAATATATTAGTTAATAAATAAATTAGTAGAACAGGTAGGCGTAGAATCAGTTATGATACAAAACATTTGAATAATACTATCAATTTAATTAAGTTAACATTTACAAAATTGTTCTCCTAGTAATTGAGTACATATTCTCGGACCCAAACCGAGAATCATACCCCTAGACCAACGAGCCAACTGTTGAGTACATATTCTATTCAAGTGCACTCTGAAGAATTCCTGCAGTAGATCATACTTTGGGGAATAAAACAATTCTTAATAAATTTATTAATTTATTAATCCTATAAAAAATAGAGGGAAATCAATGAAATCTGAAGGTGGTTCTTATTTATAAACTTCTAACCATCCTGGTTAGTGAAAGAGTATGAAGATACTTTACTAAAATCAGGACTAAAAAGGCATCACTAAAGCTTCTGTAGAAATTAAAAGAATAAAGAGACTATGATCATAATTTTTATGGGAATAGATAATATTGATAAAATGTGGACATTTCTTGAAAGACAAAGTATCAAAGTTCATGCAAGATTGAAAAAGTAAGTGTAATATAATACAGGACGATGAATAAACCTATATCAAGAAAGAATGTGCATTCAAATATCTAAACACACGATATTGTGGTTAACAAGTTGGGAGGTTGGGGCCAGGTGGTGACGCACCTGGTTGAGCACACATATTACAGTGCACAAGGACCAGGGTTCGAGCCCCCGGTCCCTACCTGCAGGGGGAAAGCTTTGCGAGTGGTGAAGCAGGTCTGTAGGTGTCTCTCTGTCTCTCTCCCTATCTCCCCTGCTCCTCTCAGTTTCTGGCTGTCTCTGTCAAATAAATAAAAAGCTAATTAAAAAAAAAGAAGTTGGGGGTCAGTACAGTTTTCACAAAATGGAGTTTGGCTAGCCACCTATGGGGTGTTACTTAGTAAGTGATTGGAAAGGCAGTGGAAAAAAATGACTTAAATCACTTAGTTGAACAAGTAGGCTGTGAAAGGATGGTACTGGCACTCCAGTGTAACTGGGAGGAACTGGGAAATTTCTACATTAGTCATAAAAAATAATTGAGACACCAAAGAAAAGAAAAGCCATCTAAACTTGTAATATATATATGGCATTAGGTTAGTATCCACAAAAGGAGAGCTCCTGTCAGTGACTACAGATAGTATGAACTATAAGACAATTCTAACTAACAGAAGAGCAAGTGGAATTACACTTCTGAAAATGATTTTAAAAAATTCTTCTACAAAATAATTTTACCACAAAATTGAGAAAAAGGATATCTTCTCTAAATATTTTTAACTTTACTTACTTATTTTGGATAGTGATAGAAATATAGAGGGAAGGGGAAGATAGAGAAGGAGAGGGAGAGATACCTGTGCCTTTGTTTCACCACTTGTGAAGCTTTCTCTTTGCAGGTAGGGGTCAGAGGCTTGAACCTCTATCTTTGCACATTGTAACATGTGCACTCTATCAAATGCACTATTGACTGGCCCGAAGAAAAAGACATCTTGGGAGTCGAGCAGCAGCACAGCGGGTTAAACACATGTGGCACAAAGTGCAAGGACCATTGTAAGGATCCCAGTTCGAGCCCCTGGCTCCCCACCTGCAGGGGAATGGCTTCATGAGAAGTGAAGCAGGGCTGCAGGTGTCTTGTCTTTTTCTCTTCCTCTCTGTCTTCCCCTCCTCTCTCGATTTCTCTCTGTCCTATCCAACAACAATGACACCAATAACAATAATAACTACAACAATAAAACAACAAGGGCAACAAAAGAGAATAAATAAATAAATAAGAAAAATACATCTTAAAACCAGTCAGTTGAATGCAGAGAATGATGTGTTATTTACATACAGCAATAAACACCATCCATAGAGTTCTCTTTGGTGTTGTCCATGGTGCTTTATGTATTGAGGACTGAACCCTGGACCTTACACAGTTTAAGGTATGCACTCTAGTCACTGAGTCAACCCCAGCCTATACATTGTGTCATTTTAGCATTTGTATGTGTGTGTATCATATTTTCTCATTTTATTTAATTCTTCACGCTGTTTAATATTTACCATCTACCAATTCTGTACTGCCTGCCTTGCATAAACAAAGAAAATTGATATCTTTCTCTAATCAATTTTCAGAGAGTATAGTGAAAACTGAGCTCAATAAGAAATGTATTCAGAGGAATGTACAGGATCCACCATTCGAAAGTCTAAATTAAAACATTTCAGGCACAGCTCGTTCTAGAGGCTTCAATTTTTCATCAATATGCTTTTTTTCTCTTTCTTTCCATAAAGCAGACCTTTTCCCACTATAGTGGCTCCGTCCTCAGAAAGACTCCTATATACAATGAAAAGATGGGTTCCAACCATTCTAAGCTTACATTGTCAGAGCTTAATGTATTCTGAGTGCTATCTTTTTTAGTAAAGGTCTATGGATAAATTACTATTGGCTGGGAGTCGGGCTGTAGTGCAGCAGGTTAAACACAGGTGGCACAAAGTGCAAGGACAGGCCTAAGGATCCCTGTTTGAGACCCCAGCTCCCCACCTGCAGGGAAGTCCTTCACAAGCAGTGAAGCAGGTCTGCAGGTGTCTATCTATATCTCCCCCCTCTGTCTTCCTATCCTCTCTCCATTTCTCTCTGTCCTAGCCAACAACAACGACAATAATAACTACAACAATAAAACAACAAGGGCAACAATAAGGGGATAAATAAATAAATATTTTTTTTAAATTACTATTGGCTCTACAGGTCTTGGCTTGGACCACACGTCATCCCTGAACAAATCACCGTATCTTCTTTGATCCGGAACAGGCTATACTCACCCCTCCAGGTAAGCAACATGTACTGAAAACAGATGTCATATAGCTCTCTAAGAATCATCCAAAAAATCAAAAAATCTTACCAATAACAAAAACGTTTCAGGTACCAGAAACCTGTATTTTCGCTACAAAAAAGCTAACTTCTTTACCAAATATTCTGTGTTAAATGACATTAATCTGAAACAGGTGAACATAACAAAAGGGAAAAACATGTTACTATTTTTATCTATTTGCTGTGCCAGTTCAAATCAGAGTGCTTATAGAAGATAAACAAGCAAAAGTAAAACAAAATAATGAGAGGGCCAGACTTGTGTGCCTGGGTGAGCACACAAGTTACCATGTACAAGGGCCCTGGATCAAGCCCCTGGGCTTCACTTGAAGGGAAGCTTCATGCCCAGTGAAGCAGTGATGTAGCTGCCTCTTTCTCTCTACCTTCCCATCTTCCTCCCCCCCCCAATTTCTCTCTGTCCTATATAGAAGAAAAAAATGAAAAAATAAAAGTAGTAAGTAGGTAGCTCAGTGATAATGCACCTGTCTTGCCTGTATAAGGCACTGGGATCAATTCCCAACACAAGAGTATCAAAGTCAAAACAAATAGAATTCCATGAACAACAGAATTGTGTTACACCCTCAGAACTCACCTATCCCCCCGTATCTATCTCTCTTTTCCTCTCTTTCTCTCTCATTCACTCTCATTGAAAAATATATATACTTTTGCTGATCCAACCAGAAAGTCCACTTAAGAAGAGATCTGCTACAGTAATGGCTCCCTCTTTTGCCCTCTCATCCCCAACTACAAACTCAGTTCTGCACCAAGATATCTAATCCTGAAGGATTTAAAAACTCTGAATTGATTCAGCTTTTCTATTGGTGCCTCACTGGTACTTACTTATGGGTCTAAAATCAGAACTCCTGCTGTTGTCCCCAAAATAAAAACCCCACATGTAGCCCAGGTACAAGGATTCTATGTTCCTGGATCTTTTTCTGTAAAAACAACCCCAATCTTGAAATACTTCCAATTATTCCATTTTTTCCCTAAACTTTTACTGAGCATTTGCTAGTTTCTATGTATTATACAAGGGGCAATGGATACACAAACTGACATGGCCAACCTGCTGCTGCAACTATTACAACACCTCTCTGATCTCACAGTTTAGCCACCCACTGTGGTAAGAGTGGTAAGAGTAAGACCTACCAGAATCTCTGTTACCCATCACCACCAGAATCCCTGTTGCCCATCACCTAAGTGCTGGCCTCCACAAGTGGCTGAGGGAGTCTAAATTATACCCCTAGGCAAATATACTATCTGTTCTCTACGTACTATAATAGAATATACCTAGAAATTAACAAATTATTGTGTGTTCATGTATTTTGCTTAAAACATCTCAAGGTAAAATGTGTACCCAGACTAATGTTGGGAAATTATAATTTCCATGTATCTCACTTGTGTGTTTCTGATGTCTACCTAGCCCCTAATAATAATTTTCTTCTCCCTTCAGTCTTCTAGATCTGAATCTAATCCCTACCATCAGGATGCCTTTTTTAAATATAAGATATGATCTTAACTAATTTGTTCTTTTTTTCCACTACAGAATAAATGTGCATTCCTTGACAGAGGAATTTTGAGATGTCCAACAGAAGGTGGCAACTGTCAATCAAATAATGACAGCATTGGGCTGATACTAAATATCAGCAACAATTTAGAATAATGCCTGACATATAGTAGTTTACATTTCTAAAGAGAACATTCACATAGTAACTCTGCTGAAAATCTCAGATGAAAACATCACTAAAGGTTAGCAAGCTGTAAGCAAAAGAGATACAGAAATCCAAACACAGAGTTATTTCACAAAAAAAATCAAATAATGGGAATTCATACTGCTCTTCAGAGGTCACTAATGAGCATGTTATTTGATAAATTGAAGTTCATCTCTATTAACTATAAATCTAATCTTGTCACAGGTTAATTTAGATTATTAGAATTTCCCATTGTTATTGGAATATAGAAAATAAATAGAGAGTATAGATAAGATCACTTTAAAAGCCAGTTATATCATGGACCTCTCTCCAAACTCCTAAAATATATATCTTGGTTTTCTGCTTCACGGCTACTACCCTTCCCTAAACATTCATCTCAATGGCATCATGCCTCCTCTTTCCATAGGACTTTTACACTTGATCTTACTTCTAGATTGTTCTTCTATCATTACTCAGTAGTAATGCCTTCCTTCCCATCTCAGACCAAGCTTCTTCAGTTAACATAAGCCATGTACATATAAATCTGTGCTCTCTTCCTTCAGAGCATTTACTGCAGTTAATAGATCTCTAATATTAATACTTGAATACTGTCAATCTTCTCCAATAGGTATAATCTCAACAAGAGGAAGAACTGTGATTAATTTTTGTTCACCATTTAATCTGCAGAACCAATATAAATCTGCCATATTCTATCACCCATAAATCCACTGGTTTCTCAGGGGTTGACATAGGCTAGTGTCTAACAGAAAACTTTGGAGTTACAATGTAGGGTAAACACATTACCATAAACAAGGACCGGAGTCCAAGACCCACCTCTGCAGGAACAGAGAGAGCAGTGGAGCAGTACTGCAGATATCTCTCCTCTCTGTCTCTGCCTTCCTATCTCTCTCTGTTTTATCCTTAATCAAAAGAAAAATGAAAAAAAAAAAATGACCTCTGGAACAATGGCCCCAGAATCATGCAGGTACCAAGCCTCAGTGAAAACTCTGGTGGCATTAAAAATAAGTCAGTATAGGTAAACAAAAATGTGCATTTCCTTCTCATAGCCCATTACTATCCAAATATATAACTTATTCATGGAAGAAAGGTGAATGGTGCTTCAAATTTAAATAAAGAATTCTGTCAATAAAATCACTTATGTAAAACCTCTACTGTGAATCAGGTACTATTAAAGGGTAAAGGAATAAGATGTGTTCTCTGATGAAATAAACCTTGAAGCATTAGTGGAATGGATAACTCCAGAAAAGATGATTCATGGGGCTAATTTGATAATGAAAATCTGTTCCCTAAATTAAAGATTAAGTAGGAGGGACCTTATATAATTAAGGATAAAATGAAATTCTCTCCAAACCACAGACTAAACTCATAATATATTATCAAAAATGACCATGAAATAGCACAATTAAGTAACTGTAAAATCTGCTCTGAGATAACCCAAGTATCAGGCAGGCCACATGCAAGGAAAAACATGCACTTATATACACACTCACTTCCTTCTAGTGTCAATTAAACAGACACCAAATCTAGCTTTTATATATTTATGCTAATAAAGCCTGATAACTTTTAGGTAAGTAACTTATTAAATTGTAATAGTCCTTATCTATTAAATTTATCATTTCATTATCAACATGAAGATACATACAGAGCCAGCCAGGTGGTGGCAGTGGGTCCAGGTGGCAGTGGTGATTGAGTGAACATGTTACAATGCATTAAGGACCCAAGTTTGAGTCCCCAGGTCCCCACCTGCATGAGGAAAGCCCTGTGAGTGATAAAGCAGTGCTACAAATGTTTCTCTCTCTTCCTCTGTATCCCCCCTTCCCTCTCGATTTCTGACTCTTTCCAATAAATAAATAAATTTTTATTTATTTTGATTGTTGTTGTTATTGATGCCGTTGTTGTTGGATATGACAGAGAGAAATGGAGAGAGGAGGGAAAGACAGAGGGGGAGAGAAAGACACCTGCAGACCTGCTTCACCACTTGTGAAGCAACTCCCCTGCAGGTGGGGAGCCGGAGCTAGAACCGGGATCCTTCTGCTGTTCCTTGCGCTTTGCGTCATGTGCACTTAACCCGCTGCGCTTAACCCAACCCGCTACACTACCACTCGACTCCCATAAAGATGATTTTTTTAAATTAATTAGAAAGACACATACATTGAGTTTATATTCCTCAGTTATGTTCTTAGAGGTTACATCATTGACCCAACTTTAGAAAAATCAATGGTTATTACAGAGCATCAAACACACACTAATTTAAAAAAAATCTAAAGTGCAAATAATCTTATTCAGGCACTAAAAATTTCAGTAGAACAATTAATAATTAAGGGTATCCCTTGTGTTTCATTACATATAAAAAGCTTTTTTTCTTTCTTTCTTTTTTTTTTGCCTCCAGGGTTATTTCTGGGGCTCAGTGCCTGCACCATGAATCCACTGCTCCTGGAGGCCATTCCCCCCCCCTTTGTTGCCCTTGTTGCTGTAGCCTTGTTGTGGTTATTATTGTTGTTGTTGATGTCGTTAGTTGTTGGAGAGAGGAGGGGAAGACAGAGAGGGGGAGAAAAAGACACCTGCATACCTGCTTCACCGCCTGTGAAGTGACTCCCCCGCAGGTGGGGAGCCATGGGCTCAAACCTGGGTCTTCAACCCTGGTCTACTCTTGACCAGCTGATCTACCGCCTGACCCCATAAATAGCTTCTATAGATAAAACTACTGGCTGAATGTATTAGCATGTTTTGTTGTTTTCACCCATCATTTTTTTCATTAATTTTAATTATTCTCTCCTTTATAAAGGAATTCCAAAAGGTTCATTGATCAGAAACAGAACCATACTTCATATGGTGTCCTGATTTTATACCACAGATATTTAGCTAAGAAGGAAAATACCAGAATCCCATTCAGTCACTTGGAAACTGTCACAGTTCCAACAGTATACATTTAAATGATCACACTGGAATCTTAAATATTAAGTTCAACATAGAAATTAAATACCAGTAGAAAAATAAATACAGATAGATTACTGAAGTTGTTTTTTTCTTGCACAACATGAAAAGCATGTGTATAAAACTGGCATCAACAGGCTAACCAGAGACTAGACTGATACATGCAACATGCCAAGCAAAATTCAGCTTACTGCCAAAGTCTTTCCCCAAGAGGTGAATAGCATTTTCCATAAGCCTATGAAAATTGCAGAATTGATTTGGTAATGAGATTCTCTTATCCTCCATTTTATGAATGATTTAACATTTCTGTTCTCTCATGAATAGTATAGGCTGCACTGATTATATCAGAGGAAAACCCATGTTTATTATTTAGTGAAAAGATTAACAATGTTTAAATTCACTTGAGAAAATTCTACCATATGTAAAAATTAAAGTATGCATTTTAATATGACTTTTAATAATAAGACCATTTACACAATTTCAGTGTAGTTCTGCAAAATCTAAATTAAATATAAAATTTTCAGACAGGAATGCTTTGCATTATGTGATGCTAATAACAGAATATTGTAATTAAAAGAGTAACATTGTAATTTTCATAAAGCTACAGATTGAGGTCAATTCTTTATTGCAAGAAAGCAGGTTTTTTTTTTTTTTTACATTTCTCTGTCCAATTGCTCCCAATATGCATTTGGATGGCTTTCAAATAACAGACAGCTTTAACATGCCAGTTAGCTCTACTTTTGTCTTTGACCCATCATCACAGACCTCTGTTTTTATTGGTGTTCAATGTGGTTTTAAGTAGAAGCTATAATTGACTATGTTTATCGTTTTATTTTAACAGGTCATCAGCAGAAATTAGAAAAGTAATCAATCAATCTAAGTCATGAAAAATATAAGGAAGCTGCAAATCACTGTGAATCAAACTGATCTCTAAAGTGCTCAGAACTAGGTCTCTCAAAAGTTTTAAAACACAGTTCTTCATGAGATGCCATTCACGTCACATCGGAAATGACATTTACATAGTAGAGTGTCCTGAAAAGATACATACATTGTAGGTATGCTTCACTCAGCACAGGTGACCCTGGGAGAAAATTTCACATTCATCATTTATGAGGTCAACACAAATTCCATGGTGGAATTTCAGCCTAATTAAGAAGTGTTAAAAAAAGATTTTCATGCACTTATTAGTTCACATAAACACTCCACAGTATATTAAGTACATAATTACCTCTGACTGAGGAAAACTTTTAAGTCTACTACATTTATACACAAGATCATCTAGAAAAAAAATTTTCTCATGCAGTTTTGAATGCTAAATGTTCCGCATCAGAGCTACCTAGAAATTTCTTTCAAGAAAAAGAAAGCAGGAAACATGAGACAAGACACTTAGTTTCTCCTTAGTCTCCAAACACTATCCTTTTCTGAATCGTAATTAATCGCAAAAATAAAGACTATTTTCAGTGAAATTAATTTAAAATATTTAATGTTTAATATATATTGTGATTTTTAGATTCAGTATTTTTCTAGGACCCAAACTTGTCACAAAAAAATTTACAAGGTCAACAGGCAGTGGCCCACAGTTAAGCACAAGGACCTACTCAAGGATCCTGGTTCGAGCCCCCAGCTCCCCACCTGCCAGGGGGGTTGCCTCACAAGCAGTGAAGTGGGTCTTTTGCACCCCCCCATATTCCCTCCCCTCTCAATTTCTCTCTGTCCTATCCAATAAAATGGGAAAAAATGGCCACCAGGAGTAGTGGATTCGTAGTGCAGGCACTGAGCCCCAATGATAACCATGGAGGAAAAAAAAATCCACATTCCCTATAATACTGTGGTTATGGTTTCATGTTGATTAATTTTTAAATTAATCATTCAACAAATATTTACTGAGTTCGGTATTCATCCCATAACAAAACATACATGATATAAAAAGTAAAAAGCCATCAGGAGTAAAGTTGGGGGGGGGGTGGGCGAACTATAAGATACTTAAACATACTTTCAATGCCCCTAAAATCTCTTTTTTTTAAAAAAAGCATAAGCATTTATGACCCAACCAATGTGTCCAGGAGCTCCGATTCCCCAGAGCCCCACCCTACTAGGGAAAGAGAGAGGCAGGCTGGGAATATGGATCAACCAGTCAACACTCATGTTCAGCAGGGAAGCAATTACAGAAATCATACCTTCCATGTTCTGCATCCTATAATGACCTTGGGTCCATACTCCCAGAGGGATAAAGAATGGGAAAGTTATCGGGGGAGGGGATGGGATATGGAGACGTGGGGATGTGAATTGTGTAGAGTTGTACTCCTCTTATCTTAAGGTTTTGTTAATGTCTCCTTTTTTAAATAAATTTAAAATTTTTTTTTAAAAGCATAAGCATTTAAAGAAAACTATAACCTTCAAAATGCATGCTATTATCAAGGCAGGAGTGCAGGCTGAGCACACACATTTACATTTCTCTCTCTTAAATCATACGGAAGTAAAACTAAAAAATTAGGAGAAGGAATATTGTAACATAATGTGAACAAAGTAGGAACGCAGAATAAACTTAGAGTAAACTCTAAGTGATATAAAATGTCTGAGTAAATTAGGAAGGTTGGATGCAGATGAGGTCACAAGTAGTGATGATGTGTATGGAAAAAAAAAAAAAAAAAGCAGGCAATGATAGATATATGTGGACTACACAGAGAAGGTGGATCTGTTTTGCCCAAAAGAGAACCCAGAAGGCTCCATAAAATACAAGCTGAAGGTTTGGAAAGCAATAGCTTTACAGCACTACTTAGGGTATCTGAATGCAGTACTAAATACTAGCAAGTGGGTAAGTTCCTTCCACACCCATACTCTAACTTTCAGACAACTGGCAGAAATGTCATATAACACAGTCTATCTCTAAAGAATTTCAATTATTTTTCATGGAAGGGCTACACTTAAAGTAGTTTACAAAATGATGATTACCATTTTAAATTCTAAGTCTAATAGTTTCAAAAAGCTCCCCCATATCTGAGTCTGGTTCTGATACTAACAAGTGTTTTATGTCTTCCAGTATGTCTTAAATTTTTTGCTGGAGGTCAGAAATGACATATCAGGTAAAAAGAAGTAAAGTAGTTGGTCTTTTTTTTTTAATCTAGCTAGAGGTCTGACTGTTTACTATTTACTATAGTTGTAGGTGTCAGAGGCAAAATTTCCCTCCAATATTTTCGTTTCCTTAGATCTTGATACGTGTCCCAAGAAGCTTTTTCTTCAGCAGGGTCTGAGACTTGCAATTCTTTCTTCTGATATAGCCCAATATCATACATGAGATGCAGAAACTCTAAGAATGTGATGGCAAGGTGTGAAGAGAAGATAAATTCTACACATCAATGATTAGGTCTCGGTCTTCTAGTAAACCAAGAGCCCTATGCTGTGATCTTAGCAAGTGCTTCTCAAAGCCTCACCCCTATTATAATGACAAGGAAAAACTTACAGAGATCTGTAACTGGCTATGCCCCTTCAAACACACAGGGAAAAAGAAAGGGGTGGGAGTTCAATTATTTCCCTTCCTTAGCACAGGTTACAATGGAGTAGTTGAATATTTCCCTTCTCCCAGATTTTATTAGGCTCTGACAAAACCCACGTTGGTTAGGCTCTGGGAAAACGATTTCCCTTAATAGCAGGAGAACATAGAACTCTAGACTTCAAACATTTTCCTAACACCCTTCCTCTACTAGAAGTATGAATGAAGTTCTTGCTGATCTTTTCCACGATACGGTGGAGCTCCTAAAAGTAAAACTAGAAAATGTGTGTTAACACACAAGCTAGCACAAATTTACTGTCCTCTTTTAAATCAGGCTTAAAAGAACAGTGAGAGAGAGAGAGAGATTGGAGATATCACTAAATTGTTCTCCATCAACACACACATACACAAATACAATCCTTAAGATTCTTTCGCCAACTATATCCCCCTTTCTCCTTCAGACTGCTCAAAATTAATGCAGGCAAAGTCCCCCAAAAAGTCTGAGATCAACAACACAACTCCCTTTCTGACTCCCCTAGCTCCCTCACCAATGTGTCCCAGGACCTCACCTCTCCAGAGCCCCACCCCACTATGGAAAGATCGAAACACGGGGGTGGGGGTGGCAGTGGCGGTGATAGTGGCGCAGTGGGTTAAGCGAATGTGACGCAAAGCGCAGGGACCGGCGTAAGGATCCTGGTTCGAGCCCCCGGCTCCCTACCTGCAGGGGAGTCCCTTCACAGGTGGTCAAGCAGGTCTTCAGGTGTCTTTCTCTCCCCCCTCTCTGTCTTCCCCTCCTCTCTCCATTTCTCTCTGTCCTATCCAACAATGAACAATATCAACGATGGCAATAATAATAACCACAGCAAGGCTACAACAAAAAGGGGGGAAAATGGCCTCCAGGAGCTGTGGATTCATGGTGCAGGCATGGAGGAGGAAAAAAAAAAAAAGAAAGAGACTGGGGGTATGGATCGACCTGCCAACACCCATGTCCATTAGTGAAACAGAACTCCCACCTCCTATACCCCTAAAAGAATTTTGGTCCATACTCCCAGAGGGGTTGAAATGTTAGGGGAAGATGAAAAAAGGACTGTGAACTCAAATTCCATCAGGACCCAGAGAGAGAAGAGGAAAAAAGGATATTCAGAAGTAGAAATGGGTATAGATGTGACTTAGAAAGGAAGAGAAGGCAGGGTCACAGAAAAAAAGGGCAAATATATATACAAATATAGTTATTTATAGAAATAAAAGTCAACCCATATCTGCGACCTTGGGAGAACTACTATAGTTTCCAATGGAGGGAAAGAGGAAACAGAACTCTGGTGTTGGAAATGAAGTAGAGATATATCCTCTTATCTAATAATTTTGTAAATCAGTATTAAATCATGAATAAAAAATTTAAAAAAAACACAGCTCCCTGACTCTTCTTTGATGTATTGGGTTATATACTCTGGCTCAGGAGTAACACATATGATATCTAAGACTACAGGAGAGCCCATATTTACAGAAGGAACTATTTTCATTATGAAGCATTTACATTTTATATAAAGATAAGTATATAACCGACAAGTATATAACCGACATCGACATTTTTCAGCAGGATATACTGCAAAAAAATCTTTAAATTCTATATTCACCTAGCATAAGCAACCCAGAAATACCAGATTCTGCCAAATGTACCACATAGATAAGGACCCTTCCTTATCAACTTTTCCAGGTAAACACCATCAGAGTATCCAATTATCATATCACACATGTTGTCTTTCCATTTTGTTATTAAGAAAATTTTCATTTTTATTTATTTTGCTTAAAAACAGAGAAAAACTAAAATAAAGGAGCAGATAGGGTGGGAGGGAGAGGAAGAAGGGGAGAGGGGGGAGAGAGAGAGAAACAGAGAGAAACAAAGAGTCACCTGCAGTCCTGTTTCATCATTTGTTAAGCTTCACCCCTATAGGAAGGGGCTGCAGGCTTGAACCAGAGTCCTAGTGCATGGTAACCTGTGTACTCAACCAGGTATGCCACCACCAAGCCCAATGCACTTGCTCCTTCTGATGTACAGGTATTTCTTCACACATTGGTAGCTGGACTCTGGTATAACTGTCAGTTTCACATTGATGTAATTAACCAAGAATATGTTAATTTGCTTTTACTACTGACATATGCTATTCTATAAGAACAAGACTAACAATTTTTTTTTGTCATTTTTACTGGAGGGTTAATGGCTGACAGTTCAGTTGTTGACATATGGGAACAATTTTTCATCTCTCTCAGCAGAATATTTCATCCACAAAGTTAGTCCTTCCGTATCACCATGCAACCTCTCCATTCTGTAGTGAAAAGGACAGAAGCTGCAGTATTGCAAATCCCATCTTCTACCTGCTTAAGCTACCTGCTCCACTTTATAAACCTCATTCTCAAAGTTAATAAGTCAGTTAATAACAAAGTTGAACTTTTTCCCTGAATTTCTGTTTTTCTATTTTATGAATAATGATGCATTGATGTCTAACATTATAGAAAATTAAGTGAGAAAGTTTATAGTTAGAAATTTGAAAATTTCTATCCAGAACTGATATATAAACAGCATATAAAACAATATATAAAATATAAAAATATAAACATATAAGTAACATGTGTAAATATAAATGTATATTTATATATAAAATATATAAAACAATATATGAAATTTGTGACTTGTTTTTTTTTTTGGTGTCATGCATGGCCAATTCTTAAAATAAGAGATTTTATTTCAAATGCATTATAATGTAAAACAAGCTTTTACAAAACTTCCTACTTAAGCAAGAATATTTCTCAATGTAGGAAGAACACAATCACAATGCTTTATCCCTGTCATGTAGCAACACCACATGTGCACATACAGTATTACTCTAAAAGATATATTTCAATCAAGAGAATTGCAGAGTGAATTTAATTCTGAGATTCACCCTTTGCTTTCAACAATAATCTCACAATCTTCATTTTTTCTTCCATGAAGTTTAAAATCAACAGTTTAAATTGCTTTCCTCCAGCAAAGTCTAGTAACTATTTAATTGAATCATTATTAAATTAACAAAGTGTAGTAGCACTATGTTTTAGTACTATTTTAATACATATTATTAATTTTAAAGCTCAACATACATCTGCCTTGAATTATAGAGGAGTTATACCCTACCAAACTCACCAACTTACAACTGAAAATACTGTCAGTCCAAAATGTGTTTACTGTACCTTACCTATTGAACATCTTAGCTTAGCCGACCCCACAATCAAGATGCTCAAAACCAATATTAGTGTTAGCTGGCTATAGCAATAAAATAAAATCATCTAGTACAAAGTCCAGGAGGCGAGATGGTGGCACATCTGGTTGAACGCACATGTTACAATGCACGTGGACCCAGGTTCAAGCCCCTGGTGAAGCAGTGTTGCAGGTATCTGTCTCCCTCCCTATTAGCGCCTTCCTTCTTTATTTCTGGCTGTCTCTATCCAGTATAAAAGTAAAGATAATTTTAAAAATTTAAATCAAAGTCCATTTTTAAGAAAACACTGAACAGCTTGTGAAATGTATTTGAATATCATATCAACACTGAACGGAAGTCTGTAGAATATGGGTCATTTACTTTCATGAGCAAATGTTGACTAGGTATGAAATGCTCACGGTCTAGCATCATAAGAGAGCAGAAAAGGTTAAAATTCAAAGTATAGTTTACACTTAATGAATATTACTTTCACACCACCAAGTGGAAAAATCATACTATGTTAGGAACCACCTGTATTCTATTTCCCAAAATGTTAATATGCATACTAAAACAACAAAAAGTCATTTCTTCACAGTACCCAATATTAAGGGTCTTTAATATAAAAATATAAAAAGGCTGACCCATAATATTTCAAAATTGAAAGTATCTTTGACATATTTCACTTCTTTCTTCACTCATCTCCTAGCTCTGCCCTATCTTCCCAGGCCTAGAGTCCGCAGGATATCAAAAGTGAGTCCATGATAGTGCCCTTTGCTCAAGCTTGCCTTACACTGAGAAACTCCAGGGACCAAATTATTTCCTTTTTCTCCCTTCCTGACCCCCATCAAAGCTTCCATTAAGGAGAGGAAAGCAATTTAATTAAGCTAAGCCACACTGGACTGTGAATGATTGATTAATAGGACTACTTAACCCTCCCTGGGATTTTTATTTTAAAAGAGGACACTAAAATCTAAGTGAATCTGTAATAGGTCAAATTTGAAACAGTTCAAAAAAGTGGGGAGAAATATATAGGCTTCTTTCAGGAAGATATGTTTTGATAGAAGGGCCTTCTGGGGGTCCCTTAAATTATCCCTGTTGGTGGCCACCTACTCAGTCTCAGTTCCTGACTGGGAGAATAAAGAGTTGACTGAAATGCCCTTTTCCAGTTTTATAAGTGAGCAGCAAAGTACTCTCAAAGGAAGGCATCTGACTTTGAAACTGACTTCAGAAGTTGAAGTATGGTTTATTACTCCTGTGGGTGAACTGAGGAATACAAATGCTTCTTTCAACTAAGAAGCAAATTCCCCAGAGTCATCCTTAAGCTATGGCAAAGGTCAATTCCTTTGTCATGTGGATGTGACTCTACAGCTACCCCTTTAGATCAGTTACAAGCTTTATTATTATTATTATTATTATTATTATTATTAACTGGATAATGGGAGTAAGCACCAGATATATCAATACAAGTAATGAAATGACATTAGAATATATAGAAATACAAAACTTTATGCCTAAAGTCTGGGATTCTATACTCACCCAATGATAACTCAATTTTTAAATTATATATATATATATATATAGAGAGAGAGAGAGAGGGAGGAGCCTTACAAATTTCAGCCCCTCATGCTATTTCCCCTCTAAATAATGCCCCCCCACATACACACACATAAATTTTCCTATTCCTTAAACACTATTTTACTCTTGAGTTTTAGCTACATTTTGGAATAACACTGAGAATTAAAATCTCAGTATTGTAAACAGTTTAGAAGTCTTTATAGCTTTTTCATTTTGACAATGCATTCCATTTCTACCTTATCTACCTTATAATTCAGAGAAATCTGTTTAATATCTGTGTCCAGTTTGACTGATGTAAAATGAAATTGATTTTTTTGGCCTCCAGGGTTATCGCTGGGGAGAGAAAGATAATACACCTGTAGACCTGCTTAACCGCCTGTGAAATGACCCCCTTGCAGGTGGGGAGCCAGGAGCTCAAACCAGGATCTTTGAGCGGGTCCTTGTGCTTTGTACTATGTGCACGGCCTCCTGAAATTGATTTTCTAATCTGAGCATTTGTAAATTTTGTTCTTCCATACATTGAAGTAACAACGCAAATGAGAGAGTGCTCATTCTCAATGTGGTGTCCAAATGTCATTAAATGTGTGGTGCAGCTGCCACATATAGAAGTGATACTGTAGCCATCTCTGACCAGTTTAAAGTTTAAGGGTTATATAAACTTAATTGGACGGTTGGGCAAATGGACTAAACATTGAAATTTGCACTTTATTTTAATACATACACAGGCCATGGTGTCTGCAAGACATGCACTTTGTTATTATTCATTCTTCTCTGTCTTTCCTACACTGTCAATGGGAGGCAGGGGTCCCCACTCAGAAGAGTCATATTACCTGCAGGGGTCATTTATAAATGTCTGGAGGCATTTTTGTTATAGCTGGTGGACAGGTCCACAGGCACCTAGTGGGAAGAAGCTGCTAAAATGCCTACCTCTCAAAACAAAGAATTATCTGGAACAAAGTAACAATCCTATGGAGGTTGAGAAACTGTGCTACAAAGGCAGAAACTCAAAAGTTGCGCCCTTGGAATACACCTAAGATAGACTTCCTAGCTTCTTTCAACATGAAAACCCAAAATCTCACCTGCTATGTTATTACATTTTGGTTCCAGATTATTAAACAATATGTTCTGCTTTCTAACAATGCTTTTCAGCCACCAAGTTGCAGATGCTGCGACTGACTTCCCCGGGCAAATGACTTCACTGGTGTGTCCTGGAGCCCCACCTCCACAGAGCCCTACCCCACTAGGTAAAGACAGAAACAGGCTGAAGGTATGGATCAACCCATCAGTGTCCACGTCCAGTGGAGAAACAAGTCAGACTTCCCACCTTCTGCACCCCATAAAAGTCTTTATTTCATACTTCCAGAGGGATAAAGAATAGGGAAGCTTCCAATGGAGAGGATGGAATGTAGAAGTCTGGTGGTGGGAACTGTGTGGAATTCTATTCCTCTTATCCCAAAATCTTGATGATCATTATTAAATCACCAATTAAGAGAAAATAAGAATAAAAGAGGAACTCAGGCCAATGTACAACTATTTCTGTGGTCAATTTAGCCCTGAAACTTATTCTACACTTTGATATTCATTAAGCTCTTATTCTACATCCTTTCACTATTTCAATAATCTTTATGCCATTCCAGACAAATGCTAGAAGATTCCTCTATATAATTAAAATTAAGTACAAGTTTTAATTTTTAAAAAACTTCACAGTAGGAGGTCTGGTGGTGGCACAGCGGGTTAAGCACAGGCATAAAGATCCCGATTGGAGCCCCTGGCTCCCCACCTGCAGGGGAGTCGCTTCACAAGTGGTGAAGCAGACCTGCAGGTGTCTATCTTTTTCTCCCCCTCTCTGTCTTCCCCTCCTCTCTCCATTTGTCTCTGTGCTATTCAACAATGAACAACATCAAGAATAACAATAATAACCACAACAAGGCTTCAACAACAAGGACAACAGAAAAGGGGGAAAAATGGCCTCCAGAAGCAGTAGATTCATGGTGCAGGCACTGAGCCCCAGCAATAACCCTGGAGGCAAAAATAAAACAAAATAAAATAAAAAGTGCACAGTAGTTTGCAGTGACCCACTAAGTGCAGCAAGCAAGTAGAAAGACCTTTTAAAAAGATACCATAAAAGTACTTAGTCAAATAATTTCATTTCTACTTAGACCTAGAAACACTCCTCACCTACTTCCTATTTCACTCCCCTCAGTCATTCTAAGTCTAACCCTGTCATATAAAGTAAAGACTACAAAAGCTGGATAAGGGCAAGAGACTGGCATACTTTAATGATGGCCCTTTTGGTCACTACCAGGCCACCCCATCATCCGGGGCCTTAGTCAAGGAATCCTGAGATTCTCACACAGACATATGGACCTAGACCTCTAACAGATTCCTGCCCCCACTGTCACTGGTCATCTCCATCCAGAATAACATCATTGACCCCTTTATGGGCCCCAACAGGGTCTTGCCCTCAACATGAATCAGCAATGGTAGGGCTTGCCCCATTCTCAAGGGCATTTGGGCTAAAATGCTCTACCACTCGAGAAAGATGGGTCAGACAATGATTTCAGCCTAAAGTGTTCCTAGCTATGACCACAGAATATGAGCTCAGATCTACAGGGATGCAGAGGTTACACAGTTTCCTGCACTGAATACGGGTCTCCATATCAAACTGACGGGATTTTTCGGCTAACCATATTTATATAGTTCTCCCATATTTGGGAGCTACTCTCTTCCCTGATCCAGCTTTCTATTTCCAACTGACACCATCTCCCCAGACAATACCTTTGGCCTATCTGCATGTTAGTTGTCAGGCTCAGGTAAAAAGTAAAATCATGGCCCCCCTGCAATATACCTAAAATAGACCTACTAGCTTTTTCCAAAATGGAGACCCCAAATCTCATTTGCTATACTTCTGTCTTTAGGTTCCAGATTATTATTAAACAATTTGTTGCGCTTTATATATTAATACTTTTTGAGCCACGTTGCAGATGCTACCATGACATCAATCTGACTGCACTGGGCAAAGGACCTCATCAATGTATCCTGGAACCCCACCTCCCCAGAGCCCTGCCACACTAGGGAAAGATAGGGACTGGCTGGGAGTATGGAGTGACCTGTCAACACCCATGTTCAGTGGAAAAGCAACTACAGAAGCCAGACCTTCCACCTCCTGCACCCCATAATGCATCCATGCTCCCAGAGGGAGAAAGAACAGGAAAGCTATCAGGGGAGGAGATGGGATATGGAGTTCTGGTGGTGGGAATTGTGTGGAATTGTGCCCCTCTTAATCCTATGGTCTTGTTGATATATTTTATTTTATGAATAAGTTAAAAAAATTTAAATACCCTCAGGGCTGGTGGTAGTGCAGCGAGTTAAGTGTACATGGGGCAAAGCACAGGACTGGTGACCCAGTTCAAGCCCTGGCTCACCACCTGCAGGGGGTGAGGGAAGTGAGGATGTGTGTCACTTCACAAGCAGTGAAGCAGGTCTGCAGGTGTCTATCTTTCTCTCCCCCTCTGTTTTCCCCTCCTCTCTCGATTTCTCTCTGTCCTATCCAACAACAAAGACAGCAATAACAATAAAAACAAGGGCAACAAAAGGGGAAAACAGCCTCTAGAAGCAGTGGATTCATAGTGCAGACACTGAGCCCCAGAGATAACCCTAGAGACAAAAAAAAAATAAATGAACTTTTAAAAAAAATTTTAAAAATCTTCATAATCGCTGAATGGTAGCACTGATGTTAGGATATGCAAGGACCTCATTCCTACCTGCAGGGGAGGGAGGAACTTTAAGAGTAGTGAGGCAGTGTTGCCAAGTGTCCCTTTCTCCCTCTATCTTCATCTTTCCTCTTAATTTCTCGCTGCCAGTATCCAATAAATAAGTAAAATAAGTATTTTAAAGACTATTTAAAAAAATTATCATAGCTGTGCCTATTGAACAAAAAATCAAATAGAACCTAAACACAACACATTTCATCTATCATTAGTCTTCAATGTCCTCCCTTTAAGTCAATTATTATTTTTTTATAAGAAGGCATTGCTCAGCTCTGACTTAGGGTGCTTTACAGATTTAACATGGGACCTCAGAGCCTCAGGTATGACATCTGTTTGCATAACTGTTATGCTATCTCCTCCACAGCAAACCAGTTAACTTCTACTCTCCAAATGAAGCTGATGGTTTATCTTAATTTTTCATGTTTTTTTTTTGTAATTCTTGCAGTTCTTTGAATCTTTGGCAAAGATCACAAAAAGAGATACTCTAAAATAGCAGCTGCCCCGACTATATTAAATACTAAATAGCATAACAACAGAAATATCAGATGTCACAGTTCTCTAATCAGATAGTTTCTATAAAATATGATATACCTAGACAAATTTTAAGTTATGCCTCAAATTTATATGCTTCCAAGTTATTCAAAAATGAAACAGGACTAACAAATGGGCAACCTTATCCACTGCAAAGCTCATAAATCAAAATCACCAAGGTAAGTTAGCTGCATTTTCAGAGAGTATAGATTTATCATCAGAGGTCTGATAATCATGAAACCACTAGGAAAAGCAATGTGTTTTCCCTGACCTTGGTCATAATTCACCAACACTGATTTGTAACTTTTCACTATCATACTGAGCACACACTACAAAAGGATTTCAAGATGTTTTGGACATCTTAAAAAACAGAATGTTTCTAACTTGTGGTCTTATTTTACACTAGAAATCAATGTAAAAACTATAAATATCTGACACCTGATAAATAGAAGAGTAAGTAAGAAAACTAAAGAAATGCAGAACTTAAGTATCTTAGAATTTTTTTGGAAATACAAAACTGGTGAAGACCGGGCGGTAGCGCACTGGGTTAAGCGCACATAGTACCAAGTGCAAGGACCCGCTCAAGGATCCTGGTTCGAGCCCCCAGCTCCCCACCTGCAGGGGGTCACTTCACAGGTGGCAAAGTAGGTCTGCAGGTGTCTATCTTTCTCTCCTCCTTTTTATCTTCCCTCACCTCTCAACTTTTCTCTGTCCTATCCAAAAACAAATAAAAAAAAATAGCCATCAGGAGCAGCGGATTCCTAGTGCAGGCACCGAGCCCTAGCAATACCCCTGGAGGCAAAAAGAAAAAGAAAAAGAAATACAAAAACTGGCTACAATCTAACATTTAAAGTTGGCTGGAGCTGGCAAAATATCTCACTTGGATATTGCTATGTTTTATCATCTGGGCAATCCAGGTTAGTGCCCAACCTCTGCTGCGCTGAAGGAAGCTTTGGTACTGTGGTCTCATTTACCTTCTAACTTGGCCTCTCTCCTTCTGTCACTATCAAAAAAGTTGGCTGAACATAGAATTATTCACAATAAACTAAGACTGGAAGTAACCTAACTCTCCATTGACAGATAACTAGATAAATAGTTATGAGATACATAATACCACTCTGTAATAAAAAAAAATGATTGATATCCTGTCCTTCATGACAAAATGGATGGAACTGGAGGTGATTATCCTTAGTGAAGAGGCGAAAGACAACTAACTCCCTGATGGATTCATTCATATATGGAATCTAGAAAATTTAAGCACATGAACTTGAAAAAAATAAAATAAAAGGCTTGTATGTGTACTTCTTTACCAAGTGTGTCACCCGGGTTTGAGCCCAGCCCCAAGAGCATTGAAGGAAGCTTTGGTATTGTGCTTTCTCTTCACCTATCTTGAATGAATGAGTGGATGAATGAATAAGTGAATGAATGAATGCATAAACAAATGAATGCAGAAGTAGTAGCCCCTCTATCTCTAAGACTTTATGAGAAATATGGTGGTTATTGATAGACAAGAGGGGTGGGAGAGTGGGAACACAGAACTTTTTGTAATGGATGTAGTATGGAACTATGCCCTAGAATTTTACCATCTTATAAACTACTGTTAAATTACTAATAAAAATTTTAATTGGCTGGCTAGAAATGGATTATCCCTAAATTAGAAGCCTCCAAAATTTTACCTTTTTGTTAATTACTGTATCTTTTACATCTGGCAATTCTAGGTGCATTCTTCAGACTAGCCTCTTGGTAAAGTAAGTGGGAATATCATCAAAGATGGAAAAAGTCAGAGAAGCTTTCAAAAATTTCATTTTGTTAGAATTTTATTCTGCTATCTATAAGTTTAATAAGATCTGATTATCATAAATATTTCCAAGAGGAATAAAGTATAAAGAATGTTTCTATCTAAACTTTTCAGACATTAATTAAAATTATAGCAAATGCCAAGAAGAAATGGAGGTAATATGGAATAATTTGTCGCAAAAGTGGTCAACATGCCAAGGAATATTTACCAAATAGCACCCTGACTCCCAAAATTCAATATAGAAAAAATAGAAATGATGACTTTTTGATATATATATAGAGAGATAGATATATAGATCATATATCACCATAAAAGCTATTTTCATATAATGAATATTTGCATGTAAGTGTGTACAATGTGTGTCTGTGTAAGGTGATAACACTAAGATCTACTAACTTCAAAACTTTCAAGTGGGAGAGTAGGCAGAAGAGCTCACTTGGAAGTTGCACTGTTTTGCCATGAACCTAACCCAGGGTTGAGACTGACCTCCACTACATTGAAGGGTGCTTCAGTTCTGTGGTTTCCTTCTATCTATCTATCTATCTATCTATCTATCTATCTATCTATCTATATATATATATATGACAGCCTGGAGATGGAAAGCCCCACAGATGACAAAAAAAGAAAAAATCAAGTGTAAATCAAGTATATATATGCTCACTATAGTAATAGTCACAGTCCCGTGCAAATAACATATTTAAGACAAGATAAATGCCCCTCACTTTACTGTGTGTTTGCATTTTTCTTTAGGTCATTAGGGCTTCATTGGTATAGTGTGAGTTTTCCAGATATTAAGAGACAAAGCAGAAGACACCACAGCACCAACCCTTTGTTCACTGTGGTGGGGGCTGGACACAAACCCAAGTTGTGCATGTAAATAACAGTACTACCCAAGTAAGTTCTCTTGCCATCCCTCAATAAATTGTTATTGATGGTATTTCAATGCTATAAAATGCTATTATTTCCCTACTACAGAATGTTATCCACTGATTTAAAGACTAAGTAGATGAACTTTTAGAAAGTTGTCCATAGCATACTACTGCTAAATTAAAGGGTAGGAATAATAATTTATAATCTAATTTATTTTTTAATGTTTTTTAATAGTTTCTTTTTTTAATTTTTTATATTATCTTTATTTATTGGATAGAGACAGCTAGAAATTGGGAGCGGAAGGGAAGATAGAGAGGGAGAGAGATAGACACCTGCATCCCTGCTTCACCACTCATGAAGCTTTCCCCCTGCAGGTGGGGGCCAGGGGCTCGAACCTGGGTCCTTTCACACTGTAACATGTGCATGTGCGCTCAACCAGGTGTGCCACCACTTGGTCCCAATCCAATTTATTTAACTAAATGCATTACTTAGGTCTGTGATGGTACAACCAAAATGGGGGGGGAGAACTTGGAATGTATTTAAATAAGGTTGTCTATAAATGGTTGTATCATAAATTTCCCTTTCTATTTTCTACCTTTAGCTCTTTTGTTGTTGTTGTTGCTGATGATGATGATGCTGTTGTTGTTGCTGGGAATCAC
The DNA here is from genome assembly GCF_950295315.1 of Erinaceus europaeus. NCBI lineage: Eukaryota > Metazoa > Chordata > Mammalia > Eulipotyphla > Erinaceidae > Erinaceus > Erinaceus europaeus. The sequence continues at coordinate 53,155,061 of NC_080180.1, read as the reverse complement.
CATTCTTTTTCAGACAGAAAAACAGAGAGATATATAAGGAAAGATACCACAGCACTATAACTTTCCCCAGTGTCATAGTACCCCATTGGCTGTACCAAGGAGTTCAACTTGGGTCACATTCTTGACAAAGCAAGTGACTTCCTAGGCAAGCTATCTCACCATTCCCCCTCTTGTTTGCTTATTACCTGATTTTCCTTAATACATGGTTTGCCCTTGTAATAACTAAGTTTCACACAAATGATAGAATCCAAATAAAAATTACCATCATTTTAATAGACCCAATAAACATCAATTATAATGGTCCAGGTGGTGGTGCAAAGGCTAAAGAGTTGAATTCTCAGGAACAAGTTCTCAAGTTATATTCTCTGCAATGCATATGCCAGAATGAATCTTCACATAGTGCCCCCCACACCACCTCTAATAAATAAATATTTATAAAGCATTACTACAGGAAACCAAGTGTTTTAATAGCAGAATAGTACTTATTGCCATTATATCAATCTTCCCAGCATTATTTTTCCAAATTCTAGATATTTAATCTATTGTGTCTAAATATCTAAAATAAAGGGATAAATTTAATTTTTGTGGGGGGAGGGGGATTTCAGGCCCTGGAGCATGATGGTAGAGGAGGACCTAGACAAAGGTGAGAGTGTTTTGCAGAAAACTGAGAAACTGTACACATGTACCAACAACTATATTTACTGTTGACTATAAACCATTAATTTGTCCAAAGTAAAATTCAATTTGTTTTTAAAGTAACATGGGTATGGGCTAGGGAGAAAGCATAATGGTTATGTAAAAGGTTTTCATGCCTGAGGCTCTAAGGTCCCAGATTCAATCCCCACCACTGACATATGCCAGAGCTGAGCAGTGCTCTAGTATTTTTGTCTTTATTTCTGTATACTTCTCTCTTTTTAAAATAAAATAAACAAAATAGTTTAAAGTAACATGGTTTACTCAATTCTACCTATTGGCAAACTCATTTTCTATCGTCTAGAAAAATGTCAAGATGTCTATCACACTTTAACATATAACATTATTTACTGGGAAAACTGCAATTACAGATAAGGAAAATAAACATTAGAAAAATAAAGGGGGGGGGGGGTTCCCGGAAGATGGCAGACTGAGAAGCTGCTAGTGGCTTGAGCTCTGACCACATCTCCTGGAAATGGTAGGATTTTCTGCCTTTAGTAGGCCAGTCAATAAGGGGTCCTAGCAGTGACACCAAGGAGGTGACTATAACTTAATTTCGGATAAGAATTAGAGTAGGAAAAAAGGGGAAAAAATTTTTTCCTTTTAATTTTTAAGCATATCTCCTCCCCCTTCCACCCCCCCATAACCAGTCCATGGGGACCAGCTCCTAGCAGGCTCCCCTGCTAGGAGCCTCTTTCTTTACCAAATTCCTGTCCCACCAGGGAGTATCATTCATTCTAAGTCTATACCCTTCTGAAACCTCTAGCCTTTTTTCTTTATAATTAGCCAACCCCCCCACCTCAACCTCCATAGCTAATTAAATAATTAAAAATAAATAAATTTTTTAAAAAAACCTTTCCTTTCACTGCTCTTTTATGACTGTTCTTTTTCTTATCTTTTTCTTTTTTCCCTCTCTCTTTTTTTTTCTCATTCTTGTCATCCTTTCTTCCTTAATCCTACAGCTTCCAAAGCAACAGCCCCCAGCCCCCACATCACCAGTGTGCTTTTTTGAATTCACTGAAACACATTTGGGAATTATTTTGGGGAAGAATTCTGACTCAGTGTGGACTCTCAATGTGAGTGTCTCTGCTCAACTTCCCTTCCTCCTTTAGCCACCCCTAGAATATACAATGGATAGTAGATTTGCATAACTATCTATTTCAGCTATCCTTGTCTACTCCTGAGGTTTTTTTTTTTTTCTCATTCTTAACAATCAGCTGCCTCTGATTACAAGGTTTGAGGTAATCTGGGACAGGGTTTTTATTTATTTTTTTTACCCTGCTCTATTTTACTATTAATATTACATAAAGGCATATATCTTCCCCCCCTTTAGGTAGATCAGAATTAACTCTTAGCATATATTTCAGTGCTAGGCTAGTGGGCATCTTATCTATTGTGGGAGGAACTTGTCTCCTTAATCCTACCTCCTCTACAGACTCTCCCCTCCCTCCCCCTCCTAGCTAATCAAAAAAATTAAAGTAAATTAAATTAAAAATAAAGTTATAAAAAAACACCTTTCCTTTCACTGATCTTTAATTACAGCTATTTTTCTTATCTTTTCCCTTTTCTCTCTCTTGTCCCTTCTTCCTTTTTCTTTTTTTTTTTATCCTGTCATACACTTCTTCCTTCCTTCTTCTTTGCCTTTCTGAATTTGTGAATTATTTTGGGGAAGAAATCTGACTCAGAGTGGACTCTCTATGTGTGTATCTCTGCTCTACTTTCCTTTCCCCTCTTGTTACCCCTAGAATATACAGTGGATAGTAGATTTGCATAACTGTCTATTCTTGCTATCCCTTCTTTCTTTTCTCTTTCTTCTTCACTGGGATTTGGTTAGTATTTTTACACGGACTGGAGAAATTGTTCGGCTAACTGGTAACGATTAAACTGCTTCAATACTTGCTTCAGTTGCTACTCTAATTCCTGAGGTTGGTGAGTACAATTGTCATAAAGGTATTTAGTACAGTGTTACGTGTACTCAAGACACAACAACTGAGGAACAACAGAGCATATAAAAAAAAAAGAAACACATAAATCAAAAAAATGGGTAGGTCAAAAACAAATAAAACTGCTACTCCAATGAATGAAGACAAGAGCCCAGAAGAAACTACAAATCATCCAGAAGTAACCATAGATAAGAAAAAAACCTTACTGCACACCTCAAGGACTTAGAGGAAGAGGAATAAAGGAACCCTAAAGCAACCAGAAGGACAGAAATCACTAAAGTTAGAGCAGAAATAAAGAACATCGAAAATAAAAGAACCATACAAAAGATCAATGAAGCCAAATGTTGGTTCTTTGAAAGATTAAACAAAATTGACAAACCCCTAGCCAGACTCACCAAACAAAAAAGAGAGAAGACTCAAATTAATAGAATTGTAAACGATGGAGGAGATATCACAACTGACACCACAGAAATCCAGAGAATCCTGCGAAACTTCTATAAAGAACTATACGCCACCAAGATAGAGAATCTGGAAGAAATGGAACAATTCCTAGAAGCATATGCACTTCCAAAACTGAACCAAGAAGAACTACAAAATCTAAATGCACCAATCAAAGACAAAGAAATTGAAACCATTATTAAGAATCTCCCCAACAACAAAAGTCCTGGACCAGATGGCTTCAAAATGAATTCTACAAAACTTTCAGGAAACAGTTAGTACCCATACTTCTTAAGCTTTTCCATAAGATTGAAGAAACAGGAATACTCTCTTCCACCTTCTATGAAGCCAACATAACCCTGATACCAAAAGCTGATAGGGACAGAACAAAAAAGGAAAACTACGGACCAATATCGCTGATGAACATAGATGCCAAAATATTAAACAAGATCTTGGCCAACCGGATACAGCAACATATCAAAAAGATTGTTCATCATGACCAAGTTGGATTCATCCCAGGAATGCAAGGCTGGTTCAACATCTGTAAGTCAATCAATGTCATTCACCACATCAATAAAAGCAAAGCCAAAAACCACATGATTATCTCAATAGATGCAGAGAAAGCCTTTGACAAAATCCAACACCCATTCATGCTCAAAACTCTACAAAAAATGGGAATAGATGGGAAATTCCTCAAGATAGTGGAGTCCATATATAGCAAACCTACAGCCAACATCATACTCAATGGACTCATACTGACAGCATTCCCCCTCAGATCAGGGACTAGACAGGGCTGTCCACTGTCACCGTTACTCTTCAACATAGTACTGGAAGTTCTTGCCATAGCAATCAGGCAAGAGAAAGAAATCAAAGGAATACAGATTGGAAGGTAAGAAGTCAAGCTCTCACTATTTGCAGATGATATGATAGTATATATAGAAAGACCTAAAGAATCCAGTAGAAAATTACTGGAAGTTATTAGGCAATATAGCAAGGTATCAGGCTACAAAATCAATGTGCAAAAATCAGTGGCATTTCTTTATGCAAACACTAAATCTGAAGAAGACATCCAGAAATCACTCCCATTTACGGTTTCAGCAAAATCAATGAAATACCTAGGAATAAAGTTGACCAAAGAAGTGAAAGACTTGTATGCTGAAAACTATGAGTCGCTACTCAAGGAAATAGAAACTGATACCAAAAAATGGAAAGATATCCCATGCTCATGGATTGGAAGAATAAATATCATCAAAATGAATATTCTCCTCAGAGCCATATACAAATTTAATGCAATACCCATCAAAGTTCCACCAAGCTTCTTTAAGAGAATAGAATAAACACTACAATCATTTATCTAGAACATGAAAACACCTAGAATTGCCAAGACCATCTTGAGGAAAAGAAACAGAAATGGAGGCATCACACTCCCAGACCTTAAACTATATTATAAAGCCATCATCATCAAAACAGCATGGTACTGGAACAAAAATAGGCACACAGACCAGTGGAACAGAATTGAAAGCCAAGAAATAAATCCCCACACCTACGGACATCTAATCTTTGATAGGGGGGCCCAAAGGATTAAATGGAAAAAGGAGGCTCTCTTCAATAAATGGTGCTGGGAAATTGGGTTGTAACATGCAGAACAATGAAATTGAACCACTTTATCTCACCAGAAACAAAAATCAACTCCAAATGGATCAAAGACCTAGATGTCAGACCAGAAACAATCAAATACTTAGAGGAAAACATGGGTAAAACACTTTCCCACCTACACCTCAAGGACATCTTTGATGAATCAAACCCAATTGCAAGGAAGACTAAAGCAGAAACAAACCAATGGGACTACATCTAATTGAAAAGCTTCTGCACATCCAAAGAAACTATTAAACAAACAGAGAGACCCCTCACAGAATGGGAGAAGATCTTCACATGCCAGACATCAGACAAGAAACTAATCACCAAAATATATAAAGAGCTCAGCAAACTTAGCACCAAAAAAGCCAATGACCCCATCCAAAAAATGGGCAGAGGATATGAACAAAACATTCACCTCAGAGGAGATCCAAAAGGCTAACAAACATATGAAAAACTGCTCTAGGTCACTGATTGTCAGAGAAATGCAAATTAAGACAACAATAAGATACCACCTCACTCCTGTAAGAATGGCATACATCAAAAGGTCAGCAGCAACAAATGCTGGAGAGGTTGTGGGGACAGAGGAATCCTTTTGCATTGTTGGTGGGAATGTAAATTGGTACAGCCTCTGTGGAGAGCAGTCTGAAGAACTCTCACAAGGCTAGACATGGACCTTCCATATGATCCAGTAATTCCTCTCCTGGGGTTATAACCCAAGGACTCCATAATGCCCAACCAAAAAGATGTGTGTACTCCTATGTTCATAGCAGCACAATTCATAATAGCTAAAACCTGGAAGCAACCCAGGTGCCCGACAACAGATGAGTGGCTGAGAAAGCTGTGGTATATATACACAATGGAATACTATGCAGCTATCAAGAACAATGAACCCACCTTCTCTGACCCATCTTGGACAGAGCTAGAAGGATTTATGTTAATTGAGCTAAGTCAGAAAGATAAAGATGAGTATGGGATGATCCCACTCATCAACAGAAGTTGACTAAGAAGATCAGAAAGGGAAACTAAAAGCAGGACCTGACCAAATTATAAGTAGGGCACCAAAGTAAAAACCCTGTGGTGAGGGGTAGACATGCAGCTTCCTGGGCCAGTACGGGGAGGGATTGGATGGGAGGGATGGGTCACAGTCTTTTGGTGGTGGGAATGGTGTTTATGTACACTCCTAGCAAAATGTAGACATATAAATCACTAGTTAATTAATTTGAGAGGGGGAAAATCAATTGTATGTCTCAAAGTTTTTCAAAACACAAACTGAATCTTTTTAATATATATGCTGTGTATTTGATATGCAGATTCTCTCAAAAGCCTAGACCAAGTAGATCAGAAGCATCCAATAGCACAGCTATATATAAGATACTGGGTACTGTACAGCAAACCATAACAAAAGGACTTTTCAAAGTAAACCAATTACCAAATAATGTGATGATAACATTAACTATTGATTGTCTTTTTGAACCCTAAGACAGCAGGAACCTCACATCTCCATTACAGAGCCCCTACTTCCCCCAGACCTGGAACTCTTGGATAGGGCCTCCTTTCCCGTATGCCTCTCCCAATCCATATCAAATAATATTGCATCCGCCGATCACAACCTAACCAACGCAACGATTGCCACCTCAACATGCTTCACTTCAGACTGTGTCCAGAGACTTCACATGTGGAATGACAACCCTTCAGCTTCATTACTCGGGTGAGACCTTTCCTTTCATAGTATACTCTAATTTCATCTCAGGTGGTTCACTTTCTAACAAAGTCCCAAACCTAGATATACACCAGTTTCTGTGAGAGAGAGCATATCTTCACACGTATCTATAAACTACTGCAAAATATATACCTGAAAGCAGAAGTACACTGGAGTTTGCAGTGAGTACCTCCCTAACACTTCCTCTCCACTATTCCGAGCTTTGGGTCCATGATTGCTCAACAATTTGTTTGGCTTCCTATGTTAACTCTCTTTTCAGTCACCAGGTTCCAGATGCCATCAGGATGCTGGCCAGGCTTCCCTGGATTGAAGACCCCACCAATGTTTCCTGGAGCTCAGCTTCCCTAGAGACACACCCTACTAGGGAAAGAGAGAGGCAGACTGGGAGTATAGACCGACCAGTCAATGCCCATGTTCAGCGGGGAAGCAATTACAGAAGCCAGACCTTCTACCTTCTGCAACCCTCAACGACCCTGGGTCCATGCTCCCAGAGGGATAGAGAATGGGAAAGCTATCAGGGGAGGGGGTGGGATATGGAGATTGGGTGGTGGGAATTGTGTGGAGTTGTACCCCTCCTACCCTATGGTTTTGTTGATTAATCCTTTCTAAAAAAAAAGAAGAAGAAAAATAAAGGATCCTAAATTTGACCACATCAAGAATTTGGTGTAATATATTAAAGACTATATATTTTATTCTATTCATAAATGATCCTTGGAAACTTCAATTAATTTTAAGTACCCAATAGTGTTCTGGAAACACTCAGTTTCAAAACAAGTTTGTTATTTTGGTCTCTACATTCATTGAATCTTTCTCCAGAGAAGCTGCCAAATCCAGCACCAGCTGTCCCCCTGGGAACAAGACTAGGCTAACAGCAGGTATTTCTTTTTGAACTGTTAATGGGTATTAAGAGGATAGAGTTGAACTAATACAAAAATCATTAAGTTGGAAAAAGGGCCACCCTCAAAAGAATTTGAATCATGCAGTCAAAATTCAAAGCACTTCCATTTTCTTTCACACAAACACTTATCTCTTTTAAGTGTTCTTTTGTTTTTAAATAATAGTTGTAGATAAAGAGCCTAGCAATTTTCCTCTCCCTTTTACCTGACCTTCCTGTCAAAGTAGTCCTTGGAAGCATTAGTGAAACTTGGATAAGAAAAAACATGGGGGGCTGGGCAGTGGTGCACCAGGTTAAGCACATATAGTGGAAGGACCTGCACAAAATTTCTGGTTAGAGCCCCCAGCTCCCTACCTGCGGGGGTTGGGGGGGCTGCTGCTTCACAATAGGTGAAGCAAGTCTGCAGGTGTCTTTCTCTCTCCATCTCTATCTTCCCCTTCCCTCTCAATTTCTCTCTATCCTATCCAAAAGAAAGAAAGAAAGAAAGAAAGAAAGAAAGAAAGGAAGGAAGGAAGGAAGGAAGGAAGGAAGGAAGGAAGGAAGGAAGGAAGAAAGAAAGAAAGAAAGAAAGAAAGAAAGAAAAGGCACATGGCATAGTTTGTAATATGCAAACTCCCTTGCTTATGTTTATCCATAACTAGTGGGACTTAGAGACTGAAGTTAATAAAAAAGTAAAAGCATATGACTAGATTGCTAGAGACACTGGTTTAAGAAAGAAAAAAGTAAAAGCATATGACTAGAGTGCTAGAGAGACTGGTTCAACCACTCTAGGAGGAATATATAGCAATAGTCTTTAAAACCTTCATGCACTTTAATCCAGTAAAAACTAACATAGATAACTACATCCAGCATAGCATTATTTGACTCATTTTAGCCTTCTTTTTTTCTCAGTTGTCTCCAACCTTGATCATGTAGTACTTTCACCCAGAATATACTCAATCATTCAGAAACAACTGTTAGAGGCACAATAAACAAACAGTCCTTCAGCCTAATGATCTCAATGATTCTCAACAAAATCCCCAAAGAAGTGTTTGGTGCTCCAAGTAGCTGGGGCAAAAAATATTACAAGTCTGAATTATTTCCTCAAAGCAAAAGAATCTCCTACCATGAGCAAAAGTAGAAACTGGAGTGTGGGAGACAGATCAGGAGAGAAATGGTGAAAACCCCTTAAAGACAGCATTCTGAGACAAACCTCATAGTAGAACGCTGTCTATCAGCTTTTAAAGGAAGACCTCCATGGAATACACGCTGTTGAAATAATTCTCTGAGGAAAATCTCATTATGTGTGTGCTATAGAAGCCACCACTAGCTGCTCCTGACCTTCTCCCATACTCGATTAGGGAAAGACAGATAATTACATAATTGGGTGAAGGAAAGTTGCTGCATAAGTATGCCCCAATAAATGTCCCGTCCTGTCCCGTCCCGTCCCGTCCCGTCCCGTCCCGTCCAGTCCCGTCCAGTCCCGTCCAGTCCTGTCCCATCCCGTCCTGTCCCATCCCATCCCCTGAATGATTCCAAGGTTCCTTGCCTAAGAGTATTTCATTTTCCTTCCCCATGTCAAGCTTTGTAGAGCTAGCCTCTTGCCAGAAAGTTCTTGCCAGAGAGCTCTTTAAGGTCAATACATCCACACCATGCACAGTTGATAGCAACATCACTTTCTCATGGTCCAGTCATGTTCTTTCCTTGGGTATTGCCCTCTAGTACAGAAAATTGGTCATTTCTCCTTCCAGGAGGAACCCACAGATGATAATTGACTGATAAAAAGAAATGCTAGGCTCCTCAGAGAGTCCCCATTCAGACAAACTGTAGTCTATCCCTTCATCTTCCAGATGAGTAAAAAAGGGCCTACAGAAAGTCCAAGGTAAATAGGCAGCTTGTTCAGCATCATCATGCATTCTATAAATAACTCTGTAAAACCTGGAAAATCAGGAGAGAAACTAAAAACAATATTACCTGTATTTAAGATATCAAAAGAACAACAACAAAAAGCATTTGGATTTTACTATATATGAAATGTTACATAATGGCAGAACCTGAGAATAAATATTACTAGCTCAATGTAACAGAAATCAAATGAATACTGCCTAAATTCATCAGTTTGTACTAGTGAATTACCAAACTACTATTAGTCTGCCTAATATTAGACTATGTTCATCACAATGATGAAGTAAAACAAAAAATTATAAATTTTCCTCCTAAAAATAAACAGCTGATGAGATATAGGGACTATGCATTAAGATGGCTAAGAATAAACATGAACATCAAATCAAAGTTGCATCATTTACAATCCTGATTATTCTTTCCTTAAAAGAAAATACAGAAAGTTCCAGACATCCACTATTTACTAAAAAAGCCATTTTATGACCGCTGTTTTCTTCAAAGTTATTTGTCAATCTTGACATGTCTTTACAAAGACCAATTCCTCCAGCCCTATAAGGGATTATAACTTACTTCTTTTTTTTTTAATATAACTTACTTCTTCAACAAAGTATAACAATATCTGTATCCTGTAATATTTATACATAGACTATCTTTGTTCTATTCCAATTGCAAGACTGTTTTTACTATTTTCAAGAATAATTACACTATTGCTAAACGTTCCAAAATGTGGCACTGACATTAATATTTCCCAGCCAACCACCAAAAAGAAAACAAAAAAAATAAAATATGGATTTTGAAATATTTTTAATGTACCCCCATACCTGGAATGAAAAATTAAATTGAAAAAATTACTTTTTTGCATAAAAGATAAGTTGCCTTGATCACAGTGATTTTTTTAGTTTTCTCAGAATCAGAATTAACATTTTCTTTAAATGGGAAAGAGCTAAGAATTCACTGCTCCTGGTGGCCATTTTTCAATTTTTTTTTTTAAGAGAGAAATTGAGAGGGGAGGGAGAGGTAGATGGGGGGAGAGAGAAAGACACCTGGAGACCTGCTTCACCTCTTGTGAGGCAACCACCTTGCAGGTAGGGAGCTGGGAGATCAAACCAGGATCCTTGAAGAGGTACTTGTGCTTCATTCTATTTGTATTACCAAAGCCAATATGATGAAGGTATTTAACCTGAGTCTCATTTCATTTTAATTTTTATTATTTATTTTTTCTTTTTCTTTGGAAAAATTTCTTTGGAAAAAAAAGAGACATAAAAATTAAGAGGGGGGAAGGAAATAAGGAGGGAGAAAGAGGGGCTGGGTGGCAGCACACCTGGTTGACTGCACACTTTACAATGTGCAAGGATCTGGGTTCGAGCCCTAGCCCCCACCTGCAGGGGCAAGCTTCACGAGTGGTGAAGCAGGGCTGCAGATGTTTCTCTGTCTCTCCTTCCCTATCACCCCCTATCCTCTCAATTTCTGGTTGTCTCTATCCAAAAGATAAATATTTTTAAAAATGTGTTAACACAGCCACCAGGTCTCAAATGCCAGCAGGATGCCGACCAGACTTCCCTGGACAGAGGACCCCACCAATATGTCCTGGAGCTCCGCTTCCCCATAGACCCACCCTACTAGGGAAAGAGAGGCAGGCTGGGAGTATGGATCAACCAGTCAACACCCATGTTCAGCAGGGAAGCAATTACAGAAGCCAGACCTTCCACCTTCTGCATCCCACAATGACCTTGGGTCCATACTGCCAGAGAGATAAAGAATGGGAAAGCTATCAGGGGAGGGGAGGAGATATAGAGATCTGGTGGTGGGAATTGTGTGGATTTGTACCCCTCTTCTTCTAGCGTTTGCCTGTACCCCTTTATCCCACGGTTTTGTTAATGTCTCCTTTTTAAAATAAATAAATAAATACAAAAAAATATATTAACAAAAAAGAAAGGAGAGACATGTGCAACACTGTTTCCCCACTTATGAAACTTCCCCACTACAGGTGGGAACCAGGGACTTTGAACAGGGAGTTCTTACATACTGAAAGTGTACTCTCAATGTGTGTGCTCAACCAAGTATACCACCACCCAGTCTTTTATTTTATTTTACTTTATTTCAACAAAGGAGTGCTTAGCTCTGGCTTATGCTGATACTGAGAAATTGAACCTGGGACACTGGTGCTTGATGAATGAAAATCTTTTTGCATAACCATTATGCTGTCTCCCCAACCCCCATGTCTCATTCTAAAAGAATTTGATATTTTAATGTGAAAATTCACAGAGTTGCTCTATGCTTAACTAAGCATCTCAAAATATGTCAAATACATAATATTTAAAACATTTTAAATAGTACTTTTATCTTACATATGTCCAAAAACAATTCTAAAAAAACATTTTTATGATGTACAATAAAACACTTTCTGTTTTTCAAAGTCTAAGTGGTAACTTGCATAATAAAAAATTAGGTTTCTGATTATCAGCTTGTGAAAAGAAAATAATTCTTCCCCATAGCTTCAGGGGAAAGTACTAACCAGGAACTGTTAATAATTTTCTCATTATCGTATTTATCCACATAAAGTGCATGAAAAATAGAAAAAAAAATAGAACTTACTCTTTAAAACTGAATGACTAAAGTTATTGCCAGGCCCCACTCAAGTTATATCAGGTCTAGTTTTACATCAAAGAGCACCATGGGATTATTTTAGTCATCCTCTGATTTGCTGACCACACTCTCTTTCTCATTGCTTAGAACAAACATATTTAATTAAAGCTGGAAAAAGAAATAAGAATTCCACATGGGAGGGTAGCAATATGAACCACCTCCTGTGTTAAACATGTCCCAGTTTATATCTCAGTTAGCAATTCAAAGGCTAAACTAGAAAAGTCAGGACAGCTTGACTTAGTTGGTTTCCCAGTTATACAGCTTGCAATCTCTCTATTTCATCGAGGTAGCAGGGTACCATAACAGGGACAGATTGTTCCATTAAGAGAACAAAAATTGAACCAGCAGAAGCTTTCCCCGAAACTGACTGTTTTCCAAATGTGCATGCTCTTGTTAGGGCTAAGGTTATTTATTCAAATACTAAAAAAAGTTATTATGGCCACTAGCTTCCTAAGTTTAGAAACTATTTTTTCTTCTGTCTAAAAGACCTGGTCTACTTCCAGATCATTTTCAGGCTATAAGGTTCTGAACTAACTACCCTCTATCTGTATGAGGCTGTGACCTGACATTGATCAATTGATCACTTTGTTTAGCTTGGCATCATTCCACAAACATGCATACAATTAGAAAATGATATTTCCTTGACATCCTTGTGATTTAGTCCTCTCTACTAAGTCACTTCCAAGACCAATTCTATTATGAAGGTAACAAAAAAGACTTGAAGCCATTAGACCATGGAAACAGCTTTCTAATATATAGTCAACACTCTTTTTCCATTGTCTCTGTGATAAAATAAAAAGTACTTAATTAAGATTACAAGCCTCCACCATCTGCCTCTGCTTCCTCTTCCAAGGCCTCATTTCCCCCTTGAACTCTGCTTCAGCAAACTTCCTCCCATTCTAAAAGACACCATGTTTCCTGTTGCCTTGGAATCACATAGTCTATAAACGTTCTTGCTGGAAGTTCTCCCATCCCTTTTGTCCTCCTACCTCATTTCCATTCTATTCCTCTGAAGCATATATGGAATTTGTCAATATATGGAAGAGTTAGTGTTACCATAAGATTTATCTTTTTAAAAAATATTGATTGATTGAACAGTCAGAAATTAAGAGAGGAGAGAGAGACACTTGCAGCACTGCTTCACTTCTCTGAAGCATCCCCCTGCAGGTGGGGGCCCAGGCTTGATCCTGAGTATCATGGTTACTCAAACAGGTGCATCACTGCTCAGCCATAAAAGACTAACTTATCTCAAGACACTGCCATTACTAAAATATTCATATGAAGATAAAAACAATTTATAAGAGAATTGACACAGAATTGTTTACATGTGATGAACTTACAGAATTTAATAATATGGTTTGCTTTGGGAATATATCAAAAAGAAATCATAGTCTCAAAGTAGGTATATCTTTATTTCTCTTCCCTATATATCTCTGTCTCTCACACACTTTAAAAAAAATAGAGGCCAGAAAAGAGTGGTAAAGTTATGCTGGCACTGAGCCCCAGCAATAACATATAGGGGAAAAAAACACTATTATGAAATCAATTTTCTTCTGACTTCTACATGACTAGTCTTCAAATTATTTTAACTCTGAACAGAGTTCTAAGCCTTCAGATATATTTTTACATTTTATTTTTGTCTTAATATACTAGAAAAATTGTCATATATATATCTTTTGAAAATATATAAAAAAACTTAAAAGCTGTTTTCTAATGACTTTTATCACTCACTGCTTAATGATATTATATATGCATGATTGAGTTGAAGTGCAATTTGGGGTCACTTTGCATTGGTGAAAGAAATACCCAAGATTTTCACAAAGGATGGCAGTCATTCTCCAGAAATTATTTTCTATAGACCTGATCCAGCTTTCTTAGCTGCTACTTGCATACATGAAAAGAAAACCTGAAGTTCCCAAGATAGTCTTTTGTTTTTTGGTTCTCTTCTGTATCAGTCCTTTCAAGCAAAGATAAATGATCTTGTCTCTGTTATCTTCCACTATAGTGATTCCAAATGCATGTATCCCCCAAAACTTTGACATCCCTCTCAAGTGTTCTTCAAAGTCATTAGATACTTATTATATTATATTATATATATTATATATAATATAGTATATAATAATTTATATATACTATAAATTATTATACTAATAATTTATATATACTATATTATATATAATATAATATATTATATTATATATACTATATATATTATATATATATATCATTATATACTTATAGTATATAGCTATAAACTAACAGGGATGGTATGCCTTATGTAAATATTAACGATACATGCTGATGCATAATGGAAAATCAGGATTTTTACTTAAATTTAGAGACACAAAGGGGGCCAGGTGGTAGTGCACCTTGTTGAGCGCACATAATGCAAAGCGTAATGACCGGCACAAGGATCCCTGTTTCAGCCCCTGGTTCCCCACCTGCAGGGGGAGTCACTTCACAAGTGGTGAAGCAGGCCTGCAGGTGTCTCTCTTTTCCCTTCTCTGTCTTTCCCCTCGTCTCTCAATTTCTCTCTGTCCTTTCCAACAACAGTAGAAAAAAGATAGCCACCAGGAGCAGTGGATTCGTAGTGCAGACAGTGATAATCCTGGAGGCAAAAAAAAAAAAAAAGAAAAAGAAAAAAGAAAAAAAGATTTTACAGATGCAGGATAGAGGGAGAAAGAGCTTCATGAGTGGTGAAGCAGGGCTGCAGGCACCTGTCTCTTTTCCTCTCCCCCTCCCCTTTCAATTTCTGTCACTAGCCAATAATAAATTTTAAAAAATTAAAAAAAAATACAGGATAGAAAATCTCAAGTCCAAAGGCAGAAACTGAAGACTAAATCTGGAGAAAGTAACAGGTAAGTTTCTATATGAGTGATGATGTTAAAATAATACTGGAATACATATATGACAAACAACTGTGTTTTGACCAATTATAGAATATAAGGAGACAGAGGGTGGCACACCTAGTAAAGTGTACATGTTACAGTGCATAAGGACCTGGGTTCAAAACCCCTGGTGCCCACCCTACAAGGGGGAATCTTCAGCATAGCAGCAAAGCTGGGTTCTGGTGAAAATGACCATTTCAATGACTGAAATATTTACTATCTGGACTTCTACTGTTCCTCACTATCTGTCACATTAAAAAGGCCAAGAAGCTTGCTGATAATCATTAAGAATCAAACCACAGCTCCCTCTGCTATCACACAGCTTTTTGGAATTATTTGAATTATTTTGGATTTGAAAGAGGAAAGGAGAAAGGACTAGTGATGAAGACAGAACAAACATTCTAAATGAATGAGGAAGACTCTTCTTCAAAAACTGAATTCTTACAGCTGAAATCTAGTGTCATAGGTTTTAAGAATTTAAATAAGGAGACTGGGAGGTGGCATAACCAGTGAAGTACACAAGCTACCATGCACAAGGACCTGGGCTCAACCACCAGACCCACCTGCAGAGTGGAAGTTCCACAAGTGGTGTGGTTAAGTAGTGCTGCAGGTGTCTCTCTTTTTCTCTCCCTCTCTCCCAATCTCTCACCTTAGTTATCTCTATAATAATAATAATAATAGTAACAACAGTAATAATGATGACGATAATATGCCACCAGAAGCATGAGCTTTAGCATTCAGTAATAGGCCATAGTAATAACCCTGGTGGGGAAGAAAAAAAAAAGTTTAAATAAGATCATTTTGAGAATGTTCTTGAAAGTTTACATAGAGTTGTGATTAAGAGCAAAGCACTGGAGCTAGCTTTCTTGGGTTCAAATTTTGGCTATGCCACTAACTAGCTGTGTGAACTTCACAAATTAACATCAACTAATCTCTGTGTAGTTGGGGTTGGTTAAATTATAAAAAGCACCTCCTACTTAAGATCAGTTATCCATTCCTGAAAATCAAGCTACATCAAATGCTCACCAGAGCATGTGTGTAACACATATTGATGTGTGTGTGTGTGTGTGTGTGTGTGTGTGTGTGTGTGTGTTCTCTCTCTCTCACCTCCAGGGTTATCGATGGTGCTCGGAGCCTGCACTATGAATGCACAGCTCCTGGCGGCCATCTTTTTTATTATTGTTGTTATTGTTGCTGTTGTTGTTGTTGGATAGACAGAGAAATTGAAAGGGAAGTGGAAGACAGAGAGGGAGAAAGACAGACACCTGCAGACCTGCTTCACTGCTTGTGAAGCAACCCCCTGCAGGGGGGGAGCCGAGGGCTCGAACCCAGATCCTTATGCCCATCCTTATGCCTATCCTTATGCTTCACACTATGTGCACTTAACCCAGTGTGCTACTGCCCTGCCCCATGTGGTTTTTTAATTAGCAAATTAGCAAATTCTTGTGTGTGTCCCACCCATGACTTGCACATACCTACATAATTGCTATACCCTGAATCCCCCTTAACCAGTTATACACATGTGAGCTGTCTCATCCTTCCTAATGTGGGCTGATCATAAGCAAGGACTTTTGGTAAATATAATATCACCTTAAAAGAAAAAAAAAGCAGAAAAGTGTCGCCTGTTAATAACTCAAATATGGGTTTTGCTATGGTAGTTATGGGGGTGTGGGTGGCACAGAACTTTGGGGGTGGGAAACTAAGCCCTAATTATCTTAAAATCTAGTAATACCTATTAAGTCATGGAGCTGAGCAGTGGTGTAGCCACCCAGTTGAGCTCACCTGTTAACATTGCAAGGACCTAGATTTAAGCCCATCCCCACCAGCAAGGTGGGAAGCTTCATGAGTAGCAAAACAGTACTATACATGTCTTTCTTTCTCTCTCCCTCTATATATCCCCTCCCCTCTCAATCTCTGTCACTATAAAAAAATTAAAAATAAAACTATTTTTTAAATCACTATTAAGTTGGGCAAGGGTAGATAGCATAGTGGGTATGCAAAGAGATTCTCATGACTAAGGCTCTGAAGTCCTAGGTTCATTAATCCCATGCACCACTATCAGCCAGAGTTGAGTAAAAAACAAAAACAAAAAAAAACAGGTGGCACACCTGGTTGAGCACACACTACAATGCTCAATGCTCAAGGACCAGGGTTCAAGCCCCCAAGCTTCAAGAGTGGTGAAGCAGGGCTGCAGGTGTCTCTGTCTCCTTTGCTCTCAATCGCTCACTCCCCTCTTAATTTCTCTCTGTCTATCCAATAAAAATAAATAATAAGAAAAAAAGTGGAAAAAAATCACTACGAATATAAAAAAAAAACCTTTAAAAAACTATAATTTTAGGGTTCAGATTTTCATAACCTGTGAGTATTAACATGTTTGTTTAAAAGAAAAGCAATGCAGGGGCCAGGTGGTGACACAGCAGGTTAAGCACACAAAGTACCAAGCACAAGAGCCTGTCTAAGGATCCCGGTTCAAACCGAACCCCTGGCTCCACACCTGAAGTGGGGTTGCTTCATAAGCAGTGAAGCAGGTCTTCAGGTGTCTTTCTCTTCACCTCTTTATCTTTCCCTCCCCTCTCAATTTCCCTTGTCCTACCCCAAAATTGGAAAAAATGGCCACAGGAGCAGTGGATTCTTAGTGCAGACACTAAGCCCCAGCAATAACCCTGGAGGCAAAAAGAAAAGCAAAGATCCTAGAACCCAGATGAGAGCTCAGCCTTTTGGACCACCAATTTGTGTGTCTGAGTCCCAGGGGCAGCAACTGCAACCCCTGGCACCACACTATGCCAGAGCTAAGCAGTGCTCTGGTCCTCTCTTGTTCTCTCTCATAATAAATAAAACAGTGGCTTTACATGAGGAAACATCTTTACCATTCTATTGTTTTTCTTAGTTGTTTTGCTAGTTTACTCTCTTTCTTGGTAAAGGAAATATAGTTTTATAAGACCACTGTTGCAGGGATCCTGGGAAACCGCTCACCTGATAGAATGCTCACCTGGTAGAAACACTTTCCAATATGAGAGGCCCCAGGCCCCAGCCCCAGCCCCAGTCTACTACATGGGAACCCACCAACAGGAAAGCCTCACTAGTGGTAGGTGGTGGTGGTGTCTCTCCTCCTTTCTCTCTTTCCCTCTCTTTCTCTCTTTCACTATTTGGCTAAAAAAAGGAAAGGGGGTGTGGGGGTTGGGAGGGAATAGTCTGCCAGATGCATACACCCATGGAACCCCAGCCATATCCCCAGTGGCAAAAATACATAATAAAAACTTCTATTAGGGGCAGGAGTAGATAATATAATGGTTATGCAAAGATACTCTCATGCCTGAGGCTCTAAAGTCCAAGGTTCAAATTCCCACACCATTGTAAGCCAGAGCTGTGCAGTGTTCCGTTAAAATAAGTAAATAAATAAATACTTGTTATCTCAGGGGTACACTTTCACATCTCCCCAAAAAGTGTGCCAGCATTCCTCACCACCCATGCCACTCCTGCAAGGCACTGAGTCCCCAGACCCTTTTAATAGCTTTTTGTAGGCAGGGGAGGGAGTGGCAAGAAGTGGGGTACGAGTTGAGGTGTGAGTTGCTGTGTTCTCATTCATATAGTCTTTTTTGATGTTTTGTTTTCATTAGTGATTTAATATTGATGTATAAGACTATAAGGGGATGACTGTAATAGGGGTGTAATTCCATACAGCTGCCACCAGAGTTCTGTTTATCCCTCTGGGAGGGTGGACCCAGGATTATCATGGGGTGCAGAAGATGGGAGGTCTGGCTTCTGTAATGGTTTGCCCGCTAAACATAAGTATTGGCAGGTGGATCCATCCTTCCCGCTAAGCATAAGTATTGGCAGGTGGATCCATCCCCGAGTCTGTTTCTGTCTTTCCCCAGTGGGGCAGCGCTCTGGGGAGGCGGGGCTCCTGGACACATTCTGATCTGCACCCAACCCCCCCCCCCGGGGGGGGGAGGCCTTTTCCAGAACTTTCCTCGTGATTCTGACCATCTATCATTTTTGGGGACACTCCAGAGTTTTGGGTTTTTTTCCCCTGACTGGCTTTTTCTTTAAAAAAAAAAAAAAAAAAGGAGGACGGGGAGAGCAGGAGCTAGAAGACAAGCAAGAGGAGGAGAAAAGAAAAGAAGGGAAGGGAAGGAAGGAAAGAAGGGAGAAAGAAAGAAGAGAAAGAGAGAGGGAGGGGGCGAGAGAGAGGAGAGGGGGGAGGCGCACCTGGTTGAGCGCACATGTTGCAATGCTCAGGGACCTGAGTTCGAGCCCCAGGTCACCACCTGCAGGGGGAAAGCTTTGCAAGTGGTGAAGCAAGTCCGCAGGTGTTTCTCTCCCTCTCTCTCTCTGTCTCTGTCTTCCCCTTCCTCTCGACTTCTGGCTGTCTCTAACCAACAAATAAATAAAAATGATTAAAAAATTAAAGAGAGCGAGAGAAAGTTAGTTCTATTGCGGGGTGGACACGATAGCTCAGGAGGAAGTGCATCTGCTCTGCCGCGTCTGCTCCGCAGCTGTGGCATCGTCTCCCTCTGTCTCTTTCTAGCTAATAAATAAATGACTAAGTCAGCTCTGAGCGGGGAAGCTGTAGCCTCGTCGGGAAGTAGAGATAAAAATGTCGATGTCTGTTGGGGGTCGGGCAGTGGCGCAGCGGGTTAAGCGCACGTGGCGCAAAGCACAAGGACCGGCGTAAGGATCCCGGTTCGAGCCCCCGGCTCCCCACCTGCAGGAGAGTCGCTTCACAGGCGGTGAAGCAGGTCTGCAGGTGTCTATCTTTCTCTCCCCCTCTCTGTCTTCCCCTCCTCTCTCCATTTCTCTCTGTCCTGGCCAACAACGACGACAACAACAACAGTAATAACCACAACAAGGCCACAACAAGGACAACAAAAGGGGTGGGGGGGAAATGGCCTCCAGGAGCAGTGGATTCATGGTGTAGGCACTGAGCACCAGCAAGAACCCTGGAGACAAAAAATATATAGATGCCGATGTGAGAACGGCGCTGGTCACAGAACTCTTCACTGTCATCTCGTAGCCAACTATTAATAACTAATTGTTTTTTCTTTATGTCGAGTTGCCATTTAGGGGCACGCAAATAGAAAACATATCCATGTGAACACTGCCGCGAAGGGTTGCCCAAGTCCGCCAAGTGTAAGAATTAAAAAGCACAAGAAAAAGTCATCGAGGGCCACCATTCCCCCTCCCCCCACCAACGGACACTCACCGACTTGCCCTGTCCTCTGGCTCCTGACTGGACTTCCGGCTTCTCAGCACGTGGTGCCCTGCAGCTTCCGGTCCAGACAGGCGCTGCACACGCCTCGCCCCCCCCCCACCAGGCGTGAGGAGCAGTCACCCTCAGGCGTGAGGAGCAGTCACCTGGCGACACAGCCAGAGCCCAGCCCACAGAAGAGGCTGCAGGCCAGGCCCAGGCCGGCTGAGGCTTGGAAGGTGTGAGAGCTCCCGCAAAGGGCGGGCTGTGGTCTCCAGGGGACAGAGGCCTGCCGGCACCTCTGGGGAAGGCGCAGCCGGACTCCTAGCAAATGGACGCAGAGAGGTAAACGCGGCAGCAGGAGACTAGGACCTGCAGGTCAGAGTTCCAGCCTGGCCTGCTTCTGGCTGCATGCTGGAGGGCAGTTTCTGCACCCCTGCCCCCAGGGACACATTTGGGATTGTCGCCCACCTGGGGTTACTTCTGTTTTCAGAGAGAGAGAGAGAGATGGAAAAGCAGGGAGAGAGGGGGGAAAGGGCGCAGCTCCAAAGCTTCTGCCAGTGCCCCAAGGGTCAGGCTCAAACTTGGGTCCTGCACATGACAAAGCAGCACATTTATCCAATGTAAACTATCTCCTGAGCCCGTATGCGGGGTTTTCCCTGAAGACTTGATCATAGATACTAAGGAGACCAGGGGGGCCCGGGTAGTGGTGCACCTGGTTAAACTCACATGTTACAATGCACAAGGACCCGGGTTCAAGCCTCCCATCCCCACCTGCAGGAGGAAAGCTTCACAAGTGGTGAGGCAGGGCTGTAGGTGTCTCTCTGTCTTCCTCTCTCTCCCCCTGCCCTCTCAATTTCTGCCTGTCTCTATCCAATAAATAAGGATAATTTAAAAGAAAAAAAGAAAGCTTTGTGAGTGGTGAAGCAGTGCTGCAGATGTCTCTCTGACTCTCCCTCGCATCCCCTTTCCCTCTCAATTTCTCTCTGTCCTATCAAATAAAATGATTTTTAAAAAACGAATGAAAGAAAAAGAATTAATCCTGCAGGATTTAGGGCTGGGATGTGCTAAGATTTCCTTGGTTACATACCCACTTGGGGAGCAAAAGAAAGGCTCAGAATTTACCTCAAGTCTTACTGCCACAGTGGTTGACTTTTACCTTATTAAAGAACATTCCCAGATAAAAAGCATAAAGTAATACGGAAAGAAAATATCTTTTTGTTCACAAGGAACATTTTTCATAAACTGTGTATGGTAAGTTCCAATTTAGCACAAAATGACTGTTGCTTTTACTATGAGAATAAATGCTTACTCCAAAGATTCTAATTCTCTTGGCTCATAGCACTCTTAACACCTCAGTATTTGCTGTGCCTCTTGACCAAAGAAATACCTCACAGTTCTGTTTGCTAACTAGTCTATACAACTTAACAGATATTTAAATGTTAAAAGTTTAGTAGCCTTTGAACAAACAATAGACATTAACTGAAATAAAAATATCGTTCATCCCTCACTAACAATAACTACTGATATTACAAGGCTTTCGGGAACACAAAATTCTCCAGTCTCAGAATCAGGTTACACACCATCTTCATCTCCTATTCTACACTAATTTTTGCATGGTAATAATTTTCTCCAAGGAATTACCAAGATATCCTATTGATAGTCTTGCAAAGAGATGATATCACTGCAAGGAATATAGTACTATCTAATATTGAAACTGGGAAGTATCTCAAACTAGTAATCAACTCAATTTCAGACATACGTCAAGTTTGGCTATGTATCCTTGAATATTTTAAATATCTTGCAGTGACCTTGTAAGATTTTTCTACTGTTTCAGAATGTTTCAGCAGTTTCAGGAGTGTGCACTTAAATTCTGTGTAATGAAGCATAAAAACCTGACACAGTGGTCACATTTAGCAAACCAGAAGGTGTGTGCAGGAGATTGTGAAGTCACGTTTATATTAAAGACTTTTGTATACTATGCTGATTATGGAAGTGATTCGTAAAGTTTCACAATATGTTGATGCTTTCAGGGTTAAATGTTTCATAGCTCTAAGTTATTTTTTTTCTCTTCTAAGAAGTCACATTTTCTAGGTCTCAGGTTTCCCCTCAGTTTACTTAAAGAGTCAAGGGGAGATATTTTTAAATTTTCATATGTGTGTGTGTATTATATGTATTTTATCTTCAGGGTTTTTTCTGGGGCTCGGTGCCTGCACTGGGAATCCACTGCTCCTGGAGGCCATTTTTTCCCTTTTGTTGCCCTGGTTGTTTATCATTGTTATCGCTGTTGTTGTTGGATAAGACAGAGAGAAATCAACAGAGGGGGAGAGAAAGATAGACACCTGAGACCTGCTTCACCGCCTGTGAAGCGACTCCCCCTTCAGTCAGGGGCTGGGAGCTGGAACTGGGATCCTTATGCTGGTCCTTGCCCTCTGCGCCATGTGCAGTTAACCTGCTGCGCTTCCGCCCGGACCCATTTATTTTCTTTTATTTTTATTAGGGGATAATGAATTACAACATTTGTGTTTTGTTTGTGGTGTATGTGTGTGTGCTTTGTTTGTGTGTGTGTGTGTTTTGTTTGTTTGTTTTGTCTCCAGGGTTATCACTGGGGCTCAGTGCCAGCACTACAAATCCACTGCTCCTGTGGCCATTTTTTCCCTTTTTTTGGATGGGACAAAGAAATGGAAAGAGGAGAGGAAGATAGAGAGGGGGAGAAAGACACCTGAAGACTTGCTTCTTCGCCTCTTGTGAAGAGACTCCCATGCATATGGGGAGCTGGGGGCTTGAACCGGGATCCTGACAGGGTCCTTGCACTTCGTACTATGTGCTCTTTTTTTGTTTGTTTGTTTTTTTACATTTATTTATTCCCTTTTGTTGTCCTTGTTTTATTGTTGTAGTTATTATTGCGGTCATTGTTGTTGGATACGACAGAGAGAAATCGAGAGGGAAGGGGAAGACAGGAAGAGAGAAAGATAGACACCTGAAGACCTGCTTCACCGCCTGTGAAGACTCCCCTGCAGGTGGGGAGCCGGTGGCTTGAACCAGGATTCTTACGCTGATCCTAGTGCTTTGCGCCACTAGAGCCCAACTCCCTCGTACTGTGTGCTCTTAACCCGAAGCGCTACTGCCTGAACCCCAGCATCTTTGTTTATACATGTGTATGGTGTATCAGTTTTGCATAGCAGCTGTCTTGTCCCCTATTTCTCAAGGACTCCAAGCCCCTTCTCTGCCTATACTGTCTATTCCCTTCCCTCCCTAGAGTCCTTTGCTTGGGTACAGTATAACGCTCCCCCGCTCTGCCCCCCCCACAAGTTCTGTCTTGTGTGCTTCCTTTCTAATTCTGTCTCCTGAGTTCCACCAACATGTGAAGTTATCTTGTATTCATCCCTCTCTTTCTGAATCCTCTCATCCAACACTTTTCCTTCTGCTTCCAGTAAAGGTGAGACAAAGGTTGATATTTTAGAGTTCCTGTTCTGATGCCTAGGTCTTTGGTAGTTGGCCTTGGCTCACCAACATTGGCCATACTACTCTGTCCTTTCTGCCTTTTTTTTTTCTATATGTTTGTCCCTTTTGTTGCTGTTGTTTGAGTTCCCGTTTAATTTTACCTCAGGTAACCTCCTTTTGGAATTAGAGTTCCTTTACTTATTTTCCTGTAGGATTTCTTTCAGCAGTGGAAGATATTATTAATTACTATGTACAGACTTAATCCTTGCATAGAACTAGTATGTGGGATTGTTTTGTCATTTGTGTCAATCAATCTGGATTATCAAATTAAAACAATATTATGATATCAAAATCTGATTTTAGAATTCTATTACAGTTTACTTTGAAGAACACTATATTAGTGGAATAAGTATATTGACATATTTACAATTTAGATGCATATGTATAAATCATATACATGTTTGATTCATATATAGTTACATGAATTTGAATATCCTATTCATAAAAAGAGAAGATCAAATGTATTTTAAACTAACTCTAAAGATATCATGTAATAACTTCATGCTATGATCAGGCATATACTCAAAATGATATAAATTACTTTTTTTCAGAAATATCAAGTACATTTAAATACATCTACATTATAACTAAATCATTTATAGCAATATAAAGCTAAGTCATAACTAATTCAAAAGGGGTATAAGTTTATTTCCTCTGAGTCAATCCAAACAATCACAGCTGCATTTTAATGAGTATGACTTTAAACCACTATGATAAAAGATTCATATTTACTCTCATTCCTGTGAATGATCTTGTGAAACATTTGTTGTTTGATGTAGCAAACAGATTTTATATTTATAATCTCACTTCAAACTTGAATATGATTGTTTTTCTGTTTACTCTCCAGTATAACTCAGGCTCACCGGTACTCTTTAATTCTTTGATCAAGTAAATAATCCAATTATGTAATTACCACTTCTCTACATGTAGGAAAGTGTGATAGGATTTAATTTATATTAATGTATGCTGTTATGAAATCTGACATCATTAGAATTTATATTTGTAACCACTTTATGAAGTAGGCCAAGGAATTTTTGCTACTATGACCCTCCTCATTGTAACTGCCTCTAAGCCCTTTAGGATTTTGTTCTGGGCCTTTGTTTTGCCTCCAGAACATGTTAAGCTTGTCTCTCTCCCTGTCTCTCTCCCTCTCCCTCGCCCTCTCTCTCTCTCTCTCTCTCTCACACACACACACACACACACACACATACACACACACACACACATACACACACACACACACAAACACACACACCTGGTCAAGAACTGGAAATTTCTCAGAGGGGCTCCATCTGTGGTGTATCAGTGTTGTATCTTTTTGTGTCTTAAACAAAAAGAATGGGAAAAGTTGGCCCAGTGTCATAGAATTGTGTGTGCATGAGTCCCTGACACCCCAAAAGTGAGACATAGAATGAAAGAGAGAGATGGAGAGAGATCCTACTACTTTGAGAACAGTGCTTGTGTATTTAGACTAAATAAGGATTATTTTTTAAAATTCAGTAGAAGATCCCAAAGTATCCCTATGTTCATTTGCAGTGGGTATTTATTTGGTCATTTTGTTTCTCAACAGAATAATTAATGCCAGAAATTTTATCTCATTTTTTCTTTGGTCTTCCTAGGTCTTGCCAAAAAGTTGCCTCACATATGCCCACAAATTTATTTATCACTTGAATATTCACTATATTCCAACTGATCAGTGTTCACTACCCATAAAGCCATATTTGGAACTCCAAGATCCAAGTCAAAGGTGTCAACTACAGAGTCTTGTAACACGTTCAGTCATTAGGGTCTCAGATTTACTCAGTCTTCAGGAAGAAAAAGAGAATGATACACCTCTGAACCCTTTCACATTTTGTCACCTAAATCCTTAAACAAATTTTGTTTGTCCCCTAAATCTCAAAAGTTTCTGTTATGTGAGTCTGCAAATTTCTGGATCCCTCTTCTGTGACTATGAAGATTAACCTCAAAGCCACACATTGAAGTAAGAACAGATATACTGCTTCCCAATACATTTGCTTAAACCCCTCATGTATCTTTTTTTTTCTTTTCTTTATTGGGGGAGGAATAATGGTTTATAGTCGACAGTAAAATCTAGTAGTACATGTGTAGCATTTGTGAGTTTTCTGCATAACAGTCTAGCCTCCCCCCACCCAACCCCACTTATATCTTATAAAGCAAAAATCTACATTCATGCACATGGATACAAATAGACATAAGGTTCAAGTGATGAAATAAGTAGAAAACAGGGCCTGGTGGTGGCATACCTGGTAGAGTGCACACAATACCATACACAAGGGCCCAAGTTCAAGCCCCTAGTCGGCACTTGTAGTGGGGGGGGTTTCAGGAGTGGCTAAAGTGCTACAGGTGTTTCCCTCTTCCTCTGTCTCCCCTTTCTCAATTTTTCTCTTTGTCTTCAAAATAAATAAACATACAAAATAAAATATTAAAAAGAAATAAGTAAAAAGCATCTGCCTTGAGACACAATTCAAAACCTAGATTTAGACTAATGAAACCATTGCAGTAAGTAACAATGACAATGTAAATGCCACTGTGTCATAGCACTTTTATCTTCAAGGAGTAAGAAAATCAAAATACAAAGAGACAATTGACCAAATAGCTCCTAGAATTTCCCACTTTTGTATCCAAATTGCCACTTCAGCTTCTATTATTGCTTCAGCTATCAAATTAGCTTCCAGGGATATAAAGTTCCTCTGCAAATGCTGATCTCCATATGGAAAAACCATTTGTTAATCTGACCCTCAGAAGCATATATCTGAACAAGAATATAAAAGCAAGAGATTTATTGGGGGAAATAATGGTGAGGAAAAATGAACAGAGATACGAAATGGCTAGGAGAACCTCATACGTTCATATAGATCTTACTATGCTGTGAAGGAGGGTAGGAATTACAAAAATTCAAGCCACATTCTTTTAAATATTACTAGTGGAGACTAATTATGCTTTATTCAACCTTGTTTTCTATAGATGTACTCTGATTTTCTTATTTTCCTCTTGAACCTTCATGCTTGGTCATCTCCTGACACCTGAATTGAATTTGAAGAGATCCTGCAAATCGTTCTCTGCAGTGCACAGAGTGCAAAGGTAGATATTTTTAATACAGTAAAGCAGAATAAGACAAATAAATTTGTTTCCAACCACAAAATTACATACAACTCTCTAATGCCAATTTAAATTATTTGAATGGCTCTCTGATTTAGATTAGCCAAGAATTTTTTTATCGCCTCATATATCTAATAATAATTTTTTTTTAAAGTTAGCTAGAAAAACAGTTTCCTGGGGTCTGAGTGGTGGTTCACCTGGTTAGGCACACAAAGTACAAAGCACAAGGACCCACAGAAGGATCTCGGTTCAAGCCCCCAACTTCCCTCCTGCAAGGGGGGAGGTCACTTCACAAGCAGTGGAGCAGGTCTACAGGTGTCAATCTTTCTCCCTTTCTATCTTCCCCTCCCTTCTCAATTTCTCTCTGTCTTACTCAAAAACAAAACAAAAAAAATCAAAAATCAAAAAAATAGTCACCAGGAGCAGTAGGTCGTAGTGCAGGTACTCAGCCCCAACAATAACAGGAGGCAAAAAAAAAAAAAAGGGAAAAACAGTGTCATGAGTCTCCTTTACACTAGAATGAATAATCCATAGAGGAAGATTACTGATGGTTAGTACACTGGAATCAATAAGATAATTAAAACTCAGAACCATTTCATATTATGTGTGTCAGAGAAAGAATGGTAATCAGCAGTGAGTCACCAGTTCTGAATCAGAGAAAACCAAATTATAACTGCTTAAGTTTTAGAGCTTTGAGGTCAAAAATGCAATGCTGTCATTTATGCTGAAATGGCAAACAGATTACCTTTTAACAGGTTGGCAGTTTTTGTTGTTAGAAAAGTCAAACCATCTTAAAGAACAGGACTCTAATTTCTGCAAATTCCAGAAAAGTCTTGGGCATAAAAGCCTTAGATCTACTCCTTTTATATGAACTTGCAGAGCCTTTTAAAAGAAAATGGATTAAAATAACTATGAAGAAATGAAAAAATTGAAAATTTCTGTTAAAGTTGTACAAGTTGTCTATTACTATAAGTGAATATAAAAGAAATTACATCTTTCAGTAGTCTATACAACAAAACCAAGAAAAGTGAACAAGTCACACATTTTTAAAAGTTAGAAAAAAAATATTCTTTCAACCTTATTTTGGATGAAGTCACTGTTTTATTATACAAAATGGAAAGAAAATCTAGAGAGAGAACTTTGGTTTTATAAAACATTCTGTGTGGAAAACAACTGCTTAATGCATTCTGCAACAACAGCAAAATTTTTTTGTGTGTTTACTCCCATTTAAGACATGTTTTCTTGGTCTGGATATTATCACTGTTATTTTGTACCACATTTAACAAACTGACTTGAACAACAAGATAATAATTACATAATGCCTATCAATTAAGTCTTTGAATTTTTAAAAAGAAAAGTTAGGAGCAGAGAGGTAGGTTACTGAATAGGATCTGTACTTTGCCTTGTTCTCAGGCCAGGATCATACCACAGTGCCATATGGGACATACTATAACAATGTAGCAAGCTTTGGTGCTGTGGTGTCTCCTCTCTGTCTGTCTTGCTCTCTGAATTTAAAAAGGAAAGGAAACCCAAGAGAAGCAGAGAGAAGAGGAGGAGAAAGGGAGAGGAAGGAAAAGAGAGATGAGGGGAAGGAGGGGGAGCAGAGGGGAAGGGAAGTGAAGGGAGGGAAAGGAAGAAGAGGGAAGGCAAGGGAAGGGGGGAGGGGGGGGAGGAAGGGGAAGGGAGAAGGAAAATATAACATTGCTAAATACCAGGGATATAATGTAAAACATGATCTCTATGGTCTACATGACTACATGATATATCTTAAAGTTAAGTAGATCCTAAAAGTTCCTTTTTTTTTTAAAAATTTTTATTATCTTTATTTATTTATTGGGTAGAGACAGCAAGAAATCAGAAGGGAAAGGGGTGCTAGAAAGGGAGAGAAACACCTCTAACACTGCTTCACTACTTGCAAAGTTTATCCTAAAAATTCTTACCACAAGAAAAAATGTTTTCCCTTTTTAAATATATGACACTATGAATGTTAACTAAATTTTTATGATAATCATTTTATAATATTTCTAAGTCAGAACATTACATAGTACATCTTCAATTTATACCATGTTATATGAAAATTATATCTTGATAAAACTTAAAAAATGTATTCATGTAAAATAGCTATCATATAATTGTATTCTGTGGAAAAACTTCAAGATTCACATCACCAGAAAGTATAATTCACAATGTCTGTCATCTAATCAAAGAGTTTTTATCAGAAGATTCTGGTACAAAAAAAAAAAAAAGTTTGAAAACACTCTGAAGGCAGGAATACACTTAGCTTTGTGGCAAAACTACCTAAAATAATTTCCAAAAATAGAAATAACAAAGTTCAAGCCAGAGTTTAAAAGTCACTATATGCATAAGAAACCTGATACTGCTGCACCAAAAGAGAAATTTAGTCACTTTGATACAAATGCACTTGTCTCCAGGGTGGTGGAGTTAGTATAATGGTTATGCAAAAAGACTCACATGCCTGAGGCACCAGAGGTCCAATTCCCCACACCACCAGATCTGAGCAGTGCTTTGGTATAAAAAAAAAATAAAAAAAAATGGGGGGGTGGGGAGGGCAAATATGCTTATCTCTACAACTCCAGTTTCAGTTGAAAAATGCTTAGAAGAAAACTTGGACTGGAGTTGGTGAATTGCACCAAAGTAAAAGACTCTGGAGTGGTTGTGGGGGTTGGAGAGTTCAGGTCCTGGAACATGATGGCAGAGGACTTGGTGGGGTTTGTATTGTTATGTGGAAAACTGAGAAATGTACAAACTATTATATTTACTGTCAACTATAAAACAAACAAAACCAAAAAAAGAAAGAAAATACAAACTAAAAAAAAGAAAAAAGAAAGAAAGAAAAATGCTCAGAAGTCTGGCAGTGGTACACTCAGCTGAACCACATGTTACTATGCACAAGAGCTCAAATTCAAGCCACAGCTCTCCACTTGCAAGGGGAAGCTTCACTAACAGTGAAGCAGGTATGCAGTTATCTATCCTTCTCTCACTCTCTCTATCTGCCCCTGTCTATTTCTCTCTGTCCAGTTAAATAAAATTGAAATCATTGGTACTACAAATTCTCACTACCCAATGTCTTAATATATTCAATTATATGATATCTAAGACATTGTTTGCCAATGTTTAGAAAATGTCTAAATGTTCTCAGTCCTTTATAGAGAGAGAAGAAAGTGTGTTAGGAAGAAAACCTGAACATCACTCCAGCATTTGCAGTAGCAGGGACTGAACCTGGGCCTCACATGTGCAAATCCTCCTGTGTATTTTATTTTATTTACTGTTATTTTGCCATGTTTTATTTTAAAAAGAGAGAGCACAGATAGACTAGAGCATTGTTCTACACGGGCTTATGGTGCTTTAGGGAGAGGGGGAATTGAACCTAGGTCTTTGAGCCATAGGGATGAAAGTTTTATTATTTTTTTCACCATGCCTGTCACCAAAGGTCTGTGTCCCCATCCCTACCCCCATAGACCACAATAGTTCTCCCACAGTCTTGAATATAGTTTGATATTTTGTAGGGTTTTCTTCCACATTTGTATATTCGATTGTCTACATTCTACTTATGAAGGAAACTATTCTGTAATTGTCCTTTACCTCTTTACTTGCTTCACGGAGCATAATCTTCTCTGGTTCCATCCTCTTTATTCCAAAGGACACAATGTCATCTTTTTTTTTTTTTTTTTGCCTCCAGGGTTATTGCTGGGGCTTAGTGCCTGCACTATGAATCCACTGCTCCTGGAAGCCATTTTTTTCCCTTTTGTTTATCATTGTTGTTACTATTATTGTTGTCATTGTTGTTGGATAGGACAGAGAGAAATTGAGAGAGATGGGGAAGACAGAGAGAGGGAGAGAAAGATAGACACCTGCATACTTGCTTAACCTCTTGTAAAACGACTCCCCTGCAGGTGGGGAGCCTGGGGCTCAAACTGGGATCCTTAGGCCGGCCCTTGTGCTTTGCGCCACATGCGCTTCACCCACTGCACTACCACCCAGCCCCCCCCCCCATATCAAACTCTTTTATTGCTGCATAATACTCTGTTGAGTATATGTCCCATAACTCCAGTCAACTAGAAGGACATGTTGGTTGTTTCCAAGTTTTGCTATTGTAAATAAAACCACTATAAGTATGGGGGTGCATATATAGCTTCAAATCAGTGTTATTATATCTTATGGGTATATGCCTAGCAGTAGAATTGATGGGTCATATAGCATTTCCATTTGTATTTGTTTAAGGGTTCTCCATACTGTTCCCCAGAGTGGTTGCACCAGTTTATATTCCCACCAGTAATGTAGTAGAGTTTCTCTCCACATCCTCTCCAATACTTATTTTCTCTTGTTTTATTGTTGAAGCCCATTTTCACAGGTGTGAGCTGGAATCTCAATCTCAATGTGGTTTTAATCTGCATTTCTATGATGATGAGTGAATCAGAACATTTATGATTATGTTTGTGGGCCATGTGTATCTCTCCTTTAAGAACCTTCTATTCATATCTTTTGCCCACTTTTTAATTGGGTTGCTCGTTTTATTTTTGTTAACCTGTAGGTGCTCTTTACAGATGTTTGATATTAACCGCTTGTCTCAAGTGTGGTGTGCAAATATCTTTTCCCATTTGCTGGGTTTCCTGTTTATCCTTACAGAATTTTCTTTTGATGTGTAGAATCTTTTTAATTTGATATAGTCCCATTTATTCAGTTTTTTGTTTGTTTCCCTTGCCAATAGGGTGAAGCCTCCAAATACGTCTTTAATTTTGAGATCTTGAAATATTTCAGCAATGAATTCTTCTATATATTTTATAGTTTCAGGTCTAATATCTATATCTTTGATCCATTTTTACTTAATTTTGGTGCATGGTGATAGATGATAGTCTAGTTTCATTTTTTTGCATGTAGTTGTCCAGTTCACCCAACACCATTTGTTACAGAGACTTTCTTTTCCCCATTGGACAGTTTTGGCCCTTTTGTTGTATATGATGTGCCTGTATATGTGTGGGTTTAGTTCTGGGCTCTACTATGTTCCACTGGTCTCTATATCCACTTTTATTCCAATACCACTGTTTTAGCTACAGGACTTTGTGTACTTGGCCCTCTATCCCTTTCCCTTCCAACCCTTTTCAAGGTAGGCCTAGAGCAACCACTGAAACTTAGTCTTTGGCAAAATTCATATTTGCTCTGCTGAAGAGGTTAACTTGGAAATGAATGGAGCAAAGGACTTACATGTGTGATCTAAGAGTTTGATCCCTGGCACAGTATATGCTGGAGTGAAACAATACTCTGGTATCTCTGTAAAGTAAGTTATCTTAAAGAAGTTACATTTGTTCATTACTCCATGAAGCCTCTCTGTCCACCAACAATCAAATGA
This sequence comes from Erinaceus europaeus, assembly GCF_950295315.1. Classification (NCBI taxonomy): domain Eukaryota; kingdom Metazoa; phylum Chordata; class Mammalia; order Eulipotyphla; family Erinaceidae; genus Erinaceus; species Erinaceus europaeus. The sequence continues at coordinate 53,123,139 of NC_080180.1, read as the reverse complement.
GCAGTATGAAATTGTATCTGCAGGCTGAATTACAGTGTCGATAAATTTGCTATCTCCAGGGAACTCCTGACAACAAAATCATTATCTAATTAAATTAAAGGGTGAAAGCACAAAAGACTTCCTAATACAGGTCACAATAAGCCCAGCAATGAAAAGAGCAATGGCAGTCTGTTAAATGTCTCTAGAATGGAAGAAAAAAGTCCTTTCATGTCTGGCTGCTCTGATTAAAGATCCCTAAAAGCCATTGCCTATTGCAGGGAACTTACAGCTTGTGCTTCTTTGATATGAAAAAGATTCCCAAAATCATCCATCAATGTGTGAATAATTAAATTTCTATATAAAAATCTAATTTGGAAATACATTGCTTATCACAATAGAAAGGGTAGTATCTCTAGATTGAGAAATTCTGAAAACCTTAGTTTTTGCTTGTTTTTTATATTATTTTTTTATTGCTAGAGTTTATTTCCTGCATGATGAATCCACTGCTCCCAGCAGCCATCTTTTTTTTTCTTTTTTCTTTTTTGACAGATAAAGAGAGAAATTGAGAGGGTAAGGGGAGATAGAGAGAAAGAAGAACACCTTCAGCGCTGCTTCATCACTCGTGAAGTTTCCCTCCTGTGGGTAGGAATCAGAGGAGAGGCATGAATCTGGGTCCTTACACATGGTAATGTGTGCACTTTACCAGGTGTCCAACCACCTGGCCCCTGAAAACTGTGGTTTAAAGTGCTAAACTGAAGACTTAAGATCTAAATCTTTAAATGTTTGTGCACATATAAAACAATTCGTATGCAGGAGTCCAGTGGTAGCGCAGCAGATTAAGTGCACGTGGTGCTAAGCGCACTTGGTGCAAAGCGCAAGGACCAGAATAAGGATCCCGGTTTGAAACCCCCAGCTCCCTACCTGCAGGGAATTCGCTTCACAAGTGGTGAAGCAGGTCTGCAGGTGTCTATCTTTTTCTCCCCCCCTCTGTCTTCCCCTCCTCTCTTCATTTCCCTGTATCCTAACAACAATAATAACTACAACAACAATAACAAACAAGGGCAACAAAAAGGGAGAAATAAACAAATTTTTAAAAATCCATATGCATTATAGTCTCTAACTATGAATTATATTTACAAAGAATCTTTGTTCAAAACCAAACTTCAAGTTAATGCTTATCTCCAAATAGGTGACCAAACTTTTAAAATTTATCCCTCTTTCCCATACTTTTTTTTATCCTACCAAATGAGATGCAGTGGTTTCCTGAGGTGCCTCAGGAGCCCTAATCATTGATGCAATGAGATGGGGTGGGGAGAGGTGGGAAGGGGTGTTGTAAAATAAGCTGGTTTCTGTGTGAGAAGCTACACTTAAATCTGCCTTTCATAGTGTCATATAGTTAAGTGTTTACATGAAGGTTTCTCATTGCACTACTAGAAGAAAAAGTAGATAGCTGATCTCTGTCTTTCAGAAGCGAAGTTCTGTCTCAAGCTTCCTCTATCAATGGTGACCTCTAGTCCTCCTCTAGCTTCAACTCCCCCTGTCCATCAAGGACAATGATGCCCAGATATCTGCTGCAAGTCCTTGCCCTCCATTTTCCACTAGACCCAATCAGTTGTAAATCCTAAGTATCTTCTTCCACTCCACTCTACTGCCACCATTTTACTTGAGGTCCAAATTACTCTGGATGAGGACCAGTGCAATAGAGTATGAAAGATCAGAGAGCATTCCAGCTATGACATGAAGGCTACATTAAGATGAATGGGATGTTGAAGATTTAGAGGGAATGAGAAAGAAAGGTTGAGTATGAAGAACAGAAAGGATCCAAAAAATTTGCTAGTTGATTAATTACAATAGGATGAGAAAGAGCAAAGGGTCACAGTGACTCTAAAATTTTCCAGGCTAAGTACTTGGGAAATGCCTGCAAAAGAGTAGTTGTAGAAAAAAATAGAATTATTAAAGAAGAGGCAGGAAATTGACTTGAAAGTAGAAGAATCAAAATTTTATGGCACTTAGAATTTAAACAGTAACACATATTGTAAAATACATATATAATATAATCTATAGCTATACCTACCATTTCCAATAAGAGAGTTTAACATGTATATGGCAGAGAAAGAAGGTCTGAGGAAAATATTAGGATAAAATGGCTGCTCAAAGATATTATAAGCCATGTAATGTTTGCAACATTAGAAGAGAGTGAGTAGAAAAGAACCATCCATTTTATAAAGGAGGAAAATTCGCCTCCAGTTTCCTTTAGAAATAAGTCACAATAGGAGACAGCAGGCTATTGCAAATATATCTGGCATCTTACTAAGCAATGCAAATAATGACACCAGCTTGCTACCTTTCAAGGTATTTTTTTCCTTTATACTTTCAAGTTTGATATTTTAACATCTTAAAAAAAACAACTAGATCCTATGTGAAGTTATTTAATAGTACAATATACTAAGAACATAACATCTGACAAATAACCTATATTAAGTCAAATGCCAGCATAAACTTTAATCACCATAGTGGCCCCATGTTTGACAGCCTATGTGACTGCATTTATGAAGTTATCTCCTGAAAGAATTCACATCCTCAAATTAGCAGTTCAGATGAAGTCCGAATAAATTCCTAACTCATGAAGTTTACTGACTAGCACTCATAAATAGAGGGTGTTTGAGACCTGCCCTTCAGTTTATAATAATAGCCTGCCAAGAGTTTCTAAAGCAAGTAGGAAGGAATGGGGGAGTGAATTTGTGATCCAAGGAGGAGATACTGTATATTTGGAAAATTCCATTTAAATAACCTAGTTGTAACAAATCCTTTTCCCAGATCTCCATTCTAGGAGAGTGAAAAGCAGTAATTAGATTGGGTGGGCTGAGAAAGTCAACTAAACATAGATTGACATATAGGCCTACCAGAAGAGGCATCCCATGAACTTCATTATTTCAACAATAATGCCTTTATTTACATAGCAGAGTGGGTATATTATGTTCAGCAAAGCTTTTCAATAAGCAGAAACATGCTGCTAAAAGAATAGCCCACCACCACAAAGACCTTCTAATTTAAAGATACAAAAAACAGTATGACAATTATTTCTATAATTCCCACAGAAAACAGTAAAATAGCTTTCTTCACAAACTTTGTAAATCTTTACATTGCAGCCCCACTAGCTTGGCTGTTTCTTAGAATAAAGCCAGGAACTTAGAGATTCAAGCCCTTAGATCAAAACTAGAGAAAAACTGGTCACACAATAGTTTTGTATCAAGTTGAGTTTCAGGGCTGGTGAAATAGTTCACTTGCATAGTGTGCGCCATGGCTTGTTAGGTCATGGGCCAGTTTCAAACCCAGCTGCCACCATATTGAAGGAAGCTTTGGTGTTGTGATCTCTTTCCTTGCCTCTCTGTCTTTCTGCCTCAATGCAAGAAAAAAAAAAAAAGAAGAAGATAGAACAAAACAAAATAGATTTCAGGAACTTTGAAAGGAAAAATCAAGTAGCATTCACATACTTATCCCAACAGCTTGTTTTTCGTTCATATGGATGTTCTTGAAATTGTTTGCCCTGTTCTCCATCTCCAAGATGATAGCAGAGACTTATTGATTGAGAATAGCCATTGCATAGGTGTATGTTTTCTATTCTAAATGATTTTATTTATGTATATTAATACAAGAGAGAGAAAAAGCAGAACATCATTTTGATACAGTGGATACTGAAGATCAAGCTGTGACTCTCATGTTCCAAGTCCTGTGCCTACTCACTGTACCACTTCCTGAGCACAAGTGTGTGTGTGTGTGTGTGTGTGTTTGTGTGTGTGTGTGTGTGTGTGTGTGTGTGTGTTAATGGGAATTTTTTTCTGAACAGAAAATAATTCTCAAAAGATGCTATTTTCTTGCTATGACAGGCACTTAATAAAGCTAAAATTGGCTATGCAGGAGCATCATTTCCATGATCCACTACTAAGATTCCCTTCCCTCTAGAAGCATATAGTTTTTTGTGTGAAGCCAGTAAACCAGCAGCGCAACAGAGACTACATGGTGCAACAGGTGAAACAGTAGAAATATGTATAGGATATAACTGGAACATAAAAACAAAGTCATTGTCTGTCTGGAAATATTGGGCAAAAGTTCACTCGGGGAAAAATTGAGTAAGAAATCTTTTCAACCTATGGAGAATGAGAGGACATTCCAGGCTAACAGAATAGTATCTACTCAAACCTGAACGTATGAAGCCTGTCTGGCTGCTATGAGGAGGTTGATATCAGAAGAGAGATGTGAACTTATGCTAGAACAGAAGGAACAGTCAAAGAGATGGGTATGACTACAGTGGTCCAGCTGGAGCATAGACAAGTACCTTTGTTGATGAGCAGCAGACTTCCTTTGAATAGACTTGAAGTCAAGGAGATAAGAAGTATATGGTTTCTGGTATCAAATATTGCTGTTAAGATATGGAAAACACACACACAGAGAGAGAGAGAGAGAGACTGCTAAATTTGAGTAAGAAGAAACCTTTAGTGAGGTAAGGATGGGGAGTAGAGAGAGAAATGGAAAGTAAGCTTCAGGACTTTAGGACAAAGTAGTTAACAAATGAAAACAAACAGACACACTTTGAATCTCCACCTAAAAGCCAGGCAGCTACTGTGGTGATGTTTATGACAAGCTAATATCTGTAGAATATGATATTAAGGATGCCAGGAAATTCCCTTTCCCACTGCAAAAAACTTTCTACAAATTAACTAATGAGTGAAAATCTGACTAAAAGCAAAGCCTTGCTTTAATACAACAATTCCAAATGAAACCAAAAATGTTAATTCCTTTAGAAGAGCCAGAACATAGACAAATTTTATTTAAACTGAAAATTGTCCTTCAGCCCTTTTCTGTGCAAAGGTTTGAACAGAAAAAGAAGCCAGAAAAAAAAATCTGAGAAGTCTCCAAGGGAAAAAAAAAATCTCAAAACAAATTCCATCTAGCCCCCAAATGCATTTAATGCCATCTCCATCTCCCGTGGTTTTAGAGATTGCATTGTCATAAGTGAAAGAAGGGTGCTCCTTAACCATTAGGGGGAGAATTATTTTCCCAGGTCTTAGAAGGAGAGAATCACCTTAGTTAATAATCTCATATTGTCTTAACTCTGGAGAGTTTTAAATAAAAATTCTGCCCCTTTTCTCCAACCCACATATTCGTTTTCAGTTTCTACATAATAATCTTGACACATTTCAGCAGATTTTAGTTTTTTTCTTTTTAGCATAAGCTAATTTTTAATTGCCAATAAAGGTTTTCTAAATCTATTATAGGTATTATGATATGGAACTATTAAGCCTGAACATATATACTGACTTTCAGATATTTTTGAAAGCTGTCATAAAGTCTTAACTTTTTAAAATACTCTTCTACTTTCACGAACCTTCTAAAAAAACCACTCATCACAGCCATTTAGAAAGAAATATGACATTAAAAGTAGGTAACTTTTCCATATATTATACTGTGATTTAGTTGTGCTCCCCCATTAAGTCTAAATTTGTCTTCTAGCCAGTGTGAGGTAGTCATGATTTACTGGAGCCTGATGGTAAAGATCTATTAAAACAATAACTTGAAAATAGTCGTCATAGCTTACATGTCACTCATCAATGAGATTGGTACAGGAAATCTACAAAAGGTTCTAAGTCTTTCTTTATCAAGCAAATGAGCAACCAAAGAAACAAATGCACTTAACTCTTCCTGTGCCTCAAACCCCACTCTCAGGGGGTTTCAAAGAACTAGGAAAGAGTTGGAAGGAATCCATTTGAAGTGGGGGAGGTCTTAATGTCTTTGCCTGATGCAGATGATAAACCATCATCATACCATCATGCACATAAAAAAAAGTCAGAATCTTCCCACTGGAAGACCCCATCCCCCCTTTTCAGATCAGTAGCTAGGAATAATCAAGTAAAGTCTCAGAAACTTTGTGAAGATCTTGTCTCCAGTCACTTATTAGGCCATCTCTGAGAGACTCCTCTTGGCAGTCATCCCCACAAGTGGGTTCAGCATTCCCCAGCCACCTGTATTGTAAGGATTACCATACAGACCCATTCACTTCTTTGCCTCCTTCCAGTATGTAAAGAGCCCTCCCCCATGAAAATAGTACATGAGTACAGAATCACCATCACCAAAGGAATCTTGGCTAGCTCTCCGGGCAGCATATGTGTTGGCCAGAAAAAAAAAATCATATTTTCATACATGATCATACAGTACTATTTTGAAAGGTTCAGTTGCATCTTTCTTTAGAAAATCTGAGTCATAGCCTTCTTGAAATAGGGGGAAAGGGAAGGAAGGGTAACAAAGGGACCACCAGCATGCCAGAGGAAAGAAGGAAGCCATTTATTTGACTCATTTCCTGGCAGCATTAATTTATAATTCTTGGAAACCTTTGGCAGAGGAGTAGGCAAAATGATTTCAAGAATGTGTAGAGTATTTTTTTAATTATGGGGAGGGGGCTATATAGTGCATCTAGTTTAATTCTATTTTTTCATAGATTTGGAAAATTAAGATGAACAGAAAGGGAATTATATTCATTGAAGCCCCAATATTTGCCAATTATTATTTTTTAATTGTTGTTTTTAATACTTTTTATTATCTTTATTTATTGGGTAGAAACAGCCAGAAATTGAGAGGAAGGGAGATGTTGAAAGGGAGAAAGGCAGACGCATGCAGCACTGCTTAACCACTTGTAAAGCTTTCCCTCTGCAGGTGGGGGTCCGGGGCTTGAAACTGGGCCTTTGTGCATTGTAACGTATGTGCTCGGGCAGGTGTGCCATCACCTAGCCCCTTGCCAATTATTTTATTATATCAACCATTTCATGTACCCTTTAAAAAAGTATAAAGTAAAGATATCTACATTTTATAAAGATAATGAATAGGCATCAGCACAGTTGAGTGAGCCATGTAAGACCACCTAGTTAGTAAATGAAAGAGCCAAGATTTAATCCACATTTTCTGGATCTGGAGTTTCTTTCCATAGAGAGGTGCCGGGAGGTCAAATGATCACCCCAGGAAATGCCACCAGTTAAGGGAGGGCAGCAGAAGCTCCTGACTCTCAGTATTATCCTCACTGCAACTTGCAATTTCGATTTTTCTTTAAATTTTATTTATTTATTTATTTTTATTTTTTCCCTTTTGTAGCTCTTGTTGTTTATCATTGTTATTGCTGCCGTTGTTGCTGGGTAGGACAGAGAGAAATGGAGAGAGGAGGGGAAGACAGAGAGGGGGAGAGAAAGATACCCTACAGACCTGCTTCACCGCCTGTGAAGCGACTGCCCTGTGGGTGGGGAGCCTGGGGCTCGAACAGGGATCTTTAGCCGGTCCTTGCCCTTCGCGCCGCCGTGCACTTAACCCACTGTGCTACCGGCTGACTCCCGGAATTTCGATTTTCTAAAGATTTATTTGTCTTCATTTTAGTGAGAGGGAGGAAGAAAGGGAGATGAGAGAGAGAGAGAGAGAGAGAGAGAGGGAGAGAGAGAGAGATCAGAGCATTTCTCAGTTCTAGCGTATGTGGTTGGTACTGGGAGTAGAACATGGGGCCTCCAGACCTCAGGTTTGAAAGTCTAGTGTGTAAGCAGGGCTCGAACAGGGATCCTTACGCTGGTCCTTGCGCTTTGCGCCACATGCACTTAACCCGGTGTATTACCTCCAGACTCCCCTCAATTATTGTTTAGCTGAAGACATGATACTGTGTATTAAAATGCCCAGTGTGGTGAATATCTATCATCTTTGCCTACCCACAACTAGCCCCCTAATTTTTTTTTTCCTCCTTCTCTCTTATTCCCCGAGAACCTAGGTCTGATTCATTTATTTAAGAAGCATATTATAATAAAGGTCTTGTGGTCCAGGAGGTGGCGCAGTTAATAAAATATTGGCTCTTGAGCCTCAGATCCTAAATTTAATCGTCAGCAGCAAATGTACCAGAGTAATGTCTGGCTCCTTCTCTCCTCCTATCCCTCTCATTAATAAATAAATAAAATATTTTTAAAAGGTCTAGTGTATTAGTATATAACATTCATCTAGACATTGTTTACATTTTAACATCTGGGTAAAATGCAGTGGCTCTAGGAATTCAAATGTAGGGAAATCTAAATCTGAGTTTACTCAAGAAAGAGAATTTAATAGGTTTGTTAGCAAATTTTGATTGCCATCAGAGTTATTGCTGGGGCTCAGTGCCACTAAGAAAAATCCACCACTCATATCTAGAGGCCTTTTTTTTTTCCTTTTTTGTTTTCTTCCCTTTTTCCTTTCTATTTGATAGGACAGAGAGAAATTGAGAGGGGTGGGGGGAAAATGATAGACAATTGCATACTTGCTTCACCACTTGTAAGGCTTTCCTCTCTGTAGGTGGGGATCAAGAACTCAAACCTAGGCCCATGAGCCTGCTAATGTGTCTGCTCAATTAGGTCTACCACTACCCAACCCCCTGCCAGCAAATTTAAAGTTGTATTAGTATCTTCCTCCCCAGAGCCTAATTCAAATAGGAAAATGCATTGTCAATCAATATGAATTCCTCTTTTATATTTAAAACATTTTTTTAAACATTGACTTACAATGTTACTGTAGGATTTGAGGAACATAGCCTTAAATATGACTTAGACCCACAACACTCACTGCTATTCCTTTGGCCTAGAATGATTTTCTCTCTGATAATCATGTGATCAATTTGTTCAGTGCTCCCAAACCCTTTTTATTCTGATGTCACTTCCTCTGTGAGGTCTTCCTTGATCATCTTTGGTGGAAATACTATTTCCTCCCCTGCTACTCTGCCTGTCTCCAGTATCCCCTCTCACTTCACCACTTTGTTTTTCTTCGTAGTACTTACCACCTTTTACTAATTGAATAGTTTACTTATTACTTTTGCTTATTGCTTGTTTCCCTATATTAGAATGTAAGCCTTTGAGGACAAGATTTGTTCCTATTTGCTCCTTGTTACTTTTCCAAATGTAGGAAAAGTATGCATCAGAAAAGAAGCACACAATAAATATCAGTGGAATAAAGATATGAACAAATTTATTTGATATGAATCAACTGCCCCTGGCAGCCATTTTTGTCCATTTTTTGGATAGGACAAAGAAAAATTGAGGGGGGGGGAAGAGAGGTAGAAAGAGACACCTGCAGACCTGCTTCACTGCTCATGAAACTTTCTCCCTGTAGGTGGGGAGCAGGGGTACTTGTGCTTGGTACTATGCGTGTAGGTGCGCCACCACTGCTCCTCCCGCTCCTCTTTCCCACTTGATTTCACTTTCTCTCCCTTTTCTCTCTACATATATCTAATAAATAAATAAATGTATCAATATGATACTCAAGTTTTTATATAAAATAAAAAGATGATTTGAAAAAAGATGCCTTTATAATCAGTTGCCTCATTAACCAGTATTCTTCTGGTATGTTCTAATAAATGAATAACAGGTCTTAAATTTCCTTTCTTAGCCCCACAATACATATTTAATTTTTATTAAATATTTTTTCTTATTCAAGATTTTCAAATTACAGAACCAAGACTAAATTATTAAATTCCACTTTAAAGTATTAAATATAAAGCACAGTAAAATGCATGTGCTTGAATGATCCTTTATTTCAGAAAGTTAGAAAACAAAAAAAAAAGAAAGAAAGAAAAAGAAAAACTTTACCTCACTAAAAATACCCATACCAAATTGCAGATATGCATGGAAGTTGTCACTTAATAATAATAGCCAGGAAAATTCTTTCAAAATCCCTGAAACCAATATAACAATAATTATTACTTGAAAACTCTGAGCTTAGCATGACTTCTATATTTGTGTGAGCTTTCAGTGATCACACTTGACTCTGTCTCATTTCACAGCAAAGCTATGTCACATATAATGATGTTATCAACTTCCAAAAACGTATAACTGTTGTAACAGGATATCTTAATCCTGCCAAATTAGTGGTTTGTCACTAATTTGCTACAGCACTAATTTTATCAAAGTATAAACACCTTGTACAGCAATCCACCTGCATTTAGAACTAAAATCTAGGCCGTTTCTTCAACAACACTGCCACCTTCTGTTTAGTAAGGGTTTTACTTTTCATTCTATGCCTCTAGGAGTGGTGAAATGTGCTAACACTTAAAGTTGGAAAATACAATGGGGAATGTCTAATTGGGCACTCTATAGATTGGGTGTCTAAAGCTCAAAAGATCACTTGCCCAATGTCCTACAGTTATTCTGTACAAATTAGAATAGCAAAATACTGATTCTCTCTCCATTAGCTAGTTATTATTGAGTAGTAGAGACCAGGTGTTTGGCAGTTCGGTGGAAGATAGAAGCTAAGGAATGGCCCCAGTGGCTCATACATTGGGCTCCACATTGAGTTACATCCCCCTCATCCAGGAGATATGTTACCCAAAGCTTAATAGTGGTTCTCTTCAAACATAGATTCACTTATTTACATAACCTAAATTTTGTACCATAGATATATTTTCAATTTTACAAGGTTCTTGTTTGTTAATGATATGAACTTGAGTTATTCTAGTCAAAAAATGCAGATGATAAATGAAAGTTTTTTTATTTTCTTTCTTGCATATTTTCTTATCAGTTATGAAAACTTAGATCAGGCAGGGCACATGCTAATGCTAATGGGAGGATTCTAGAAAAGCAAGAAACAAGAAGTGTATGGCATATATTAGTAGTCAAGCAACAGTTGTGTTGTGAAACTTTCTAAATCTGTGAACTTACAGATATATTTTAATGTGAGTGATTTTATTGTTAGTTTAGGGATTGAACCTTGGACCTCATACATACAAGTAAACTAAGCAATTTTAATTTTAACAAATTTTCACTTAGTGGTTTTGTTTTTAAGTTTTACACCAATTTATATGTACTACATGGTTGTCAGTTATGTCACTTGATTTCCAGCTTTGTATTAACTCAATGTCTCAGGTAACTAGCCTGGAGATAAATAGCATTTATATTTCTGGTATATATCCTACCTAGTGATTCTAATAAATTGGGATTTTGTGTTCATGCTCATAAAGGAATATTAATCTGTATTTTTCCTGTAATGTCACATTGCTATATATTAGCACAGCATTGGCCTCACAATACAAGATTAGCTTTCTTTTCTTTTTTCTGGAAAATATTTTTGTAACATTGGAAATGTTTCCTTCTTACTTGTTCTATCATATTCAACAATAAAACTGTCTGGGAATGGAGTTTTCTTTGAAACAAATTCTCTATTTCTTAATCACCTCTTCAGTAGTTATAGACAGTTAAATTCTAATTTTCCATATCTTTTTTAATCTCCTTTTGGCAACTGGTGTATTTCAAGGATTTATGTACAACATCTGAAATGTCATCTTAGATGAAGTGTTGGCATAAAAATGTAGAAGTACTGTGTACTGTGTGCCAGTTAGTTGGCATAAAGTAATTCATAAATATCTTCTACTATCTTCTCAAGTTTTTATACTTCTTTCAGTCTCAATATTGGTGATTTATGTCACTTTTTATTAGTCATATCAGAGGTTTACCAATTATATTGATCCCTTAAAAAATGACCTTTCATTTTAAAAATAAAATCAATAAAAATTGATTTTGTGTGTGTGTGTGTGTGTGTGTGTTTTGCCTCCAGAGTTAACACTGGGGCTTGGTGCCTACACCAAATCCACCGCTCCTGTGACTTTTTTTTTTTTTGATAGGACAGAAATAAATTGAGAGGGCATGGGGAAATAGGGAGAGAGAGACACCTGCAGACCTGCTTTACTACCTGTGAAGTGACCCCCCTTGCAGGTGGGGGGGGAAGGGAGCTACAGAATGGCCTCACTGCTTGTAAAGCTTTCTCTCTGCAGGTGGGGACTGGGGGTTTAAAACCGGTTCCTTGTCCTTGTGGTGATGTGTGCACTTAACCAGGTGCACCACCGCCCAGTGACCCTGGCCTGGTTTCCTCTTGATGCTCATATCTTACTTATGTCCTCTCCTCATCCCAAATTACTAGACTTCAGGTCTTTTCAATCAAATCAGTATATGAGAATAAAAAGATTAATCATTCTACTTTCATGGCATACTTAATTGTATTGAATAAACCTCTGAAGTTTGTTTATTTGCCACTGATCTTTCCATTATAAAAATCAGCATAGCAGCAGTAGTAGTAAAGATTTTTTAATACTAGGTTTTAAAAAATTAGTAGAATGTAGACTCTGTGATGTAACTCTAAACTGATGGACAAATTGGATGCAGAAATATTAATAGAGAATTTAGATTGAGGATCAAGGCTAAGTTCATGATGTAGTCTCAAAAGTTAGTTGCAGAAAGAAAGGAATGGTGGGTAATAATGTTACAAGTATTTTGAAAGTAAATCCAGGTGTCATAGAGCCAAAGGAAAATAAATAAAATTCACATCAAGTTTGATTAAGTTTGCTAACCCTTAACATCAATATGTAATATAAAATTGAAGAAATAGAATAAAATTTTGTAAGACACAATATCCATACTACCAAAATTTTATGAATATAAACTGAACTGAACATAGCAGAAATGTCAAGAAAGGAGAGGGGAGGGCCAAGGAGGTGGCTCAGTTATACAGCATGTGTCCAGCATGCATGAGTTCTAAATTTATTCCAGGGAACTACTTAAAAAGAGAGAGAGAGAGGGATTCAAGCCCAGCCTCCACTGCAAAAGACAGCTTTGGTGTTGTGGTGTGTTTCTCCCTGTCTCTCTGTGTACTACTCCCTTTCTCCCTGTCTCTCTTTGTATCTTCCCATCTGAAAAAGTCAACTCAGAACAGTGAAAGTGGTGGTCTGAGGTGGGGAGGGGGTGGACAGATGAACATTATGTATATAGTGGAGTAGTACTCTGACCTCTCCCTCTCCACACATACTACCTTTCTCTTTCACACACAATTAAAAAATTGGAAGGAAAGAAGTGAAAGAAACATCAGTGAAGAAAAGAGATGCCAGAGATTAAAATTATCATCTGAAATGTGTATCAAGTACACTGTAGAAACCACAAGGCAAGCTATGTAGCCAGACCTAAAGAAAAGGCAGGTGGAAAATGGAGGAGACCAGTACTTCATCCAACCTTTTCCTTCTTGCCAGGCTAGCTTCGCGGGCGGGAGATAGATGACCAGGGACTCATGGCTGAGCTGGACCTGAATTCAGTTCAATCTTTATTGATAAGTGAGTATGCAATGCAATCATTCTGATCCCTATTCATTAGAAAATCCTGTCCTTTATATCTCCTGAGGCGGAAGTGTCAGGAAGAGGAAGCACGTAGGATAGGGGGTGGGGAGAAGGAAAAAGCATGCATATCAAGCTTGCATCTATCCAGTGGGGATTAAACCAATGCCCTGTAGGCAGGGCGGGTCTCAGGTAAAGCAGTGATTATGTAAATATACCACAGCATTAAGCAATGCAAGCAAACCTAACGTGATGATCAAAACAGAAGGGATCTTAGAAGCAGAATTAGAAGCATACCAACACCTTCTCACACTTCTTACCAAATAAGGCCATAAAATTTGTGGTCTCAAAAAAAAAAAGTTGTGGTCTCATTTGAAGTCAGTGTTGAAATGAAAATACTTTACTCAGGTACTTTAATGTTAATTCACTCATCTATTTATTTATGACATGTCTGAGAAATCCTGATCTGTGTTAGATCTTTCAACTAAAATCATTTCAGCTAGTTGTGACTTAATAAGATTCTGACTCTAGCCTATCTCTAGTTCTCCACTTTGGAGCCCATAGGGAAATGCCATTGACTGTTCTCACCAACCTCAACCTCATGTCTGTCACCACCATTCCTCACAGATCTCAGAACATACTGCAGATAAGTAGAATTGTCACTGACATTGGGACTAATCAATTTTACCAGAATATAACCACCAATATTCCACACTCAGATCAGTGAGGCTATATTTTAATTGTTGGAAGTTGTAGCTGGAGGTTACATGCATATATGTATTATATTTCTGAAGGGCTTCAAGACTTTGGGGATGTATGCAGAAATTTAAAATTTTTAAGGCTGGAAAAAGCTAATGTTTTAGTTTTTCTTTATTCAAAAGAAACATTGGATTAGCATATTTGTTTTGAGAATTCAAATATTTTACCAGTTAAAAAATGCTTTTTTATACATCATCCAAAGGAGTGTCCACAAAAGAAAAGTTCCAGGTGTTAGTGACATATTAAATGTCAAAAGTTTTTGTAATCTATTATAAAGTTTAAATGACAGGGTAAATATGACAGGTAAGATTTTTAATGGCAATAGAGAGAATTCACTTTTGGGGAGACTATTAAACTAAAGTGATTTTTAGCACACTCTGCATTCTCCTTGCTTCAAAGAGAAATAATAATTCAGAGACCAGCCCTTTTTATTCCTCTGAGAGGCATAAAGAACAATGAGTGAAATGACTTTGAGAGGAGAAAATGAACTGACAGCCAGCAGGGAGAATAGAACTTCTGTGAAGAAAGGACGTGGGAAAAACACATACCTTAGGCTAAGGAAGTAATAGTGAAATGGAAAACAAGCACAGATAAATGGGCACATCGGGGAAATAAAAAATACTACAAAAGGTTTGCATTTAACATATGAAATATAATGGACAAAATATTGGCTAGAAATAAATTCTAAAAAAAAATTTTAAAGAAACTAATATTATCACTAGTGCCTAGAGAACACGTCATTCCTATTAAGAAATTATGTTTTATTTATCTACTCATTATTTTCAAATCGATCATTACAGTTATACAAGTTGTTACAAATGATGTATTTATTACTTATCTCTAGTGACCCAAATCTCCAACTTGCATTTCACTAAGAACAACTAAATGGGAAAGAAACTCTGGCATTTTTTTTTAATTATCTTTATTTATTGGATAAAGACAACCAGAAATCAAGGGGGAAGGGGAAATGAAGAGAGAGAAAGAGAGACATCTGCAGCCATGCTTCACCACTGGTGAAGCTTTCCCCCTGCAGGTGGGGAGTGGGGCATCAAACCTGGGTACTTGCACATTGTAACGTGTGTGCTCAACCAAGTGCACAACCACTGGCCTGAAGTCTGGTATTCTTAAAAAGCTTGCTTGCTTCCTTTTTCTATCAAATTGCAATAATCCTTTTATGAGCAAATCATCAATCCTTGAGAGTTTCCTTGTTGAATTTTTTTATTAGTATTGAAGCCGATGACCAACTAAAACTTTAGAGGTTAGTTAGCTGCCCTATCTGAAATATTTTCTACTATTTTTATGAAGTAGAAAAATAAAGAAGAGCAAATAGTAAGCATAGCCTTTATAAAAGTGCAATATTAACAAACCTCATTAAATATACGAACAGAAATTCTAAAACTTAGTCCAATAATTCATTTAACATTCTACTAATTGTAAAATAGGTAAGTCTCCACTGGAATGGCTTCTTTCTCTCATCAGAAGCTTGCAACACAGGTACCTGTATGCATCATTGAATGTCATAATAATATACATCCAGAGAGTACCAATTACTTTGGGGTGATCTTTGGAGTTATATAGGCTGTTAGTACATAAAAGCCCAGGTAGTATATATATTTACCATATTTTTTCAGAACATCAATTTCAAAATAAATCCAATAAAATAAATTACTTTTATCAAAATGGATTCTTTGTCATCCATTTCTCAGTGATATAAAAATAACAGCTTTCCTACAAATATATTTAGTTTAAGTCTCAGAACAGTTACTAAAATTGAGATTCTGTGTACCATATCTAGACCCAAGGCCTTATTCATGTATAATGGGATTAGCTATTTCTCACCATTAGTCAACTTCCAGACACATGTCATCAACAGACTCAGTGTTATATGTTTGCATTATAAAAAAAATTCAAAAATTAAGGTTTAATGTTTATTTATACAGGGACTCTGAATTTTCAATTATGTTTTGAATTAGATAGTTTTTATATGTAATATGCAAGGTAGTGTTGTTAAAAGATTATGTTCAAGGATCAAAGATCACTTGCCCGATAGAGGGTACACTTTACACTTTACCAAGCCCCTGGCCGCCACATAGAAGCACCACAAAAAGATGTTTCACAAGTGGTAGAACAAAGTCTCTCCTTTCTCCATCACTCTTTCCTTCTCATCCACTATCTGAAAAAAAAAAAGGGGGGGGGGGAAGGATGAGGAAGGAAGGAAGGTAGGTAGGTAGGTAGGTGGGTGTCGAGCTGCGCCACGGAGAAGAGAGAGAGGAGATCCAGAGTGAAGAGGGAACACAAATCTTTATTTGCGCTAGCACCTCAGAGTTGGGTGAGAGAGAAGCAGCTTGGACCACGTGGAGGTAGCAAAAATGGCCGCCTCAGGCAGCAACCTTCCCTGCTAACCACCGAAGTGAAGGGCCATCAAGAGAGTGAGGTGTGAAAGAAGAAGGGTTTTTATGGGAATAGCTCTCGGGAGAATGGGAAGGGGGAGGAGTAACCAAAGCACTCCAAATATCGTGGGGAATAGACAATGCCCTGAGGGCACAACATGGTGGAACAGGTGTTCCGAGAATGTCCCAACTCTCGCGGGAACTAGCAATAGCCTGAGGGGACAGCATGGCAGATGTGACTGCATCTGCACAATTTCCCAGCAGGTGGGAGGGAAGGAGGAAGGAAGGAAGGAAGGAAGGAAGGAAGGAAGGAAGGAAGGAAGGAAGGAAGTGAGGGAGGGAGGGAGGGAGGAAGGAAGGAGGGAGGGAGGGATGGAAGGAGGAAAGAAGGAAGGAAGGAAGGAAGGGAGGAAGGAAAGAAGGAAAAGAAAAAAGAAGAAAGGGCAGTCATCAGTAGTGGTGAAATCATCCAGCTGCAAAATCATCAGATGCCTTTACAGGGACAAATTATATCAAACAGTCAAAGATGAGATCAGTCTAATCTTAAATGAATTGTTTCACTGATTTACTTTTATAAATATTTATTTATTTATTCCCTTCTGTTGCCCTAATTGTTTTATTATTGTAGTCATTGTCAGATAGGACAGAGACAAATGGAGAGAGGAGAGGAAGACAAAGGGGGAGAGAAAGACACCTGCAAACATGCTTCACTGCCTGTGAAGGGACTCCCCTGCAGGTGGGGAGCCAGGGACTCGAACTGGGATTCTTATGCTGGTCCCTGCGCTTTGTACCACGTGCACTTAACCTGCTGCACTACTGCCCAACTCCCTGTTTCACTGATTTAAAAGAGAATTAATTAGTGGTGCTCATACCTAATTCAATTAATGAAGCCAACAATAACCTTGATTTAAAATAAGGTATTTCCTTTTATCATTTTACTAGGGAGGTTAATACTTTATACTACAGTTGTTGGCAGATGGGTACAATTTTTCATTGTCCCAAGTGTCTATAGAACACTCTCATCCACACCTTACATGCTAGTACACCAATATGTACCAGGATCTCTGTGCCCTCTCCACTTCCTCTCTGCTCCCTCACTTCCCCAGAGCCCTTTGCTTTGATGTAATACAACACACCCAGTCCAAACTTCATTTTCTGTTTTTCCCTTTCTGTCCTTGATTCTTAATTTCCATCTGTAAGATAGATCATATAATATATTTTATTCTCTTTTTTGGCTTCTCTCACTTGATTCCTTTAAGTTCCATTGAAGATGAGACAAAAGAGATGACTTCATCATTTTTGACAGTAGAGTAATATTCTAGTATGTATATGTGCCACACCTTTCTTGGCCACTCATCTTCTGTTGCTTCCAAGTCTGAACATTACAAATTGTGCTCTTATGAACATACATGTACATAGGTCTCTTTGGGTAGGTGTTTTTATTTTCTTTGGATAAATCTCCAGGAGAAAAACTGCTGTATCATAGGGTAGGTTCATTTCTAATGTTCTAAGAAATCTTCAGACTGCTTTCCACAGGTACTGAATCAATTAACATTCTCCCCAGCAGTGTGGAAGAAAGGTTACTTTCTCCCACATCCTCACCAACACTTGTTTCTGTACCTAGTAAAATGTGACATCCTCACAGGTAAAGTGGTATTTCATTGTTGTCTGTATTTGCATTTCTATGATAATCAGTGACTGAGCATTTTTTCATGTATTTTGGCACACTGTATTTCTTCTTTGGTATAGATTCCGCCTATATCCTTGCCCTGCTTTTTGTTTTTTTCTTTTTATTGAATTTAATGAGTTCTTTATATATTTTGGCTAGCCATACTTTAATATTTGGCATGTAAAGATCTTTTCCCACTTTGTTAGGGTGTCTTTCTGTTTTGGTGGTAGTTCCTTTTGCTGTGCAAGAAAACAATCACTTTCTAAAAAGAAAATTTATATTAATTGCACTTAGGAGACTAGACACAAAATCCTAGAGAAGGTATTATCAATCCAAATCCAGTAGTGTATTTTTTTAAAGCCATAG
Source organism: Erinaceus europaeus (assembly GCF_950295315.1). Classification (NCBI taxonomy): domain Eukaryota; kingdom Metazoa; phylum Chordata; class Mammalia; order Eulipotyphla; family Erinaceidae; genus Erinaceus; species Erinaceus europaeus. The sequence continues at coordinate 53,104,841 of NC_080180.1, read as the reverse complement.
GTTTTTGAACTTTTTATAATTCAAATATATAAATGGATATTTAAGTGTAATAAAAGTTCATTAATGCAATTAAACACATTAAGGGATTAAAAAGGGGAAAGTGTATGATTCTCTTTGTAAGTAGAAAGAGAAAAAGGAATAGTTAGCATTCATCCTACTCACAATGCAAAAAGATAATAATAAATCCTCTTAGCAAAGTTGGACTTGGGGGGGGGGAACTTAAAAAGGATATATACTAAAAACTTCAGATGAATATTACATTTTATGAGAGGTCTGAAGCATTTCCTTTTGAATCTAGCAAAGGACAAGGATATTTCTATCACTGCTTCCATTCAGCTATGTCTTCGAAGTCTAAATCAATGCAGTAAAATAAAATAACACAAAAGATTTAAGGATTGGCAAAGATTGAGCATAAAGGTCATTACTTTGTAGATAAAATTATTTTTCAGCTTAGATAACCCTAAATGTTTGAGCTACAGAATTGCAAAGTAAAAAAGGTATTTTACAATTTATAATATTCTTAATCGTTGCCTCACCTTGCTTGGAACCTGAAGGAAACACACATAGGTGAAACTCAGAAGCCAGAGTCAGAAAGGGGGCATACAGGACGGATCTGGACTAGGGATGAGGTACTGCACCAAAGCAGGAAACTCTACAAGAGGGCTTGGGAAAGTTGGGGTCCTAGGTCGCAGACACTAGTGATGAGGAAATGGAGCCCTAGTGTAGACAATTATTAACCTCCTAATAAAATGGGGGGGGGGTGTAAGGGACAAAGTGGGTAGTGTTGGTGTAGGGAGAAAGACCTGAGAGATTTTTCTCCCTTTCCCTTATTGACCAATAAATATTTTTATACAAAGCTTTTTACACAATTTAGTAGAGTCTGAGAATTTTCCTTCGTGTGCAGTAATGGACAAAAAAGTTTTATATTCTTAGCTCTAGTTCATCATTGCCAACTTTATGTCTGCTAGGTAAACAAAGATTTCTGTAGCAAGGCACCAAAAGTATAAGCAATAAAAAAGTATTTATAGACTATATTTTAAAAAGAAGTAAAGACAATTAATATGAAAAGACAAGCTATAGACCAGGAGGAGATACCCATTACAAATACATTCAGAAGTCTGAAAAGGAAAAAAAAAAAAAAAAAAGCCAAAGCGTATAAAGAGGTAAATCAAAGAAGAGGAAACACAAATAACTAATGGTCAAATGAAAAGATGTCCATCCTAACCAGTAGTCTGAAAAACACAAATTAAAACCACATGTGAGACCATTTCATATTCATCAGTTGATCAAAATGTTTAATATCTGACAGTACCAGGTATAGACAAGTATATGGAGCAATGAACTTTCATAAACTACTGATAGAGTTCTAAACTGATAGGTCTTTTAAGAAAAAAAATTAGATATAACTAATGAAATTACAGATAACCATAGCATTTTCATATCAATAACTCCACTTCTTTCTTTTCTTTTTTCAATCTTTCTTTAATCTGGGTACAAACCTGGTACAAACCCAGGTCTTCAACTGGGTGTGTCACTGCTCAAGCCCTCAATAATTCCACTTCTAGGCATATACCCTAGAAAAACTCTTTCAGGGTATAGCCAAACATTGGATTGTATACAACATTATTTGTACTGCTAATAGTAACAATATACTATTGAAATAATATATATGCCTATCAAAGGAATAATTCAAAGTTGTTGTGTTGTTAAACAGGGGTAATATTTTTCCATATTAGTGTCTGTTTACTGAATATGTACAATATTTCCATTTTTCAAAACAGCCAGGGAGAGTAGAGCAGTTATACTCTACTCTTGGAAAAGGACATACATACATACATACATACATACATACATAGTTCAAATCAGTAAATCATGCTAGAAAACTACTAGAAGAAATTATTACATAATAAATTCATAAACACTTCTAAATTACCTGTTTGCATGACCCATAAGAAACTAGTCTCATCAGATTCACCTAATTTTATGCAACAACAGAGTTATAGATTTGATTGATCAAGAAGAGAAAAAAAGAAGTGTCCCAACTTTAGCCAAAAGGTCTCTACTGTGCCATATGGTGTTCTCATCAAGGAAAAAAAAATGGAGGAGAAGGATATTTTTAAACTATGGATGGCTGTCCAGCGGAAGCAGTTATAGAAGCCAGACCTCCCACCTTCTGTACTCCATAAAGATCTTTGGTCCATACTCTCAGAGGGATAAAGAATGGAGAAGCTTCCATTGGATGGAGTGGGATACAGAACTATATAGAATTGTACCCCTCTTATCCAGTCTTGTCAATCATTATTAAATCACTAATAAAATAAAATTATATTATTCACCAAAAAGAGCACAAATCTTCCTCAAAGACCATTAATCAATCTTTAAGAACAAAACAAGGCAGACAACCTCACCAATGTACTCTGGAACCCTACCTTTCCTCACTAGGGAAAGATAGAAACAGGCTGGGAATATGGATCGACCTGCCAACACCCATGTTCAGTGGAGAAGCAATTACAGAAGCCAGACGTTCGACCTTCTGCACCCCATAATTATCCTTGGTCCATACTCCCAGAGAGATAAAAGAATAGGAAAGCTTTCAAAGGAGAGGATGGGATGCAGAACTCTGGTGGTGGGAATTGTGTGGAATTGTACCCTTCTTATCCTATGGACTTGTCGGTATTTTTTATTTTTATTTCATAAATAAATTTTTTAAAAGAGCAAAACAAGAGACAAATCTGTGTTCATGTGTCTTTTGTCTTCAGTGATAAAAATAAAAACTATAGGCCTTAAGTATGTAGCTAGTTAACATATTTAAGAGTACAGAGTTCTGTCATTTAGTGATGTATTTATTAAACTAATTAGTCAAAATCAATCTAATATTTTTAAAAGAGTAATATTTTTAAAACAGTAGTACATCAAATAAAGAGAAATTAGGATTCTATATAAAAAAAATGAAAAAATATTGAAGCTCCAACTAGGAGGCTGAGCTCATGTTCCTTCACATGAGAAATAACTTTGGCTCTGAATGGGGTGATTTTCCACCAAGCAGTTAATTTGATGAGGGACACAGGATATCTAGGGAGGGACTGGCTAGTCCACAGCTGCATCTAATGAGGAAAGTCCACCCCAATGACCACTCGTGACATCCAAGCAGATGGTCTCACAAGCAAGAACTGCTTTACTTCAGATTAGAAGTGAATCGACAGGTCAGCACAACTTCAGATTGACTTTGAAATATGAACATGTTACTGTGATCTGAAAATCAGTTACAATAATGAACTACAGTTGTAAAACCCCTGGCCTGAGAATGACTCCACTCATTCTCCACTTGTGCTTCATCATATCCCTACTTCTTTCTATCTCTATCACATAAGCATAGCAATATGAGGGTGGGCAGGGAGAGTCATCAGCAAGTTGTTATGAAGACACGCATGCTTAGGACCAGTGGGAGCAGCTTAGTGGGTGGAGCCCAGCAATTGGACATATGAGACTTCAAGTTCAAATCCTCCACCTCCTGTGTTGGAATGGTGCTCTACACTTTCATACGCTCTCTATTTCTTGTGAAACAAATGATTTTTAAAGGGATGCTTATGAGAAAATAATATTTTTAAATTTGTACCATGAGAGAATTTTCATTAGTCATTCACATATATGAAAGACCTCATCCAGAGTATTTCTGGCTACTCCTCAATTTAGGAAAAAAACAATCAAACAATGTGACTGCAGCACTTATCAACAGATCAGGGACCAGGAAATAGTTGAGCCAGTAGAGAGAGCACGTGTTCATGCAAGAGGCTTTGGGTTTAAGTTCTAGCACCACATGATCATCATGGATGGTACCTGGGCAAACTCCAAGGATAATGAAGCAGTGCTGCAGTGACTCTCTACTCTCTCACTCTCTAAAAAGATCATATTGATCTAGGAAGTTACTCGGAGATGTTACCTGTGCACCAGGTGCTGAGGTCATCTCCCTGAATAGCATTTAAAACACTTGAACAAAATACTTAGAATGAACATTTAAAAGTAGTTTCTGAGAGAGACAGCTTAGGAATTTTAGAGAAGGTGTACATGAGAGGTTGAATGAGTACTCTTTAATCGAATGTTTTCTATTCTAGCCTAGATAATTTTCTTAAGACCGCTTTCATTCTTTAAATAAGACTATCTGGGGGGCTGGGTGGTAGCACAGCAGGTTAAAAACACATGGTGAAGGGGGTCGGGCGGTGGCGCAGTGGGTTAAGCGCATGTGGCGCAAAGCGCAGGGACCGGCGTAAGGATCCCAGTTCGAGCCCCCAGCTCCCCACCTGCAGGGGAGTCGCTTCACAGGCGGTGAAGCAGGTCTGCAGGTGTCTATCTTTCTCTCCCCTTCTCTGTCTTCCCCTCCTCTCTCCATTTCTCTCTGTCCTATCCAACAACGAATTGCATCAACAAGGGCAATAATAATAACCACAACGAAGCTACAACAAGGGCAACAAAAGGGGAAAAAAAAATGGCCTCCAGGAGCGGTGGATTCATGGTGCAGGCACCGAGCCCAGCAATAACCCTGGAGGGGGGAAAAAATAAAAAAATTAAAAAATAATAAATAAATAAAAATACATGGTGCAAAGCACAAGAACCGGTTTAAGGGTCCTGGTTCAAGCCCCCAGCTCCCTCCCTGTAGGAGAGGGGGTCGCTTAGCAAGGGGTGAAGCAGGTCTGCAGGTGTCTTTCTGTCCTCCTCTCTATCTTCCCCTCCTCTCTCCATTTCTCTCTGTCCTATCCAACTATGACAATCACAACAAGGGCAAGAACAAGGGCAACAAAAATAGGAAAAATAGCCTCCAGGAGCAGTGGATTCGTAGTGCAGGCATCGAGCCCCAGCGATACCCCTGGAGACAAAAAAAAAAAAAAAAAAAAGAATATCCATAGAACATTCTCTCCCTTCATAAAAAATTACTAAACAATTTTATTGTTATCATCAGAACTTCACTCTAGGCCAACTTTTAAGATATAAAAAGAGAGACAGAGATAGATATGGAGAGACATCTCAGCACCAAAGCTTCCCCACTGTGATAGGAGCTGGACTTGAGCCTGGGTTGCATAGAAGACAGAGCAGTTTCACTATCCAAGCTATTTTTCCAGAACCAAGATTTCTTAGAGAATATTTTAAGAAGAAAGGAGCTAATTATAAATTACATATTTAGCAAAGAAGCTTTGCATTGTGCAATGGAAGTATTTTACCTCAAATCATACACCCACATTCTAAAAGAAAGATCAGCACTAATGCTTTTAAAACAACTAATACACAGAAAGTATATAATTTCCAAAACCATCTGCCCACAAGTCATGTTTTCTTTGTTTCTCTCTTGTGTTTTCCTAAGAACTTGATTAATATTTGCATAAAAATAAGTCCTCACTTTCATGAAAGCACAGATACTCATCGATGTTTGTAATATTATATAATCATTGAAATTGTCCTGAACAGAAAACACACATGCATTTCTGAGAAGTTTGCATGCTGAAAGTGGAAGTATTCCCAGGATATGTTATAGAGTGTCTTCAAAATAATAATTATATTCACTGTTATCTTCTTTTGGAAATATAGCACCAGTCAAAGGACTCAAGACCTTGTGCATGTAAGATGCCTCTGAATAGCCTCCCATGACATTTTTTTTTAAATCTTTTATGGCAAAGAGAGAGAGAGAGCACACGCAAATACAGCACTGCTCCACCATTCGTGGTGTTTCCATGATCAGCTTCATTGAGCTCTCCCCCTGTCCCATCCATGAAGCTCCTGTGTGAGGGTGGGAGAGGCTCATCCCAGAACTCCATGGATGGTAAGATAGCTCTACTTGGTGAGCTATCACCTGATAACTATCTTTTATATGAGGTGTGGGCAGGACACTTCCACTTCTGAGTCACCTTTAGGAATCTAGGAACAGACAAACCCTTCACAACTACTAGACCCAGGGTTCCTCAGTTGTGGATTAAGTTCCAGTCCTATTCAACTCTCCTTGTGTCTCCAGTGGAGCTGTATGAGACCAGATGAAGGTATCTGGTTGTAGAAGGTGGTAGGTAAGACACAAAGTCATGAAGTGGTAGATCAGGAAGGGAAATTTGACCACCAACATGATGTTTCTGATGGCATCCAAAAATTATATAGAAATAGACACCAAGAGTAAACAGAAAGATCAAGAGGAATGGGATCCAAATACTTTTACAGTCACCCACACACATGCCCCTCCTGCCCCCAAAGCTGAGGTGGTAATGGTTATAGCAGAGTGAAGCCACAGAAAGATTCAGGGAATATAGGTTTAAGTTAAACATAGACTTAATTGTAATTCCCATCCCACTTGTCTATGATTGGCCAATCCAAATTTATGCAGTGATTTATAATTTGCATCCATGAAGGTTGACATCTGTGGTGTTGGGTCATAGGTCACTTGAGGTTCCCTAGGAAATGTAGTTTAGATTGCAATTCTCTAGCCTGTGTAAGCCAGACTGTAGTCAGATAACTATGAATTTATGCCTCAGCAATCAGGGCAAAATTCAAACCATGGGGAAAGAACAGGACCTAGAGTTTGTCTTGGAGCTGAATGGGTATCTAGCAGTCTCTCTGAAACTACAGGGCAGGGACCACTTACCACTACCCACAGTGGGAAATGAAGTTGCAAACAGAAGTGGGAGGGAGGGATGAGAGGTAGACAAAATTACTGGAAGTATTGGTGAAATCATGCTTCCACAGGACAAGCTGTCTGATATGGCCCTGGGATGTTGGAGGGGTGATTTGAGATTGATGATAATAAATTTGGGTGCTCTACTTACTGGAACTCTTTTGCAAAGGAACAGCTAATATGCAAAATTTAGAAAATAAAAGAACAACTGTTGGAGATTCAAATGCCCTCACCCAGTTACTGCTTCAAAGCTGTTTGTCCTTTCAAAATAATAATAAGCAGCTAAAGCCAGACTATTGGCTTTGTTCCAGGAAGAAAGTTTCTGCAACCATCCTCAAGGAGGCATGAAATCCTGGGACCTCCTCCCTTCTCCTGCTAATGCAGCTCCTAACTTTGCAACCCCTCCCCATTTTTTTCATTATTTTACATGTTTTTTAAAATAAATTTTTATTTATAAAAAGGAAACACTGACAAAAGCCATTGGATAAAAAGGGTACACCTCCACACAGTTCCCACCACCAGAACTCCATATTCCCTCCCCTGATAGCTTTCCTGTTCTTTATCCCTCTGGGAGCATGGACCAAGGGACATTATGGGGTGCAGAATGTGGAAGGTCTGGCTTCTGTGATTGCTTCCCTGCTGAACATGAGCATTGGCAGGTCAATCTATACTCCCAGTCTGTGTCTGTCTTTCCCTGGTGGAGCGTGGCTCTGGGGGAAGTGGGGCTCCAGGACACATTGGTGGGGTCATCTGCCCAGGGAAGTCCAGTTGGCATCACGGTAGCATCTGGAATCTGGTGGCTGAAAGAAGAGTTAAAATATAAAGCAAAACAAGTTGTTGACTAATCTTGAACCTAAAGGCTGGAATAGTGCAGGTGAAGATTTTGGGGTCTCCGTTTTCTAGATAGTTAGTAGGCCTATTTTAGATATAGTCCAAAGGGCCCATGACTATATTAATGTTTTTTGTTTTGTTCTGTTTCTGATCCTGACATCTGATTTGCAGGTGAACCCCGTTTATTGTCTGGGGGAGATGATGTCATGGCTGGAAAAAGGACCAGAAAGCTGGATCAGGGAAGAGAGTAGCTCCCAAATATGGGAAAGGTGTATAAATATTGTTGACTATAAACCCCATTGATTTGATCTTATCTGGGGCCCATATTCAGCTTAGGAGCCTATGTGACTTCTGCATCCATGTAAATCTGAGTTCACATTCTGTGGTCATGAGTAGGAATGTTCCAAGCTGCCCCAATTTTAGCCTCATGTGGAAGATAGAGTATATTGTCCAGCCTTCCTTCAGAGGATGGAACATTCCCTACCATAGTTGATCCAAATTGAGGGCAAGGTCCTATGGGGGCCCACAGAGGGGTCCATTATGTTGTTCCTGATGGAGATGACCAGTAACAATGGAGAGAGGGATTTATTCGAGGTCTAGGCCCCTCTTGTCTGTTTGGGAATCTCAGGACTCCCCAACTAGGGCCCCAGCTGATGGGGTGGCCTGATAGTGACTAAAGAGTCATCATTAAAGTATGCCAGTCTCTTGCCCTTATTCAGCTTTTGCAGTCCTTACTTTGCTAAGGTTAGCTTTGGAGTGAGAGAACTGTAATAGGAAGTAGGTGAGAAGGGTGTATAAATCTAAGTAGACACTATTTCATTATGAACTTTATGGTGTCTTTTCAGGTCTTTCTACTTGCTTGTTGCATATACTGACTCTCTACAGACTATGGTGTACTTTTGCTTTCAGGTATATATTTTGCCCTAATTTATCTACCTAAACCCTGACTCTCTTCAGAGAGCAGAAAGGTTTGTTGGAGTAATATATTCCTCAATTGTGATTGGAACAGCAATAAAACTTTTTTCTATTTATTTATTTATTTACCCTTTTGCTGTCCTTGTTGTTTCAATGTTGCAGTTATTGTTGTTGTTTTGTTATTACTGTTGTTGGATAGGACAGAGAGAAATGGAGAAAGGAGGGGAAGACAGAGGAGGAGAGAAAGATAGACACCTGTAAACCTGTTTCACTGCTTGTGAAGCAACTCCCCTGCAAGTGGGGAGCCGGGGGCTCGAACAGGTATCCTTACGCTGGTCCTTGTGCTTTGCGCCACCTGCACTTAACCTGCTGTGCTACTGCCCGACTCCCAGCTTTTTTCTCTTTATGCAAAAGTTGGTGTAACAGTGGTGGACTATTTGTAACACTGGGCAATGGGTTTTCATCTGACTTTGTAAGCTAACTAGCTCAAGCAGGTGGCTGGGTAAAGAGAAAGAAGCCTAGAAGCCGAGTAGAGGCCTCCATTGGAGGATACCACTAATAGGCACACAGGTTTCACATATAACAGGTTTATTGTACCTGATGGCCCCCTAGCCATTAGGACATTATTCAGCAAGCAGAACCCTTGCCAAATTAATTATAAGTAAAAATGAAATAGAGCCAAAATATTGGTATCTCTGGGTTTGCCTGACCCTGGTCCATAAGAATCCTATGAGTTCATTTGTGCTAGGAAAAAAAATGTTTTATTAAAAACAGAAAGTAACAGACATTGTACAATGGGAGGCAGGGATATTCCATCCCAAGTATCTCTAGTGCCCATTTTTACCCACTTTAAAAGTTTTCTAGGTTTCTCTTACAGGTAGTCTCATAAGTCTAACAAGTCCATGTCAATGACTTGTCACTGTTATCAGCTGTGAAGGCTGGGGTTGGATGCTTCAAAACAATGGAGGCATAGATCCTTTTAATTTTTTCTGGTAGATGTGCATTTTCAAGTCTGCAGGTAATTTCAGTGATGTTTTTTTTTCCATGTGTCAAACTAGGAGTTGCCAGGCAGTCTCCTTACTTGAGGAATTATCTATTGTTAATCCCCAGGATCTCAGGCTGCCTCATCTCATGTAAATTGCCTTCCATTGTTTTTCTAGTGCTGAGACTGGAAATGCTGGTCTCCAGGCCTGTAGGCTGATTTGCTTGGTTATACAAACGTGCACACAAAACCATTTTTCACTACTATTCAAATTTAAACAAGGTCAGGAAGAACCTGTTAAATCTGGAGGCACTTCATTAATTCCAGACCCAGCCAAATTTCACTCCAAAAGTGAGAATTCTAAAGCATTCAAAGCAATAAAACACTTGGAACTTTTTAAAAAGCCAACTCTAGAGATTAATACATGTGGTTATGACACTTTCAAATGTATCCCATGTTAAATGTCTTTATAGAGGGTGCATTGTTAGGTCATTGCTTATGTCTAAGTATAGATGTCAGCACTATGCCCATACAGTCACTGGTTTCAAGTGGCACCTACCTCAAACAGACCACCCCACCTTTATTTTTCTTGGCTCCTGTTTCTTTATATAAGTGAGTGAGATGCATGTCTTCACACACATATACAGGTACTTACACATTCACCTCCATAACCCCAGCATGTTCCTACACAAAGGTGGAGACCCTAAACATGCAGCAGACTTATTCACTGAGTAATGAAACCCCCTTTACCCTTTCTGAGTATAAAAAGCATGACATAGTCAAAGAAAAAAAAAAGAAAGAAAAAACACACAGAGACTTGGCAAAAAGCTAAAAATAACAAAGGCTAAATAAAACAAGGGAAATTTTGAAGAGAACATTATAAAAGTATGGTTTGATGGTGTTTCCAACACCAGAGGAAGACATTTCTTCCTTAGAATTTCAAATCTGAGTTGTCAAGCAAACATGAAGAACTGTACCTCAGCTTAAAGCAACTAGGATATGTATATAGAAAATATGATAGATAGATTATATATAGAATAGAAAGCACCTTAGACCAGCTAGCGTGTCTGCTCTAGAATAGTAAAAGACTTTAATAAACTTTAATACTTTTAGATACCTATGATCCAAGAAAGTTGACAACTGGTCAATGTGGAGAAACTCAATTTTATTTTTTAATATTTTATTTGTTTTATTGAGAGAGAGAGAGAGAGAGAGACCCACCAGAACACTGCTCAACTCTGGCATATGGTGGGACTGGTGATAGAACCTCTGACATCAGAGACTCAGGCATGAGAATCTTTGATATAACCATTATGCTATGTTCCTGGCCCAGAGAACCTGAGTTTGATACTAGGTTGGTAGAGAGTGTGCCCTGAAAATACCTATCATGGGGACATGAGAAATTATACCTATATGTCAGCAACTGTACTGTAAGTTTTATTAACCCCCACCCAATAAAGTAGAGAAAAAAGATAAAGTTTTATATCTATGTCTCCAATATTTTTATTGCACATCACTGCATGTCAATTTCAGACTAGGTTGTTAATATAAAGTGTCATATTTTTTAAAATTTAATCACAGAAAATCTATAGCATAATATTTTACATTCCAAAATCTAATGTATTCAGACATTTAGTGGGGTGTTTCAAAATTATACACCCTCTCAGATATCAGCTATTTTTAATTTGGAAGAGCTGTGGGTTTTTTCCCACCCTACCTCCTGCCCCTTGACCTCTATTTCCTTGAATAAAAATTGCTCCCAAACATCAGAGGAAAGGAAAAATGGATTTTGCTAAATATGCAAAAATATTGTATTTATACTTCACATCTGATCTTTTTGGTTTATGATTACTTTCATTATAATAAAATATTCTGTATGAAATATATAATTTTAAAAGGTACAGTTATGGCATTAATGGCAATGCCTAATGCTGTGTAATCATGATTACTTCTATTTCCAAAACTTTTCATCACTCAGAAATTCTGTACCAGTGAAGTAATGTCTCCCCCATCTCCCTTTCCCTCCAGCCACTGGTAATCTCTAACCCACTTTCTGTGTGAATTTGCTTAGTATTTGCCTACAAACTATATTTCACTTAAATGGGGTCGTAGAATGTTGCAACTTGTGTGTGTGTGTGTGTGTGTGTGTGTGTGTGTGTGTGTGTGTGTGTGTGTGCGCGCGCACGCACGCGTGTACTCAGAACAGACAAAAAGACAATAAATAAGCTGGCCTGTATCTCAAGGAGGTAGTGTGGATCATCTTTAATCTTGTCATGCTATCCTGCTGACTTTTATAAATGTACTGTAAAATTGTTTTATTTATGTTTTTCCTGCTACATGCTAATGCATAATTTAGTGCATATTTCTCCTTTTGGTACCCCAGTCCCCCCCCCCCATTCTCATTTTCCATGATTGGGATGTGGGCAAGCATTATTTTGACTGCGTGGAAGGAAATGCGTCCAAAGCCTATTATTAGTCACCCTATATACATACTAAGAGTTATTCTCTGCTCCCATAAATACCAGATCCTTCCACCTCACCAGATTGTGGTTACACTTTTCAGTCTTTTTCCTCTTTTAACAAGTTTTCCCATGTCATTTCCCAGAGCAATTGCAGGCTGTGTTTCCTGATTCTGGCAGATTGATTGCTTCATTTGGTGGTGTGGTTTCTCTTTGCCGGTAGAAAGAATTTCTTCTACATTAATCTTCTGTCTTAAAATTTTCAGGAATGACTCCACTAAGTATACAATTTAGTGGTTACTAAGAATGTGAACTGTGCATGATTACAGCCAAGAGGACCACAGATGGCATGTTGGAAAACTGCAGTCTATACCTTTTTTTTATCCATTACGCATCCAAGACCGCAGGGTTTCAGCTAATCACTGTTTTAGTCCCTCAGAGTAAAACCCCACCATAGGGGCACATCCTACTGTCTAACTGAATGTAAATCCTTGGGTCTGGGAGGTGGCACAGCAGGTAGAGAGTCAGACTTGCAAGCATGAGGTTCCGAGTTTGACACCAGGCACTGCATATGCCAGAGTGATGGTCTCTCTCTCTCCCCTTAATAAATAAATTAATAGAAAAAGTAGACCCTCTTCTCACATTGCTAGATTACTTAAGAGGCATTTAGGAACCACGAAGTGTCATGATCAAGTGATTAACAGTGAGGTCCAAAATTTAGCAGGTACTCAAAAATATCAGTCACTAAGCTAAATAACAGTTTAATGATGCATTTTCAAAAATAATAATAATACACTTTCAAGGAAAAAGATTCATGATGAACAACATACAATTTAGTAAATAAAACAAGATTTACATTGATTTAATACTTTTGCATTTGACTTCAATAAGGTTCAGCATAGCATTAGTGTTTAGAAATATGTTTATTATGACAAAAGTAAAACAGAACCATTGTCATGGTACCATTATACTTCTTTGTTAAATTTCACTCCCACGTAGATCATCAAACAGGCTGCCCTTCTGCTCCTTATATAGCTCCAAAGCCAAAATAATCTATCCTTACAGGGAAAATAAATATTGTACAAATAAAGACTAAGATTATTGTGAAATTAGTTCGAAGCTTTTTCTTTTCTAAGATATATTTTATTATTTATTGGATAAAGACAAAAATAAATCAAGACGGGAAGCGGAGAGAGGAAGAGAGAAAGGGAAAGAAACTTGCAGCACTGCTTTACCACTCATGACACTTTGACCCTGCAACTGGGGCTTGGGGCCTTGTGCATTATAACATGTGCTGTTAACTTGGTGTGCCACCTCCCAACCCCTGAAGCTTTTTCAAATATTTCAAGAATATCTTCAAGCTTTAGCTCAGGGATTTGATGGATTTTTCTAAGAAGAGTACCCCTTGGACCAAAAAGGTTTCACAACTTCAGACCTCTTTCCTTTCTAAGGAATTTCTCATTACTAAATAAGTCATGTAAAGTGTGCTTAAAGTGATAGATAGATAGATAGATAGATAGATAGATAGATAGATAGCCAGAGTAACAGCCCACCAAGTAGAATGCCTGCCTTGCCATAAACATGGTCCAAGTTTGAGTTTCAGCATCACACAAGAGATGCCACTGACACTGAAGTGAATAAAAAAATAGTGGTATTAAAAATGTTATATGTCAATACTAAATAAACATCAACCATTAGCTAGAAAACATAAGTCACTGCAATTTATTTCAAGAAACAAAGGAGAGGATTGAGTACAACCAATACCAAATGCCAAAAAATATAGTAAATGCAGTTATGAATTGGTAGATAGAGGGTAGGCATGAATCTTATTTTTCTGAGGTTCTTTTCTAAACATGAATACCCTAAAACATGGAATTTTATCTTTATTAACTCATTTCTTATTTTAATGAGTGATACCATCTGGTAGTGAAAACCTACTTGTTTTTTTGCCTCCAGGGTTATTGCTGGGGCTTGGTGCCTGTACTACGAATCCACTGCTCCTGGAGGCCATTTTTCCCATTTTGTTGCCCTTGTTGTTGTTATTATTGTTGCCATTGCTGTTGTTGAATAGGACAGAAATGGAGAGAGGAGGGGAAGACAGAGAGGGGGAGAGAAAGATAGACACCTGCAGACCTGCTTCACCACCTGTGAAGCAACCCCCCCCTCTGCAGGTGGAGAGCTGGGGCCTCAAACTGGAATCCTTATGCTGGTCCTTGCACTTTGTGCCACCTGCACTTAATCCGCTGTGCTACCACCAGGCCCCAAAACCTGGGATTATAATAAAGCTTTCTTTTCTAGTAATTGTAGTTTTTTAATCTTCATTCTAATGGCTGCCAAACTTAAAAGCTGTCAAAAGCCTAGAGGTAGTGCCTTTGATGATCAGAAGTTTCTAATCTATTTTTAACTTGTTATAACATCCAGAAGTAAAAAAAATTGTAATGTTATTAATCCTAATTGTTTTTTATCATTTTATTGGATCTCATCATGATTGGTGTCTGCAAAACACTGTAATTACCAATTTAGGTCCTTCTCTCCTGTCGTGTACCAGGACCCCAAAGTCCCACTCCAGCCTCCTCCCTAACCTTCTTCCCCAGAGTCCTTTGCTTTGGTACAGTACACCAAACCCAGCCCAAATATTACTTTGTATTTCTCCTTTCTGTTGTGCATACTTCTAAATTTAATGATGGTCATAGTAATTATTTAAGTTGTTGAGTTATATATAATAAACAAACCCAATGACAAGACTTATGGAGAACTTTAAACTAATAAGTGTTACACATCCATTGAAATTCACCTTCCCACTCCCCCTAAAATTACCAAGACAGCCTTTTCTCACATGATCATTTTATTACATTTCCAAATTTCTCAGACATCCTCCATTTCTATCCAGAATCCAACCAGTGAGTTACAAGGTTTTTAGCACATGAGTAGACACTTGGTTGTACAGTTGTATGCAGCACATTTTTCCTAGCTTTGGCCAGGGCTCCAATCTAGCTTTATGTTTGCAGTGATTTTACTGTGCTTCCTCAAGTGCAAATCTAACATTACTAATGCTTAGTTACATCTATTGTACATTCTGTCTAAAAAGAAGGTAACACCATGCAGATGCCACATAATTGGACCAGTGGCTTCTACAAGTAGCATTCAAGGAAGAAACAGAATATTACATTACCAGTTTCATGCCATTACATTAAGTAAAACAGTCTTAATCTTGGAATTACAGTTATCATCCCTGGATGACATTTTGAAAGCCAAGAATTCATAGTGCAGGTACTGAGCCCCAGTGATAATCCTGGAGGCAATCAATAAATAAAGCTATTCCAAAGCATAGAACCAACCTTATTCTCAGATGTCCTGATTGTCCTTGACAAAGTTTCTGCTTTTAAAAAAAATATGAAGTCAAAATAAACATATCTCTCAACCAGGAACCACAATACTATCACAATTTCAACTTTTCCTAATGAATCAGTCAACAATTTCATGAAAGATAAAAATTTGCAAAAATGATAACACAATTTCTCAATACCAAAGCTGAGATTTTAGTTTCAATTATTTATAAAGCAGGAGGGATTTGATATTGTAGAAACAAAAGGATTTTGTACTTGCAGTCTTTAAAATGATTTTACATGCACAGTATGTTTTTAAAAGTGTACTGATCCCACATTTAGTAATAAACTCCATGGGATGTCTGGCAGAAATTCCCTGCCATGACAGTTTACATCGACCATCTGTGTCTGCAAGAAGCTTCCAGATATTCTGCCACCTGATTCACTGTCCCAACTCTTCTCACTTCTATTCACAGGCATGTTTTGATTTTCATCATATACTATATCTGCCCTGAGAGAAGGAAAATATTATCAAAACAATTCAGTGTTACATATTTCTGAAACCAAAATAAAATTTAAGAACTTTTAAGAACCAATTTAATTTGTAATGGATCAGTGCATCCTTTCTGGTTCTTCAGAATGAGACTACAGCATCAGAGAATGTCTATAGAAAGGGGGTGGGCCTAAGGGTTGTTCAGCTTACTGCTCTCCCTTGACAGATAAGGAAGCAAAGGCACAGAAAGTCAGGGGCTTCCTTAGGTCCCATAGACTGATGTGGGTGATTAGGGAACTAGAAACTCAGCTGACTCTTGCCACACTCTCCACACACCATTCAAACACAGCAGTCCTGCATAACTAGTGGTTTCCTCCAGTGCCTCTCAGTCACTAATGTGATGAATGTAGAGCAGACCTACAGAATATTGATGAGGAGAGAGTTTCCCAATAGGTAAAGTGTGGCTACCTTCAATGCCTTTTTTCACCACCTCCCTAGGTCCTAGCTCCCCTCACCAGTGTACCCAAATGTTTCTTTAACTTGATTAAACTAACATTAAATGATATTCATTTCAAGTGAACAAAAAGATTCAATATTTGTAAATAATATATCAAAATGTTAAAATTCCTAACTAAAAGTGATTATCAGATGCTAATTACAATATTTTTTCATGGCTTTTTATTTCTTTTTGCCATCATTGCTGATAGACTTTTTTTGGTTGTCACTGAAACTTCACCACTCTAGGCCAACTTTTTCAGACAGAGGGAAAGATGTCACAAGACTGAAGTGTCCCCAAGTGTGGTACAAGCCAGATTCAACCCTTTCCCTCTAGGTTTCTTTCTTTCCTATTAAATACTGACAAAAACAAGCAAACAGTAAAAATGACCTATAGTCTTAGCAATTTTCAAACATACAACATGGTGTTTACTATTTACTATGGCACATTACATGCTGCACATTACATCCCCAGGGCTTACTGGTTGTATAAGTGGAAGTTTATACCTTTGATAACCTTTACTGATTTCACCCCACACCCTGCCTGTAACCAACACCCCTAGGTTCTTTTTTTTAAATTTCTTTGCCCCCTAGATTCTTGACAGAGCAATGGAAAGATCATGGTGGCATCAAAATACTAGGGATTCAAGTCTCTTTCCTGCTTCCCTTGAATATTTGTGCTTCTATCTCTTACTTTTTTTTTTCTGTTTCTTACTTTCTAAGATGGATTTGATATATACACTTCTTAGGATTCTGTGAGATCGTAGTGCTCTCACACAAAATATTTTTGGATATTTTTCTGTCTCATTGATAAATAACTGATGTGTAATATTGTGTATGTGTCTAGCCCCATTCTATACACAAATATGTATGTATGTACATAGTGAGGTGATAACCACAGTAAGTTTAGTTAACATCCATCATTTTACAGAGCTACAAAAACTTTGCTGTGATGAGACTTTGTTGGTATTGTCACGGGGCTTTACTGCTCCAAACTTTTTCAGATAGGAAGAGAGAAAAAGAAAGAACATCACAACTCCAAAGTTTCCTTCAGTATGGTGGGGGTTGGGCCGAAACCTGGGTTGTGTACATGACAAAGCAAGGCCACTATCCATGATGAGAGCTTTTAAGGTAGAATCCCTTAGCAACTTTTTAATATATTGTTTATTCTTTATTCCCCCTGTCATTGTTATTGTTGAGGTTGTTGTTTGCCTCCAGTCGCTGCAGCTCGGTGCTGGCAATTTGTAAATCCACTGCTTCTGGTGGCCTTTTAATTTTTGTTTTTTCTTGATAGGACAGAGAAATTGAGAGGGAAGGGCAGATAGAGAAAGGAAGAGAAAGACGCCTGCAGACCTGCTTCACCACTTGTGAAGCGACCTTCCTGCAGGTAGGGAGCCGGGCTCAAACCGGGATCCTTGTGCAGGTCCTTGCACTTAGTACTCTGTGCGCTTAACCTGGTGTTATTCTTAACTTTAGTAACCATGACATCCTCAGGTTTAATTTAACTTACTTATATGAGACTTTTTGAGGTGTCTTACATATAGGTACTACGATTTCTTACAGTGGCTTCAGTTAAACCATGGGATTGAAACAGACTTTAGGAAATTATCTAATTCAATTCTACAGAAAATTCTGAAAGTCCATCATATTGCTCAACCTTTGCATGTAAGCAATTTTGCAATTTCACAGCTTCTAATTGCTTCTCATTGTTGCATCATTCACTTGCCCAAAACAATGCAGACCTACTTATTATGTGCCAAATTTCTATTTGGTAAAATAGTGACTGATACTAACACTGCCTTTGTAGATAATCATCTCCCTGTAAGAGGAGCAGAACAGTCAACACATCTATTAATATATCTCACCCGTTTCCTACCTACACATTTGCCAGCTCAGTTATTTTAGACTTTCAGTGGCCCCACAGTATTTGTAGATCATTCAAGTCTGTCCTAGGACTTTGTGGATGAGAAGTCAGTAACTTCTCTATGTAATTCAGGCTGAAATTTGAAAACTCTTCATTATGAATCCTGAATATCTATGAGTAGGGAAATGTTAGTTGCTAAAGAAAGTAATGTTCACCTCAATCAGGAATCAAAGTACATCCTACCCCATCACCACCCATTATAAGACTCTAGAGGCCTGCAAGTTGGTGCAGTGAATAAGGTGTCACACTCTCAAACATGAGGTCACAAGTATAACCCATGGCATCACATATGTCAGAGTCATGCTTTGTTTCTATTCTCCAAATAAATAATCTTTTTCCAAAAAGACTGTATCATTTAAGAAGAGCTTGGTGAATAAAGAAAGATTAGTTTGGAAATAACTAACTAGGAATGACTTCACATAGGAGGTATAATAGACACAGTTTAACACTTCCAGTATTCTACCATCTTGAACTTCATAGGTCTCTGGATAAACTGATTTAAAATTTAGCAACACAGAAAAAAATGTGACAACAATTGTAAGAATTCCAAATTAAATTACTGCAAACAGTGAAGAGAGTTAGGGAAAGAACTAGCTAATGAATAATTTTATAAAGTGTCAAAAACAACTGACAAAAAATAGTAATATTAATTAATACCAACTGGCTTTTTAAAAAATATCCAGCAGTCCTTCACAAGAAATGTGATTATTGGGTCACAGTCCACAGATTCGAGTGGCATTTGGAGCAAGTGCTGTATCACTCATCATTCTGGACTGTGAAGAGTCCTCAGATGGAGAGATGACCTCACTGAGCACCCATCATGCCAGGCCTTGAATAATTCCCCTGTCTCATTCTCTCTGGAGAGATGTCACCTCCCAAAAACTGTGGGTATAGCATATCCTCTCAGGAGGTAGGGCGAAGATGCTTAGATTTACTGTGTTAAAGTGCTAATGTGAATACACAAGTTTAAGTGGTTAAAATCAGGCAGTTGAGACCTTTCAGAACATCTTGACTATCTTTCTTTTAACAACTCTCTGAAGAATTGAGAAAGTTAAGCCGTCCATCTCCCACTTGTTTTTTGCATAGAGCTTGGAGTTGTACAACAAACACAAAGAAAAGATTTAACCTTACCAAGAATCCCTTCCAGGATGAATAAAAATCTTCTATCATTGTAACAATAAGTCCTGAATTGTTTTACTGCCAATGTTGAACAAGGACTATGATGACAGGAGTAAAAAGAAAGGGAGACTTTGGCTGACTCAAAGGCATACTGGTGCTCAGGGCAAGAAATAAAGGGCTAAAAATCAAGAAAACAAAATTGATAGACTGCAATTTCACATTTGAGAATCAGAGACAGAGATTGTTTACTTTTGTATCCTCAGCACCTAGCAACTTGGAATGGAGAAAGGAGAGGAGGGAAGGACAGGAGGCAGACAGGCATGGAAGTCCTTCCCTGGAGAGCTTGCTTGTGTGAGACAGCAGTTGGATTGCACATGGGTGAAGCAGAACATTTTTTTCTTGACACTTCCCCACTTAATATGCATATTTTAGGGGCTCAGTGGTGGTGCAACTGGTAAAGCACACAAGTTACTACGCACAAGGACCCTTGTTCAAGCTCCCAGTGCCCACCTACGGGGTGGGGAGCTTCTTGAGTGATGGAGCAAGATGCTGGTTTCTCTCCCTCTCTCTCTCCTCTCTCTTTCTGTCTCTCTCTGATCTATCATAATGAAATTAATTATTTAAGATGTGTGTTTTACACAATTTTTGTTTCCTTATCCAGAGTATCTTAATATATAGCATGTCTGTCCTGAAAGCAGTCCCACTGTCCCCTTTTCAGATGACACTTCTCTTTGAAGCATTCCCCAGAATCCTCCCTGCAAATGAAAGTCATATAAGTTACTTACTCTCTCCTTATAGTCAGAAAATCACAAACATACTCCAGAGTTGGAAGCTATTCTCAAAGCATGTTCTCACAGCATAGTAATGCACAGAAACAGATCACAGTGATCGTTTCAAGGCAATAAATATTATGTGTTATATACTGGCAAAGGTCCTAGGCTTGGGATAAAAAATGAAGACATTCACCTGCTCTTCAAAAGCTCATACAACAAAAATAGGGAGCGAGATGAGAATTATTTTGTGCCTTATGTTAAGTGTGAGCATCTATAGTACATGAGAGATAAAGAAAGGACACTGCATTAACTCTCCTCAATTAACTTTCCCTGATGTATAAAAATCTATTCCTCGGGAGTTGGGCTGTAGCGCAGTGGGTTAAGCGCAGGTGGTGCAAAGCACAAGGACTGGTGTAAGGATCCAGGTTTGAGCCCCCGGCTCCCCGCCTGCAGAGGAGTCCCTTCACAGGCGGTGAAGCAGGTCTCCAAGTGTCTATCTTTCTCTCCCCCTCTCTGTCTTCCCCTCCTCTCTCCATTTCTCTCTGTCCTATTCAGTAACAACAACATCAGTAACTACAACAATAAAACAGCAACAAAAAGGAATAAAAATAAATATTTTTTTTAATCTATTCCTCAGTTTCTTTGGGGTTTTTTGGTCTGAGATTAATTTAAACTCACCATTCATTTTATTTATTTAATTTTTCTTTGTCATCATTGGTGCTTCACTGCTCCAGGTTGACTGTTTCTGACAGAGAGTCAGAGAAAGAAAGGGAAAGACACCACAATACTGAGGGAGCTGAGACTCAAACCTAGGTCCTGGATCCTAGGTCTTAGGAATGACAAAGCAAGCACACTAAGTTAGATATCTCCTGAAACAACAAGGGCAACAAAAGGGAATAAATAAATTGTTTTTTTAAAAAAAGATATCTCCTAGACCCACTTAGCATTTATTTTATATGCCAGGCATTGTAGTAAGTGTTTTATAGATACTGTCTCAACTCTCAAAATCCCTGTGAGATGAACATTACTTCCACAGTTTAAAAATGAAGAAATTGAAATTAGGTCAATTTGTCCCAAGTCAAAAAATTAGTAAAATGACAAAAATTTTATTTGAATTAATATTGAAATAGAAACTTATCCCCCAACTTCATTTTCTTTCCCCAGAAACAAAATGCTCATAGATAAGTGCAGTGGATTGTGATTACAGTGATAAATACCACAGTCCTCAAATAATCTGAGCTTTTATAAGATTTTGTTTTTGTAGGTCCATTGAAGTGCTCACCACTGACTTTGTCTCATGCATTCCTTTCCCTAATATGCATCCATGTTCCAAAAATAGTTCACTTTGGAGATACCAAAACCAAGTAATTATAAAAGGATTCTTAGTTCACTTCGATTATGACTTCTTAAACTCACAATTGCTGAGGATTTATCATTGCCTTTAAGAAAAATCCCTACCCAATGTATAAACACTGGCATTCCAGGCCCTAACATGATATTTCTCACCCCTAAATCCCATTTTTACCCTCTTCCTTCTTATATAAAATTATTTATCAGGAACTTCTCACGTACCAAGCACTGCACAAGAAAGATAAATCTTCAGTATACCGACAATTGGATTATTGATGCCAATGTAGAGAAACAATTTCAGGTGTTCATGCTACAAAATGAAAAATGCATGTATCTTTTTCATTCTCAACATCTGTATTTTAGCTAATATAAGGACAAATGAGATTATACAAAAGAACAAATGAGATATTAAAAGTTTAACTTTTTTGTATTCTGCCTCCAGACTAAACAATGTTTTAGGTTTTTTCTCTGTATCAAGTTAAAATGGTAGGATATTTTTAATAGAGCAATAATGTTATACCAGCCATGATTTTGTGCAGATCCACTTTTATTTTATTGTAATTTTTTTTAAAAAGTCATTATGTGCACTGCAGACCACATAATAGTACACATACAAAATTAAAATACCATGTACTTACCACCAAAAGATTATTATTTCTAACCTTTCAATGGTTCATGCTTAGTGTAAGAGTATTTCTCAGAATTCGCTTTGAATACTCAGATAAAAATATGCCCATTTTCTTTAATATGTATCTATGAACCACATATATTTGTCGGACTCTATTACTGAAAAGATAAATTCTACTGTAAAAAAAAAAAAATCCCAAGGGAAAAAAAAGATACTAGAAAAATGAAGTCTTGAATTTATTTTTTTTATGTCTTTATTTGATAGGATAGAAAGAAATTGAAAGAGAGGAAGAGATAGAGAGGAGGAGAAAAAGAGAGACACCTGCAGCACATTTGCTTTACTACTTGTGAAGCTTCCCCCTGCAGGTGGGGAATCCAGGAGTTTGAATGCAGGTCATTGAGCATGGTAATGTACTCAATTAGGTGCACCACTGCTTGGTTCTGAGACTTCAGTTTCTAAGGGAATACAAAATCACTGGAAGGTAAATTTCTTTCCCTTATAGAGAACTTCAGAGCTGTTCACATACTCTGTTTAGCAACACAGCTAGAGGTTGTCAGTTCAGAGTGGCTAGAGAAAAATGTCCAAATTGCTTCCCAACCAAAATGCAAATGTTTTCCCAAAACTTCAGAATAGGATGTAGCAGTGAGAACAAATGGTAGCAACAGGTCTAAAATTAAAAGAAAACAATCGCTCTAAGTAATAGTTTTTTTTTAATTAGTGATTTAATAGTGATCGACAAAACTGTGGGATAAGAGGGGTACAATCCCATACAGTTCCCCACCAGAGTTCCATATCCCATCCCCTCCATTGGATGCTTCCCTATTCTATCTCTCTGGGAGCATGGACCAAAGATTTTTGTGGAGTGTAGAAGGTGGGAGATCTGGCAGCTTTTAAATAGTAATAAAGGAGTTGAGCTGATATTCAAATTATGTTATCTGGCAACAGAGTCTATTCTCAAATTGAGTTTGCTTTTTTTTTTTTAAACAAATTCCATGAAAGTTAAAAGAATGGAAAGATTCCTTCTACAAGAAAATAGTTCATACAACACAAACTTACAACAGTTCCCCAAACTAAGGAAGCAACTAGAAGTACTAAACTTACAACCATTGTTGGAGGGAGCATCCTGACACAGAACAGAGGTGCTTTCAAAGGAACAATCATCTTTGCAAGCCTGCAACCCTGGGACAACATATGGCGCCTACAACGTGGGACGTGACCTGCCCATCCCCCAGATAAGTGACAATTTGGCTACCTATGCACTATGGCCTTCTCTTCTGCTTGTGAAGAGGTTTCCAAAGGCCTCTGCCCTTTCTTCATGAGACTGTTTCGCTGTTTCTGGAACATTTATCTCTGTACCACTCGGTGGTTTCCACCCAATGTCAGCCCACAGGAGTCCAATGCCAGCCCACATGAGCCGGCTTTCCGCCACGTGGCGCGGGGCATTGAGCGTGGGCTCCCCCCACGCTGCTTGGCCGACAGCAGGGCAGCAGGCATGGTGGGCAGAGCTGCAGCCTATCCTGGCACCTTCTGCATGGCCATCCCACCTGCCCTCCTGCTATAAAGTCTGGGCAGATCCTGGAGATCCCCAACTCGGCTCTGAAGTCAGAAAAGCTAGAATACACAGAGATTCGTCCACAGATCGCAACCTACAATTGCTGAAGTTGTGCAAGAAGCCACCGCTGGACAACACACTCCCCGAACAGCTAAGACAGTACAGATCTAAATTCGTGTTTAAAATGACATGTCTTCATAACAAAAATTTTCCTCGTGTATTGAAGACCATGTTTACGTGTATGTTTAAAGTTTGGTAAATATTAACTTTAAGGTTAAAAATGTAACTTTAAGGCTATATTCTTACCAGACAGAGTTAAATGAAAAAGGTTTTCAACATAGTTCTCGTAAAGATAAAATTAACTTCATTTAAAGTCTGAGTTAAAATTAGTTAAAATCAATATATTTTAAGTTAGTCTAAAAACAAAAAAAAAAACCTGCGCACACCTAGGGTGTGTCTCCATCTTCAGTGGGTGTAACAAAAGGTTAAATAGACTTGTTGATATGTAAAACTCTTGAATCCTTCTCAATTAGAAATGGTAGATAGCACAGTGGTTATGCTAATGATTCTCATGCCTGAGGCTTTCTTTTTTTTTCCATGGTTCTCTGTTTACCTTTCTACATTTTATTGTTTAAACTTTAAACAACCTTAAAATCATACTAAAAAAGGCTTCCAACTGTAATAGAGCTATCAATTTTGGTAAACTTCTAACCTGCTACAAGTTTTGTTTCATAAGTAAGTGAATTACAGCTGTCAAGTTCTCTACAGAAAAGCGGAATTCAAACAGCTGACCTTCCTCATACAACGTTCCACCCCCTGGCATTCTTCAGCGGATATCTGCTTTGGACTGACACTTCTATCAGACTCACTGGTACGCCTCTTGGACACTTTGCACAAAACTAGCAGCATCCCTTTATGCTGCTGGGTTTCTCAAAGACTGACTGCAGCCAGCTGCCTTGGGACTCTCGGCCATATGCCCCCATGCTAGGTAATGCCCGTCAAGGCAAGTAACGCCCCCCAGAGGCAAAAGAAGCCCCCCAGAGGCAGGAAATGATTTTTAGCTGATAAAGTCTTGCCCACATAGGCAAAAATGCCCCCCTCAGGCCTTCCCTTGGCAGCACACTGGTACTTGTTCTTCCATGTTTGTGCCAGTTTCTTTTTTGAAAATGCCTGTACGATATAGGTTTCTGTTCACCCTACACTCCTGATACTATGGTCAATTAGTTAAAAAGAAAAGGGGGAATTGTTGCTATGCTTCACATTGGTTTGGTCTCATCCCCCACCTCTGGGAGATTGTGGTTTAGCCCCTGCTGGTTTCACACTTCCCCTTCTCCCTGCCCCCTATCCTACGTACTTCCTGAGTTCCTGCCGCAGCCGCCGGAGGAGAAGGATGCAGGACAGATCTGTGTGTTGATTAGTTTAGGAGTCCCTCTCTGCCACGGGAAGAGAAAGACAGGAGAGCACATCTTTGTCCGCTCATGAATAAAGATTAAACTGCTGCGTTCTCAGCTCAGCCATGTGTCTCTGGTCATCTCTGTTACCCGCCCGTGGAGACAACCCGGTTATAACATTCTCCCTCTGTCTTCCCCTACTCTCTCCATTTTTCTCTGTCCTATTTAACAATGATGACATCAGTAACTACAACAATAAAAAACAACGAGGGCAACAAAAGGGAAAATAAGTAAATATTTTAAAAAAAGAATTTAAGGGGTTCAAATTAAAAAGTGGGCCAAATAACAATTTTCTAAAGAAAATATGTCCCACAATAATATGAGAAAATGTTTCACTTATTAGAGAAATGCAAATTAAAACATTATGAGTTATAATTTCATACCTGAGAGAATGACTTACATGAACAAATAAGGAAATGACAGGTGTTGGAGAAGTTGTAAAGAAAAGGGAATTGCTACATTGCTGTTGGGAATGCAAAGTGGTATAGCCTCTTTTGGAGACTGTATGAACAGTCCTTAAACAAATATAGAATTACCTTATGATCCAGTAATATCACTCTTGGGTATTTATCCAGTACACACTCAAGCCCTCATTAGAAGGGACATATGCACCCCTATGTTCATAGCTGCATTATTCACAACAGCCAAAGGGTGGGAGCAGCCTAAACACCCATCAAGAGGTGACTGTCTAAAGAAGTTATGGGATATATGTTTCGTGGAATACTACTTTGCAATCAAAAAAGATCATATTGTGTCCTTTGAAACAAAAATGGATGGAGCAGGAGGTGATTTGTGCTCTTAAGTAAAGAGATGAAAGACAACTACTACCAGATTATTTCACTCATGTAGAATCTAGACATCTGATTCACATGAACTTGCCAAAAAAAAAAAAAATTCCAAACAAAACAAACTGTAAGACTTGTGAGAACTATGGTGGTTATCTTTGGGAGGGTAGGGGTAAAGAACATTGGTGGTGGGTGTGGTGTGGAACTAACTATACACTTACAATCTTAGAACATACTATTTTTTATTTCTTTATTGGGGGATTAATGGTTTACATACATCAGTAATATACAATATTTTTTACATGCATTACATTTCCCAGTTTTCCACATAACAATTCAACCCCACTAGGTCCTCTTCTGCCATCACAATCCAGGACCCAGACCCTCCCTCCCCACCCCAGAGTCTTTTACTTTGGTGCACTACACTAACTCCAGTCCAAGTTCTGCTTAGTGTTTTCCTTTCTGATCTTGCTTTTCAGCTTCTGTCTATGAGTGAGATCATCCCATATTCATCCTTCTCTTTCTGACTGGGCTCACTTAACATGATTTCTTCAAGCTCCATTCAAGATAGGGTGAAGAAGGTAAAGTCACAATTTTTAGTAGCTGAGTAGTATTCCATTGTGTATATATACCACAACTTACTCAGCCACTCATCTGTTGTTGGACACCTGGCTTGCTTCCAGGTTTTGGCTATTACAAATTGTGTTGCCAAGAACATATGTGTACACAGATCTTTTTGTATGGGTGTGTTGGGTTCCTTAGGATATATCCCCAGGAGAGGAATTGCAGGGTCAGAAGGTAGGTCCACTTCTAGCCTTCTGAGAGTTCTCCAGACTGCTATCCACAGGGGTTGGACCAATTTACATTCCCACCAGCAATGCTGAAGGGTTCCTTTGTCCTCATAACCTCCCCAGCATTTGTTGCTGCTACCTTTTCTGAAGAATGACATTCTCACAGGAGTGAAGTAGTATCTCCACGTTGTCTTTATTTGCATAACATACTATTAACAACAAGTAAAAAATAATTTTTTTCCCTCCAGGGTTATTGCTGGGCTCGGTGCCTGCACCATGAATCCACCGCTCCTGGAGGCCATTTTTCCCCCTTTTGTTGCCCTTGTTGTTGTAGCCTCGTTGTGGTTATTATTATTGCCCTTGTTGACGCTATTCGTTGTTGGATAGGACAGAGAGAAATGGAGAGAGGAGGGGAAGACAGAGTGGGGGAGATAAAGATAGACACCTGCAGACCTGCTTCGCCGCCTGTGAAGTGACTCCCCTGCAGGTGGGGAGCCAGGGACTCGAACCAGGATCCTTACGCTGGTCCTTGTGCTTTGCGCCACCTGTGCTTAACCCACTGCGCCACCGCCCGACCCGTAAAAAATAATTTAAGGGGGAGTCGGGCTGTAGCGCAGCGGGTTAAGCGCAGGTGGCACAAAGCACAAGGACCAGCATAAGGATCCTGGTTCGAACCCCGGCTCCCCACCTGCAGGGGAGTCACTTCACAGGCGGTGAAGCAGGTCTGCAGGTGTCTGTCTTTCTCTCCTCCTCTCTGTCTTCCCCTCCTCTCTCCATTTCTCTCTGTCCTACCCAACAACGACAACAATAATAACAACAACAATAAAACAACAAGGGCAACAAAAGGGAATAAATAAATAAAATAAATATTAAAAAAATAATAATAATTTAAGGGGTTCTTCAGATAAGACAGGAGGAGAGAGGTTGGATGGGGTACAGAACTTTGGTGGGGATTTAATGACATATCATCATGTGTGTTTGTGTAGGAGAATACTTCTAAAATCTGATAATTTTGTAAAGCAATCTTAAATCACTATTAAAAACATAATACATAAAATTTAAAGAAGCAGAAGCATGTATAAAGAGGTAAATTTAGACTTAACTTGGACTATTTCTCAGCACAAATGTGTAAGCTCATAATTGGGAAATCTTTAAGAAAGAAAATATAACTCTGGAGTTTAATCCCCATATAGCTTATGAATATAAAGATAGCAGAAAACATATTTTTGGATTTTCTATCAAAGAATGCATTTCTCCTTGGGTTCTTCTGAAAGGTGCTACTAGAGAACAAGCTGTAACCAAGAGAGAAAGGAATAAAGACCTGCTAAAGTAGAGTCCATTGGGGAAATATCATATCTCATAAGGACCAGGATTTGACCCCTGCATTACATATGCCAAATGCTGCGTTGTTCCCTCTCTCTAATAAAAATTGTCTTAGAAGCTCCAATAAGAATAACTGGTAGTGAGTGCTGATTCTAGCAAAGGAATTAAAACTGTCTACGATTTTCAGAGTGGGAACTTGTGTAATTATGCTGACAGTCAAAAGTCAGAAAGAGAGCATTTAAATGAATTAGTCAAGCAATGTATAGTATATTTAAAAGCAAGCACTTAGAAAAAGATTATAAACTGCTAACAGTCAAATGGTTGGGGAAAGGAAATAGAAATATACTCATTTTGTCATTGTTTTTAGCACAAAGTCAACAGATAGTTAATCCTAAACAGATAGATAATCCTAAATAGTGGATTAAGAATATATAATAAAGTTTTAATTCAAAAAGTAAGCCCATACAAAATGTAGACCTTTCAAAATATCAAAAGAAACACTTTAGGAAAAGGAGGCAGATCATTTGTGAGATTTTTATGTAACATTTATTGATTGATTGATTGATGAAAGTGGCAGAGGCCAGAGTACTATTCTGGCATATGTGGCACCTGGTATGGAAGCCGGTTCTCCAAGCATGCAAGTCATGTGCTCTACTGCTGAGCTAGCTCTCCAGCAACTATTTGCTAGTTTTTGTTTTGATTTGCATTTTTACAAATTTATCATTTTATCAATTTAGCATTGATTCACAGTATTATACAATTTTAGCAGTATAGTTTCACTCCTATAAATATCTGTGTCTGCATGTCAAACTCACCATACCCACTATCAAATTTCAAAAACCAGGTGCGCCACCACCCGGTCCCCATCTGTGAGTTTTTAAGCTATAGAATCAGAGATAGAGAATAGACTTAAAATGCATAGGTAAGGAACTTCAGTCATGCAAATCAAGAGAGTAGAACATCTGACCGAACTCAATTGTATGCTGAAATATGAGATAACAGCATAAACTGATTCGGACATGTTGCAAGTAATAATGGACAAAATATGCCTGGCTAATATAAGCATAAAGAAAGAAGTGTCTATCAACCTTAATAGTCAAATCAGTTGAATTCAAGAAAGGACAAAACTAGTCAAAACAAAGAAGCAAATTTATCATAATAAAAGACACAATCCACTCTGAATATCTGAAAGTAGTGAGTATCTATGCACCTAATTACCAATCATCAACTCTCATTACATAGAAAAACAAGGCACTCTAAGGATTTATTTTTTAAAAATTTTATTTGTTCTTGAGGTAACCTTAGATTTCAAAACTATGTTTTAGAAGTACATTTTCACATCTTTTCTAAATGTTACTGCACTGTACCCACAACCAAAGTACCAATATTCCTCAACCAAAGTCCACCCCCACACGCACCCTTGATAACTCAGTACTGCCCCTCTACCCTCATCTTCTTTGGGAACCTCAGTTCTGCACCTGAGTTCAAAGACTATAAGAAAGTATTAATGGTAATCGTTTTTAATTCATCTTTCCAAGATTATAAAAACATATTTGAATAAAGATAACTAATAAGATATATTTGTCATATTTTAACTGACATTAAAAGAAAAAAGCTAATCTATTTTTTTCTCAAGTATCAGTGAGCACTTTAAAGCATCCTATAAGAGGGCCAGGGAATGGTTCGCCTGCTAGAATGCACACTCCCCAACCCTCAGCTACCACATGAGACACTTGCACGGGGAGCTTCACACACAGGGTAATTTTCCTCTCTTTTTCTCTCTCTCCTCATTTCTGTTTCTTTCTCTGTCTCTTGTCTTTTATCTTTAAAAATAAAAAAGTTTTCCAGAATAAAAGAAATTGTGCAGGTAACATGGAGCCCTAGTGATAATCCAGGTAGCAAATAAACACATAATAAATAAAACATTCCTACAATCAACTACAGAAAAAAAATAAGCAAATTCCAAAGGGAATAAAAAACAGAAACAGTATCTTTAGAACATGTGATGTAAAACTAGAACACCACTGTGTGGTGCTGGGAAATGAAGAGAACAATAGAAAATGAAATAAAATGCAAGGTGCAAAAGCAAACCCAACATATGCAAAGCATTTAAATACTTTCATAAAAACTGGACAGCCCTCTAGAAAATCAGCAAATTCCATGACGGCAGCTTCTCCATCTTGCCCCAGCCATTCCCAGAGCCTTTGACAGGACCTGATTGTGGGGGTGGGATGGGGTGGGCAAATATATACGGAATGAAGTAAATAGTTAAATGGATCTTATCTGAAAGAAACAACCAAAAGGATGACATAATACAATGCATTGTAACTCTTTGCAAATTGATTTGCCTTTTAGGATCAAACCAAGTCCCTGCTGCTGATTTTCAGCAAGATCTTACATTCTACCTGGCATATCTGAGGTACTTGTTAGGTCTGGATAACATACTGCAAGGTTTATAATTTCTTTGGACAAATTCTCATGTTGTAGCACTTGCTCTCTTTACACACATACACACACACACACACACACACACACACACACTCACACTCTTGAATTTTATTGCTGTCAGGCTGCTCACTTCTTCTCATACCAGCTGCTCCCCCCACCTGCTTTCTCAAAACATAATCTAAAGCCTCCATCTGATGCACAGAAGGGACACCAGCTAAGATAAGGGTACATTTCTGAGGATGGTTCTATTCTGGATTGAGGCAGAGGGTGTTAAAAGAGCTCAGAAGCTAGGTAGCAAGCAGATAATATGATTTCAGTTCAGACATAAAAATAGAAATGCTTTGGTGTCAATCACAAAGTAGAGAAAGTTGTGATTTGGGGAATGGATTTTTATTCCTTTTGACCAAAGTTCAAAATCTATGTCCCTCCCTTAGAATAAAGACATTTGTTGCTGAGAAAGTTATCAGATTATTAATAAGAATTCTTCCTTTAATTTCAATATTTTGATTTCTAGTAGTAGTGAAGTTTATAAATACATCTTTAAAGGCATATCTCCCACATACAGATATCAATTCCTCAAAGGGTTTGGACTCCTTGGGGAATATGAAGTGACTGTAGGTATTTTTCTTAGAGAAACTTTCACAGGCTTGCCAGTAGCACAAACTAGAGTTGTTAACCCCAAACTAGAGTATGCAACTGGAAAACTAATTCATTCAATCTTAAATTTTGTTTAATTAAGAGAAGTTAATGATATAAAGTCAAAGTAAAGCCTGTTTTTTGTTTTTATTTTGTGGGAATATAGTTCATCTTTTTTCGGTTAAATTATTTTAACTGGGATTCATCTGTTTGGGGAATTTAAAGTGGAAGAAAAGCAGGAAAAGCCAGTTAAGTCAGTGATAATAGCAAGAGTCAGCAGAAGAGGGGGCCAGACAATGGTGTATCCAGTTGAACACACACATTACCATTCACAAGGACCCAGGATTAAGCCCCCTCTCCCCACCAGCAGAGAGGATGCTTCAAGAGCAGTGAAGCAGGTCTGCAGGTGTCTCTCTTTCTCTCTCCCTCTCTAACGCACCCTCCCCTCTCAATTCCTCTCTTCCTCTCTGTCCTACCAAATAAAATAAGAAAAAGGGGGGGGAGGAAGGAAGAATGGCCAACTGGAGTGGTAGACTTGTTGTCCAGCCACTGGGGCCCTGCAATAACCCTGGTGAGGGGAAAACAAACAAACAAACAACAACAACAACAAAAAAAAAACAGAAGTTGGGGGAAACTAGATGCAGTAGCCAGAATCAGAAACAAAGCCACAGAGAAAAATCAGACTGACAGGGAGCAAACAGAGTAATCTACAGAGCTGAAGTCCAGTCAAATGAGGATAATGATATGGGGAAACACACACAAGGGGTGGGGCTGGGGGTGGGGTAAACTGAAGCCTAGAGATGATTATCTAAGTGCAGCACTGCCAAGCGGCAGGAAAGGGAACTACAATCATTGGTCCCAGTCTGCTTTCATTCATACATTATCCAACAGAAATTAATTGATAGTACTCTCCTTACAAAACCTTACAATGATGCATACTGGAATGGACAACAACAAAAGCATGCTCTCTAACCTTGTGGAATTTGCATTACTTAGAGGGAGTGGGAAGAAGTCAGATTAAATTATTTTTCTTTCACCTCCAGGGTTATTGCTGGGGCTCAGTGCCTGCACTATGAATTCACTGGTCCTAGACGTCATTTTTTCCATTTTATTGCCTTTGTTGTTGTTGCTGCTGCTGCTGCTGCTGCTGCTGCTGCTGCTGCTGCTGCTGCTGCTGCTGCTGCTGCTGTTGGATAGTACAGAGAGAAATTGAGAGAGGAGCACCGCTTGTGAAGTGACCACCCCCTGCAGGTGGGGAGCTGGAGCTCGAACCAGGATCCCTTTGCTGGTCCTTGAGCTTCTTGCCATGTGTGCTTAACCTAGTGTGTGCTACTACCAGGTCCCAACAATCTGGGTTTTTTAAAGAAAGAGAAAAACAGTATTTACAATTATGATAGTACAGTGAAAAAATAAGCAGGATGCTGAAAGGCAGATTAGAGATGGGGCTATTTTAGAAAAAGTGGCCAGAACAGATGTCCTAAAGGAATGCTGATCTCAGGTATAAGGGATAAGAAGGAAATAGCCATGGGAGAAAAATGAAATTTTCTAACAAAGAAAGGGGCCAGCAAGTGCAAAAAAATCCAGAGCACAGCCCAGGTTCATGTCCAGCCCCCAGTGCATTGAAGGATTCTTTGGTGCCTTGGTCTCCCTTACTCTGTCTCTGCCTTTCTTCTGCTTTCTCTCTGTTCCAATCTTTAAAAAAAATTTTTTGAATTTATGTGATACATTGCACCAAAGTAAAGGACTGAGGGAGGAAGAGAAGGGATGGGATGATGAGGGTGTTAGGGTCCTGATATGATGGTGGAAAAGGGCCTAAATTGGGGCTGAGAGTGTTTCACAGATGCCTGTCATGGGGAGGTGATAAATTTTACCCAAGAGTCAGTAACTGTACTGTAAACCATTAATCCCCCCCAACAAAATGGAAAAAAATTCATAGGTATCCAAAATGCAACATATTCAATGAACTGCAAGAAAATCCTCCTGACTATACCCAGGTACTCCACCTCTCCCTCCCACCCATCACAACTGTCTTGAAATCACAGCTGCTTGGAGAACCTAAATTATTCGTATTTCATTCCTTCTTGGGGAATACTGTCTAAATCATGTCCACAAATTGGTGATAGATAGGAAGGAGATTTTTAAAGGCTGTTTTTGTTTTGTTTTGTTTTCATGTAAAGATAGATCTCAAACCCTAAACTTGGAAGTTGTCTAATCAAGGCATATGCATGTTTCTCCACAGAGCTCATCCACTAATTCACATTGATGGCCTCTGTTCATGAGGTTACCATGGCATCCATCTTCCCTAGTGCATAGCTCATTTATTGTCTTGCTGTGTCTCACTCTCAGTCTCTGTAGGGACAGGTCTCTTAAGAGAGCCACCCAGGTGGGGCGAGTCAGCAGGCACTGTAGACTCAAAGGCAGAAAAAAAAAAACTGCAAGATGAAATTAATCTTGCAATCTTAAGTCAACTACCCTTCTGTATTTATTGGTGGTTGTGCTGTCTAGAAAATAAGTTATTTTATATATAAGACATGTTTGCATCTTGGTCTACAAATCTGGAATGCGAGAATGTCAAGTTTCTTGACTCCCTTTCTATGAGCTGAAATAGAACCTCATCTCTTCCCCACCAGGTGATAGGAAATTCAATTTTGGTCATTATGGTTTTGTTTTTCCTCCTATACACTGTCACCTTCAATTGAAGGTTTTACAAAGGTCCCCAGTCTCATTTAGAGAAGCCAGACGTGATATTCTTTAAAGATTATGGTGTCTACAGCCATACCACCCTGAACACGCCCTATCTCCTCTGATCTCAGAAGATTATGGAACCAAGCTATCTATTGGGTTGCCTGAAAAGTCATAGCACATTTTTACATAGAAAATACATCAGACTTTTAAGCGCACATAGTATGAAGCACAAAGACCTGCACAAGAATCCCGGTTCAAGCCTCTGGCTCCCCACCTGTTGGGGGGAGGGGTGGGCATTCGCTTCACAAGCAGTGAAGCAGGTTTGCAGGTGTCTTATCTTTCTCTGCCCCTATCTTCTCCTCCTCTCTCAGTTTCTCTCTGTCCTACCCAACAACAAAAATGGGGGGAAAATGGCCACCAGGAGCAGTGGATTTGTGGTGCAGGCACTGAGCCCCAGCAATAACCCTGGAGGCAAAAAAAAAAAAAAAAAAGCATCAGACTCTTCCAACAACTCAAGTAGATTTGTGTCTTGGTTATGCCAATTACTAATATAACATTGGATAACATGCCAAATTGCAGATGATTAATGGTGATAATGACAGTAACTATCCTGTAAGGTTAATACAAAGCAAAATGAATTAACATACACAACCTTCTAGGAGATAAATTTCCTGGTCAAACAGACACCTTGCTGTTTGAGCCATGGATGACACAGGTGAACCCAATGATGGCTGAGTGGTACTGTGGTGTCTATCCTGTTTCTTTCTCCCTCTCTCTTGCCTCATCCCTTTCTCTTTCTCAAAACAATAATGAAAATATGGCCAAGAAGGAATCTCAGTGATATATCCATGCATGGGTGACATCCTTGATTTATTCCTTGGCACAGTATTTAAAACTAAACTAAACTAAAATAGAGTAGAGAATGTAGGTCCAGTTTCTCTTTTATCTTGGTAGTTTTGTTTAATATCCCTTGAGTCTCAATTTTCTCAAATATGTGTACAGTTTATCTTATTGGTCAACTTTGGGAAAAGTATCAAGCTTTGTTTGGGGAGATGGAACTTCAGATCTGAGCATGTGTATCCTTAGACAGAGCTGAGTATGACTGGGAAAGTGACTCAGTGGTAGAGCTCAGGACTTGGCATGCACAAGGTCTGGGGTCAATCTCAAGCACTCTATATGCCAGAAGGATTCCCTGGTTCTTTCTCTCTTGTTCATTAATAAATTAAAATAGGGGAGTCTGGCGGTATCGCAGCAGGTGGCGCAAAGCACAAGGATAGGCATAAGGATCCCGGTTTGAGCCCCTGGTTCCCCACCTGCAGGGGAATCACTTCACAGGTGGTGAAGCAGGTCTGCAGGTGTCTAACTTTCTCTCCCTCTGTCTTCCCCTCTTCTCTGTATTTCTCTCTGTCCTATCCAACAACAACGACATCAGTAACAACGACAATAATAACTACAACAATAAAACAAGGGCAACAAAAGGGAATAAATATTTTAAAAAATAATTAAAACACTTTTTTAAATTATTGGGATAGAGAGATAGCTCACTAGGTGGAGTGTGTGTTTTACCATGTGCAAGGCCCAGATTTGAGTTCCAGCACCACATACTGATGACATGAGAGGAAGCTCTGATACTATGGTGTCTCTCTCTCGCTTTTCACATATATATATGAAAAGAAAATCAGAGCAATTAAATCATATATGCACACCATTACAAAAAAAGAAAGAGAGCAAGGGAGATGAAAAAAAAAAAATCAAGGGATGTAAGAAGGACCACTAAACCTCTCCATAGGAATAAATATCAGACCTGTGGTGGGGGGAGAAAATGAAAACATAGTTTCCAGAATTAAGACTTCTGTCTAGAATCAGCCCTGGCAAACCTGCATAGGAGAATGAAATAAAACTACAAAGGTCATGGATTGTGCTGGCAAGTAGGTATTGTACTCTAGTCTGCTTATATATGTCAATGAGAACTTGGAAACAGTATTTCTTGTCTATTAGATATAATTTGGGATGTTGGAAAAGTCATGATGTATTTTTTTATATTTTTCAATGCAAAAATGTGTCATGACTTTTCCAACAACCCAATATATTCTCTTTCAATGACAGGATTTCTTTAAGACTAGAGAATGCAACTCAATTCAGCCAACATCTGTCATGTCCCTATTATGTGCCTTCACCCTCCAAGTCCTTGCAGTGACAGGGAATCAATCTTATCAGCACTGCATATCAACTCTGAAAGGCCCATTTCAAAAGACTAAGCAAGAGTTCAGTTCACATAACTGTCGTGATAATTTCACAGGATTCATTGATCCTGCTTTACTAATAGTTGGCATGATGCTGGCACATTGATGAGAGGAAAATAAACTGTAGAGATTAACATAGTGTTACTTCTGGTGGGGTGGATGTGGATGTGGGTTGTTTTTGCATAGTCTATTCTCTTGTACCACCCAAGGCCAAAGCTTTTTTTTTTTTTTTGTAATGGATCTCTTTTACAAAAGATGACCAACATGGCCCATAGCACAGATTACAGCCTCCTTGTCCATCAGGTTGGCCATTACCTCTGCCACACATTTCCTATACACTCTCAATGGTTTATTTATTTTTCTAATCTTTTTTACTTATTATTGGACAGAGACTGAAAAATTGAGAGGGGAGAGTTAGGTAGAGAGAGGATAAGAGACAAAGAGACACCTGCAGCCCTGCTTCACCACTCATAAAGCTTTTCCCCTTCAGGTGTTGACCAGGGGCTTGAACCTGGGTCCTTGTGCACTCTAACATGTGTACTTAATCAAGTGCACTACCACCTGGCCCCCTATAAACTTTCCATGTATCATGAAACTTTGCTTCTTGAATAAACAAGTGGTGTTTTTCTCCTTTCGTTGCCTTTGCTCACGCATGTGCTCTGCCTGGGATGCCCTCTTAGCCCTGTGCATCTTACAGTTCTCTTCAGCCTTTCAAATGTACCTCCACTTTGATGAGGCTTCCTCTCCTCCTTAGTTCTAATCACTTTCTCCTTAGAGATGTCCTAGCACTACCCCTTTTCTACGTCTATAACAAATGTATAAATCATGCATAAACTTTATACCTAAATTATACTAACCATAAAACATTTAGGCTTTGTCTTCATATTTCCACAGAGTACCAAGTGGTTCTCAGTACATGATTTCTAGAATGACAGCACAATACAGAATTGTAGGGGCCAGCAACAGAATTCAGTGGTAGGGCACATGCTTTGTCGATTTGAGGTCCTGGGTTCCATCTCTTCACCCAAAAGGGAAAATGGGAGAAATGCAAACTATTAGACCCCATGTCTGATTCAGATCTACTGAACTGTGAGGTAAGGCTCAGCAATACTCTTGTTTTTTACTTTTAATTTTGAAATAATTTTGGTTTCACTAGAGGTGCAAGGAAATGCACTTGAATGGCTCATTCCTTTGCCCTAATTTCCCCCCCTCCTATATTAACATCTTGCATAACTAATTATAGGATACTGACATGGGTAAAAACTCATAAAACTTATTCAGATTTCATCTGTGTGTAATGTGGTACATTATGCTTTATCATGCTTGAGGAAGGCCAGGCTCAGGCAGGCCCTGCCACCACAGGGGAGTAGTGGTACTGTGATGTATCTATCTGTCTGTCTAGAGAAAAAGAAAAGAAAGAGTCCCTTGTAGCAGTAGAATCATATAGCCCTGATTTTAAGGAGGAAAAAAAGAGAGAGAGAAAGAAGGAAAGGGGAGGAGGAAAAAGGGAAGGGGAGGGGGGAGAGAGAAAAGGAAAGGGGAGGGGAAGGGAGGGGAGGGGAGGAGGGGAGGGGAGAGGAGAGGAGAGGAGAGGAGAAGAGAGGAGAGGGGAGGGGAGAGGAGGGGAGAGGAGAGGAGAGGAGAGGAGAGGAGAGGAGAGGAGAGGAGAGGAGAGGAGAGGAGAGGGGAGGGGAGAGGAGGGGAGAGGAGAGGAGAGGAAAGATGAGTGGGAAAGTAGTCAAACTGTGCATTTGGAGAGAGTTCCATATTAAATCTAAGTATTAGGTATAAGAAATTAATCGAGGGTGGTACACTGGGTTAAGCACACATAATATGAAGCAGAAGGATCCGAATAAAGATCAAGACCCCAGCTCCTCACGTGCAGAGGGGTCACTTCACAAGTGGTAAAGCATGTCTGCAGGTCTGTATCTTTCTCTCTCCCTACTTCCCCTTCCCCTCTATATTTCTGTTCTATCCAATAAAATGGAAAAATTGGCTGCCAGGAACCATGGATTTGTAGTGCGGCATCCGAGCCCTGGCAATAAATCTAAAAAGAGAAAAAAGAAATTAGTCTAGTACAAGGAAGAATATTAACATTTGTTTGCTGTATGTGGACTAGCCTGTAAGTTTTACATATATTATCAAGGCTTATAATTTTGAGTCTTCACAATAACCCATGTAGAAATGGGAACCTTTTTTTTTTCACTTTTAAGATACAGAAAGCAAGACTCAAAAAAGTGAAAAAATATTCTGAGTAATGTTAATAAACAAAAAAGAAAGAAGAACAACAAACAAAACAAAACAAACGAGCAAAAACTTGAACAAAGAGCTGAACAAATTGTACTTGCAGCTACTTCTTGGAGCTGTGTTTTATTCCAAGGAGATTTGTCTCAGATTCCTCCTTATGGTTTCTTTTCCTTTTGCCCTCCTCATCAAGCCTTGTGTTTATTCTAAACTTCTCACCCTTCACCCTCTCTGGTGCCTATCCCCATCTGACTTTCCTCTAATATTATACTCACCAAACTCCTTCTAGAATATTCACTAACCAAGGCAGGACGTTTCCTTTAAAGACTAGAAATTTGTTTCATAAATACAATGATGAAAATTCATACTGCCGGCCAAATAAAAGTTCAAATTCATTATTTTATCCCCTTTTCATTTCTCATAGTAATGCAGATAGACTCTTAGCACTCAGTATCTAAAGCAAACATTTTTAGCTCTGCTACTGATATATGACTCTGTTTCAAGATCTTATTGCTATTGTATTGGTATGATTTTATTTGGGTTCTAATATGACTTTGGGGGACTATGAGAGCTGTAAGCTATACTTATGCAGCTGCAATAAAAGAGTTAAGATGGCTATGAAGGGAACAAGAGAGAACAAAACAGCAAAAGATGCAAGTTACTATAGCTATCCTATTTCTTCTGTCTGGTATAGAACTCATACCGGAACAATTTCTTAAAGTATACAGATGAAAATTGAAAAGCCAAAATATTGTTTCACTTGGGAGTAAGATTGTGTGTTGGTTTCCTTTCTACTATAGACAAATGAAAGATACTTAAGCTCCAGAAAATGGTGTTTTCCAACTCTTAGTATATACACTGACTTTGACTTTAGATTTCAGTCAACTGTAAACAAATGCAACCATAATTCATTTAGCCTGTAACAGGGACTATCCAGTAAAAGGAATGCAAAAACATATGGATCTCATTTACAAGATGAGCTATTTAATTTAATGGAAATCAGAAGAGAGAAAAAAAAATCTATCAAGTTCATGCTTTTATATTTCTTCATCTCTGGAACAAAATCCCAAGCAAGTAATAGTGTTAAATGAGATTAATTTAAATGTTGTTTCAAACTAAGTTTCTCCATTTTTAATGAAATATTCTGTAAACATAAGCACTGCCATGGCCTCACTGCTCAAGCTAGCTGAGTCCTAGAGAGTCTGAGTAACAGAAATAGAAAGCCAGCTCCACTTACCTTGGTAGATACCTGCCAACACTGGCAGAGTATGATAGCGCAGAGGCAAAGTATTTGGCTTCTTTTGTGGCATTCACTTTTGAATCTTTTAGAACACAGGCTTTTAGAATGCAGATTTGCACTGTTAGAGGGGGAAAGCTGCCACCAAGAACATTAACCAGACTCCTAGAAGACAAAGTACAAATTCCCATGTACTGCTGATGAACCGTCTGGGGGATACATTTAGTCTCTGGGTTAGAAAAACACAGAAAAGAAATGTTAAGTACTCTTGCGGGGGGGAGGGTCTAAAATGTTATCTTTCTCTGAAATCAGTGACTTCAGGTGAGCCCAAATAGATCAGTGCACTGATTACCAATCAAGCCCCTGGTCCCCACCTGCAGGGGGGAAATTTTCACAATTGGTGACGCAGGGCTATAGGCATTTCTGTCTCTCTCCCTCTCTGCCTCCCCCTCCACTCTCAATATCTCTGTCTCCATCCAATAATAAATAAAAACTAGAGAAAAAAATA
The DNA here is from genome assembly GCF_950295315.1 of Erinaceus europaeus. Classification (NCBI taxonomy): domain Eukaryota; kingdom Metazoa; phylum Chordata; class Mammalia; order Eulipotyphla; family Erinaceidae; genus Erinaceus; species Erinaceus europaeus. Next base: position 53,064,997 of record NC_080180.1, on the reverse strand, counting down.
AAACATTTTAAAAAACAGTAAATTATCATATTGAGGACAAAGTACAAGAGGGAAACAGGTAGAAATCAGGTAGTTTTTAAAAAATAAAAATTAGCTTTAAGAGAGATGAAACAACTAAGGAAATTTTGAGGTAGAAGAAATACAAAAGGTAGTTTAAGTTACTATCACTCCTTCATCAACACAATGAACACATACCATCTATAAAAATGGTACATGGGACCAGACAGTGGCTCACCTGGTTAAGTACACACACTATGGTGTACAAGTACCTGGGTTCAAGCCTCTGGTCCCCACTTGCAGAAGGAAAGCTTCATGAGTGGTGAATCAGGGCCGTGGGTCTCCCTCTCTCTCTCTCTCTTTCTCTCTCTCTCTCTCTCTCTCTATATATATATATATATATATATATATATATATATATATATATATTCCTCCCCTCTCAACTTCTATTATCTAACAATAAATAAATACTTTTTTTTTAAGTGGTATATTATCCAGATTGTTTCATAAGGGGAAAATCTACCAAAACTTTCAAGACAAGTAATTGCTGTGCTACTTTAACAATTCCCAAGTATATAAAAAGAAGAATATAGAGCAAATATTGTGGTAACAGAGCACTCAAAAATACAAAGCTATAGGATGCACATTACAAGGATGCTCAACATAAATTGTCCAATTAAAACATCAGTAAACAAAGCAGAATTATATTTTTTAAAAAATTGGGCGTATTTAAGGAATAGCATATGTTTATATAAGTATAACTTGTGTATATAAATATTTATAATATGTATTTATAGTGATACATATGTAAACATTAGGAAATTATCAAAGATCATCTCAAAATATGCTGCAAAGGCATTTGATAAGATCAAACATCCATCTGTTTATGCCTACTTATCTATTTAGGTCTGTAAAGTTCATGTAGAAAAATATTAATTTTCTAATATATATGCAAGTATATATAAAAATATATCAGCAGTAGGGGGTCGGGCGGTGGCGCAGTGGGTTAAGCGCACGTGGCGCAAAGCGCAGGGACCGGCGTAAGGATCCCGGTTGGAGCCCCCGGCTCTCCACCTGCAGGGGAGTCGCTTCACGGGAGGTGAAGCAGGTCTGCAGGTGTCTATCTTTCTCTCCCCCTCTCTCTGTCTTCTCCTCCTCTCTCCATTTCTCTCTGTCCTATCCAACAACAAAACAACGTCAACAATGGCAATAATAACCGCAACAAGGCTGCAACAACTAGGGCAACAAAAGGGGGGGAAAATGGCCTCCAGGAGCGGTGGATTCATGGTGCAGGCACCGATCCCAGCAATAACCCTGGAGGGGGAAAAAAAAAAAAAAAATATATATATATATATATATATATATATATATATATATATATATATATATATATATATAATCAGCAGCACAGAAGTGTGTTATACATGTATTTTTTCTGTGACAAATATTCTCTCAGAGTTTGAGATTTGTTTTGATCTCCTTATGGTTTCTCTCTTTTTTTAACCAGGACACTGATCATATATGGCTTATAGTGCTACCAGGGCTTGAATGTGGGATCGCTGGTGCCTCAGGTAGGATAATATTCTCTTTGCATAACCACTAGACTATCTCCCAGGCCTTCAGCTATGGTTTCTTTTGTAGAACAGAGTCTTTTAATTTTATTATAATGAAATATAATAGTATTTCTCAGTTCTTTTTCTTATTTGATCTAAGTATCATTCTCAAAAAAATTCTGAAAACATTTATGCTTTAACATATGCTCCTAATAAAATTAAACTTTTAATAAAAAAGGATAAACAGGTTCTTGATTAACACAGTAAAATGTTTGCATCTAACACATAAACTGTTTCCATATTTAATAAGAAAACACAGAGGTAGCTCATTAAAATTTAAAAAATACAAGGTTGTCCATCATTACCATTGTTATTCAACATTTTTCTGTATTAGCTAAAGTACTTGCAAAGAGAAAGATGCATAAAGTGAGTGCATCAATTGGTAACTGGAAATTAAGAGGTTAACTTTTTCATATCTGGTGGGATTTAGACCTAGGAAATCCAAGGGAATTCATGAAGAGCCATTATGAATAGTAAGAAAATACAGCAACTAGGGAGTCAGGCAGTAGCGCAGCGGGTTAAGCGTACGTGGCACCAAGCGCAAGGTCCGGCATAAGGATCCTGGTTCAAGTCCCTGACTCCCCACCTGCAAGGGGAATCACTTCACAGGCGGTGAAGCAGGTCTGCATGTGTCTGTCTTTCCCCCTCTCTGTCTTCTCCTCTCTCAATTTCTCTCTGTCCTGTCCAACGACAGCAGCAACAACAACAACAACAATAATAATAATAACCACAGCAGTGATAAGACAAGTGCGACAAAAGGGGGAAAAAATGGTCTCCAGGAGCAGTGGATTCGTGGTGCAGGCACTGAGCTCCAGGCAATAACCCTGGAGGCAAAAACAACAACAACAACAAAAATACAGCAAAGTAACTACAATATTAATGTACAAAAATCTCTTCTTACATATATGACTAATCTGAAAACCAAGGCATTTTGCAATAGACACACACTTTTTAAAAATGTTCAAGGTATAGATTTTAAATACTTTAAAGGTCTAATAGACATCTTTAAACACTAGAATGTGGAGTCAGACATTGGCACACCCAGTTAAGCATACATATCACCAAGCACAGGTACCTGGGTTCCAGCCACTGCTCCCTACCTGCAGGGAAGACACTTCATGAGCAGTGAAACAGGTCTACAAGTGTCTGTCTTTCTCTCCCTCAGCCTATGTCCCCCTCACTTCTCAATTTCTCTTTGTCCTATCTAATAAGAATTATAAAGAAAGAACAAGAAATAAAAAAGGAAAAAATAATGGCCACCGGGCCGGGAATAGTGGATTTGTAGTGCTGGCACCCAGGCCCAGCGATAACTCTGGAAGCAATAAAAATAAATAAATAAATAAATAACACCATTAGAAAGCCACATCATGGGAGTCGGGTGGTAGCACAGCGGGTAAAGCACACGTGGCATTGCGAAGCACAAGGACCAGCATAAAGATCCCGGTTTGAGCCCCGAACTCCCCACCTGTAGGGGCGTCATTTCATAGGCGGTGAAGCAGGTCTGAAGGTATCTTTCTCTTCCCCTCCCCTCTCGATTTCTCTCTGTCCTATCTAACAATGACGACATCAATAACAACAATAATAACTACAACAACAATAAAAAAACAAGAAAAGGGTAGATGAATAAATATAAAAAATTTAAAAATAAAGCCACATCATATTATTTGACAGCAAGATTATTATCATGAAAATGATGTACCTGTTAATGTAGTATAACCCTGTTGAAACGTAAAAATATTTTACTTTAACTAGACAAAGATTCTAAAGTCCAGATGGGAAGAGTATCACATATAGATATGCTAATTATGAAATATAAGAATAGGCATAAAAGGCTAGCCCTAAAGACATTAAAATGTAGCCATATAATAATGTGACCAAATCTAATGTGAATTATTAAAAACATAATCAAAAATCAATTTAGCAACAACATAAAGAAGAAATCCCAGAATGAGTTCGACACAGGTAAGAAATATATTATTCAGGCCCGGCGGTCACACAGCGGTTTAAGTGCACAGTGCGCAAAGCGCAAGGACCAGCGTTAAGGCTCCTGGTGTGAGCCACCCCCCCACCCCCTGCTCCCCACCTACAGGGAGGTCACTTCACAAGCGGTAAAACAGGTCTGCAGGTGTCTACCTTTCTCTTCCCCTCTCTACCACCTCTCTCTATTTCTCTATGTCCTATGCAGCAACAACAATAACAGGGACAACAAAATGGAGAAAATGGTCTCCAGGATCAGTGGATTCATAGTGCAGGCACCGTCCCAGCGATAACCCTAGAGGCAAAAACAAAAAAAAGTATTATATAATAAAGACAATATTTTTATTTGGGGTGGGTGGAGGAGAGATGGCATTAAGAAAATTGGGGGATGGGCCAGGCAGTGGCGCACCCAATTAAGCGTACATCTCTTCAGCACCAAAGACCTGGGTTCGAGCCCTGGATCCCCACCTACGGGAGGTCCGCTTCAACAGCACTGAAGCAGGTCTGCAAGTATCTATCTTCCTCCCACCGTTTCCCCAACCCCTCTGAATTTTTCTCTGTACTATCAAGTAAAAAATAGGGAAAAATGGTAAAATGGCCGCCAGGAGCATTCATCATGCAGACACAGAGCCCCAGCAGTTACCCTGGTGGCAAGAAAAAACTAGGGGAAATGGCCATCATGAAGTGACCAAATGCCACCATTATTGCCTCCAGTAATGAGAAGAAGGTGAAGTGCCTACAGTCAGAGATTCAGAGCAGCATCTGGGGGCTCTGACTTCACCTTCCTGAGGGACCCCCTGGACAGGGATGCAGGAAGAAGTGGCTGGACTACTTTGGTGGGGACCAAAGCCACTACCCAGCCTGGACAGAAGGACCTGGTGGGGCGGGTTCGGATGATCAGGTCCCCAACAGCCCCTGCCTGGTGGCCCATCTGGCATGAAAGCCCTGAACCCCTAACTGCCAGCCCACGTGCAGGTTGGGGGTGGAGAGAACCTTGACCTTCGCCCTTTGCCCTTTGACATGTTCCATCACCCCCCTCGCGGGCCTGCGCACGCCCCGGCTCCCATTGTGACACGTGAGGGTCGTCACAGGGCGTGTCCCGCTCCCTGGAGACCTGTGTGTGCTAGACCCCGAGACCCACCGAAGCCGAAGAGCCCTCTCCGCTTCACCCCTGCTCTCGCCATAGCTCTGCGCCATGACTTCTCACTGCGAGGACCCGCGGCCCCGCTCGCCCCTACCCAGCCTGAGGTACCTCTCCACCTCCCCTTCCCTGGCACCCCCTCCAAATGCAGGGTCCCTGCAGCATTCGCGACCCTGCTCCAGCAGGCAAGCAACCCCCACCCGCTTCCGCCTCGACAGGAGGCTGTTCCAGAAGGACACCCCACTTCCATCAGCCCGCGGGGCCGACGCCCAGAGGTGCGGTGATGTCCCCACGCTGACTTCGCCTCTGCAGTGTCCATCAGCCCGGTCCTCGGCCTGCGGGACCCCCTGGCCGCCAGCACAGCGCCCACCTGAGCAGGTGTCAGAGCCAAGGAGGATGCAGCAGGTGGAGGAGGCTGCTGTCCAGGGCAGAGCCCAGGACCAGAGCAGCAGTCCCCAGGGGCACCGCCCTCCCTGGGGGGGTGACACAGACCCCCCTCCCACCCAGGGTGGGCAGCCGTCTCAGGACAGCCCCGGGCACCAGGGCTGCCCCATCGCCCTTGCTGACGTACCACCCGAAGGGGTGCCCAGGCCCCCCACCTCCCAGGCCTGTGGCCCAGCCCTGAGCGCTGCCCCGCCCGCGCAGTGGCCCCCAGAGACCGGGCGGGGCGCTGCTCCCGCCCCAGGTTATGGGGGTGCAGGGGCCCCCAGTCCCCGCTGCTTTCTGAGGGCCCCACCCGGCAGGCGGAGAGGCGGGAGGCCGACGAGCAGGCCGCACAGGCGCTGCCCTCGCAGGGACCCCAGAAATCCTTTCTGCAGAAGGAAAGGGCCACTCGCCCTGCCACCACCTGGAACACCACCACCAAGACTGCGGTGGGGGCGAGGCGACTGCCCCCCGCCCAGAAAAATGGCCTGTCTGGAGGCCCAGGAGCCAGACCTCATGGCGGCGGCCATGGAGGAGCAATGGCGGAGGTTCCAGGAGAGCCTGGGGGGCGCGGCCCAGCACAGCGCCCTGCAGCCCGCTGCCTCCTCCACGCCTGCCAGGGGCGCTGCAGGCCCCCAGCAGGGCCCTGCAGCCTCCACCTATGTGGTCATCCAGCGCCGCTGGCCCGAGATAGTGCCTGCAGTGCCGCTCCCGCTGCCACCCAGGGTGGTGACGCAGACACGCCTGGGAGCAAAGCCTGCTGCTCTCTCAAAAGCCCATCTTCCTGTCTGTGAGGCTACAGGGGGTACGGGGGCTCCCAGCCCTATGACGTCAGCTCAAGTTCCTCCTATTTGCACATTTCCTGGGGCCTCCTCCATCTCAGGGCAGCCACTCTCCTGCAGGAGTCAGTCCCTGGCAGCAGTGTGCATGGATCAGCCGCTGCATCAGGGCATGACACCCATGTCACCAGGCCAAGTCATCGCTTCTCCTGTGTCCAGCAGCCAGGACCAACTGATCAAGTCTGCAGGAGTTGCTTCAGTAACGACCCTTACCACCATAGTGACCACTGACACCTCCACTGTGACCTTGCCTCCCACTCAAGACTCCGAGTCTGATTCAGAGTGGTCAGACATGGACATAACATCAGACTGCCATGCGGTGATTTGTAGAGTCCCACCTTCCTCTGCTGCCCCAAGTTGCAACGGTGGGGACCAGGAGCAGTCAGAAACTCTGTCAGTTCCCACTGGCTCTTCTCCGTCTACAGGGCCATATCCACCTGCTGGTCCACAGGCACCTGCTGGGTTATATATACCTGTGGGCCCAGGTTCTAGTCAGGCTTTGGTGGTCAGCACCACTACACCTGCCTCAGATAGTGACACAGAGGAAATGGACATCACACTCCACCTCTAAGCAGCCATGGTGCATGTTCCACCTGACTCCACGGGGGACCACTGCTCAGGGCACTCACCCACTGCAAGGAGCAGTGCTTGTACCCACCAACTCTGCACTGGCATCTGTTTATACAGCTTCTTCCTACTCATCTTACTCAGGAGCCACTGGACCACCTGCTACTAATGCCTCCAGTGTGCCTGGCTAGGCAGCCAGTGCATCAGTCATGGTTTCCAGCCAAATGCCATCCCCCAGAGCCACCAAACAGCCTGCCCCTGCTCCAGGGCTGCACACACACATTCCCACCATCTCCCTTACCCAGGACATGTAGGTTGGCCTGCACCTTCAGGCAGGAAAGCAAAATGGCCAGGGCTATCACAAGCTGTAAGTCTGCTTCCTTCAGAGTCACACACAAATTGTTGCTGTCCACATAAAGGGGACACCCAGCATCACTCTTGTCAACTGTCATTGGATCCTGCTTCAATCAGCAATAGCATCCCTGAATTTGGGGGGGGGCTTACTCTTAAAGTAATGACACTGTGACTGGACCTGCTTTACCAGGAGGGGGTCTGCCTTGTAATGAAACAATCATTACACGCATGTGCCTCCTGTAGACTCTGTTTTAGATACAAGAGCCCAATGGCAACTTCCTGTTCGAAAATGATGAGATTTTCTGCCAACAACCAACCTTGGTCAAGTTTTAGGCCTCTCTATGGCCTGTTAGATCCTTTTCTGTCCCAAATATTATTTGTGTTTAAAAAATAAAAAAATTAAATTTTGTTATTAGTGAGTTAATAATGATCAACAAGACTGGGGGATAAGAGGGGTACAATTCCACACAGTTCCTACCACCAGAGTTCCATATTCCATCTCCTCTATTGGATAATTACCTATTCTACATCCCTCTGGGAGTATGGACCAAAGATCTTTATGGGGTACAAAAGGTAGAGGGTCTGGCTTCTGTAATTGCTTTCTATTGGACATGGACATTGACAGGTCAATCCATACTCCCAGTCTGAGTTTTAACACTGGCTTAAATTGTTAGTGGTGTTAAATTGTTAATGCATTTCTAATCATTGTTAATGCATTTCTAATAATAATGAATTTAAATATTAAATCGCTTATAATCTTAAACCAGGGAGACCAGAAGCAACCAGTCTTATCAGTATATAAGTTGTACTGATATGATATGGTTCTTTGTAAATAACATTAAATGACATAATTCATGGTAAGGTCCTAACCATGGGATTTTGAAAGTAAACCAAGTTCCCAAATAACTTGGTTATAATGCTTATTATCTATTGCCGTCTTAAACTCTAAGACAGCAAGGTACCTTCCTCATTCTCTGTAAAACTCATATTTCTGGGGGCCAGGTGCAGTGGGTTAAGCGCACATGGTGCGCAAGGACCAGTGTAGGGATCCAGGTTCGAGCCCTGGCTTCCCCACCTGCAGGGGGTTCACTTCGCTAGTGGTGAAGCAGGTCTGCAGGTGTCTTTCTCTCCCCCTCTGTCTTCCCTTCCTTCCTCGACTTCCCTCTGTCCTATCCAGCAACAATAACAACAATAGTAATATCAATGAACAAAAAGGGCAACAAAGGGGGGAAAGTGGCCTCCAGAAGCAGTGGATTCGTGGTGCAGGTACTGAGCCCCAGCAATAATACTGGAGGCAAAATAAAATAATTTAAAAAACTCATATTTCTCCCAGTTCTGGAACCTCTGGGGCTTTGCTCATGTCCCTTCATGTTTCTCTTCATCCATACTATTTGATACTGCATCTGTTGATCATAACCAAAAAGTAAAAGTTTTAAAGTCGTGAGCTCTGGGATCATAAAACTTAGCTACCACAGGATAGCAGAAAGAGATAGGTAAGATACAAACCACTCCCTCTAGGGAAGGCCCTGAGGCAGTCACATTAGGCTGGGAAGGAGACAAAAATCACAGCACTTAACCTCCCCTTAACCAAATGGGGAGGGCAGGAGGAGGGAGCAGTTTGCTGACAGAGATCACAATCTAGGCACCCTCACACCCAGATAAATGGCTTTTCCCCTATCAGAGTCTCACAGCAGGTTTCTAGGCTGTGCACCCTAACCACGGTCTACTACCTGGTACCTGACTGACTATAGACAAATCCCCAGTCCCCCTGCATCTGCTGAGGGAGAAGTGAGGATTAGCCAGGATTGAACCTTGCATCCTAGAGTTAAGACAGCGGGATAAGACTTAAATTGGGATCTGTCTGACTACCAAGGAACCCCACCTTCCTGAGACTTTTAAAAAAATATTTCATGTATTGATGGGGGGGCGGAGCACTGCTCAGCTCTGATTTATGATAGTTCTGGGGGTTGAACCTGGACTGCAGAGCATGAGACATGAAAATCTTTGGCATAATCATTATGCTATCTCCCTCCCTCAGACTTGACTATGGCTGTGGCCTAGTCAAACTCCACACATCTTCCATAAAGGGAAAAGTATAGGACATCAATTACTTGGATTTACTTCAAGAGCCATCACCACAAACAAAAAACACCAACCAGAATTAGGAAAAGGGGGCGGGGCCACACAGAGGCGCACCCGGTTATGCACACATAGAGTACTAAGTGCAAGGATCCACACAGGAATCCAGGTTCAAGCCCCCAGCTCCCTGTGTGTAGAGGGAGATGCTTTGCAAGCGGTGAAACAGGGCTGCAGCTGTCTACCTTTTTCTCTCCCTCTCTATCTCTTATCTATCTCCCCCTCCCCTCTCAATTTCTCTGTCCTATCCAATAAAACGGGAAAAAAATGGCCACCAGGAGCAATGGATTCGTAGTGCCAGCACTGAGCACCTGCTAAAACCCTGGAAGTGGGGGGGACAGAAAAAGGAGAAAGAAATTGCACTCACCAATAAAGACAAAAGCCCTGAGAGAAGATTTTATATACATCAGGACCAAGTGGGGTTTATTCCAGGGATGCACTATAAATAAACCAACTATTGAATATATTCCAACACTTTTGGAGACTTGAGTCCATTATCAAGGAAAACGAGAAAAAACAAACCAATGAGATATCAAACTAAAATGTATTTTGCACAACAAAAGGAGCCACCACCAATATAGACACTTTGTCATACATTAAAAAGAACAGATTTTTTTTTTCTCTTCCCAGCTCTTTCTCAACCTTTCTCACCTTCCTCTATCTTAAAAAAAAAAAGTCCACCAGAAGCAGAGAAATTTTGCAGACATATAACTCAAGACAATAAATAAGTAATCTGTTGAGGATGTGGGGTGGGGTGGGAGGAATGAATCCTTCTGCACTGTTGGTGGGAATGTGAGTTGGAAAGCAGTCTGAAGATCCCTCAGAATATCAGAAATGAACCTATCATGTGATCTTGCAATTTGTTTCTTCTTAATTCATTCAACACAAAAAACATTTATCTGGAAATATACATTATATATATATATATGTATATATATATTATGTTCATAGAAACATTATAATTACAACTACTTAGCAACAATTACTCCATTGTAAGAAGTGATGAAATCCTATTACTGCATCTTAGATAGAACCTAAAGGAATCATATTAAGTGAGATTAGCCAGAAGGAGAAGGATGAATACTCGATGATCTTATCAGTCAGGGGCATTTAAGAAACAAAGGGAAGACATAGGATGACACTTAAAAGACTAGTTGTGGTCTGTTGCAGCAGACCCCAGGACACTCTAGTGGGTGTTGAGAGGATGTCAGGGACCCAGTATACAATGGTACAAGAAGACTGCATTTGGTGATGGGGGTAATGTACAGACACTTAACACTGCGAAATAAGAAACTCATGTAACAATAACTGTCTCAAATCATCTCCTGCCTGGGATAAAGTGATTTGAAAAAGAAGGGGGCAAAAGCCACACAAATTTTAAGCAGAAGTAAAAACTAGTTATTTTAAAATTACTAAATAGGAATTTTTAAACTATAAAACTACAAAACTCAGATTCCAAGGATTATTTATCTTCGATAATATATTTATTTTGGATAGAGAAGTTGAAAAGGAATGAGGAAATAGGGAGAAACAGTTACAGATCTGCTTCTGTGCTTGTGAGACTTTCCCCTTGCAGTTAGGGCCTGGTGACTTGAACCCTGGTCCTTGTGCACTATAATGTTATTTACCAGATGTGACATGGTCTAGCCCCCTAGGAATTGTTTTTCTATTATTTCTGTTAAAATTTCTAACAAAGGGACAAAAGTGACCTGGGAGGTTGTACAGCTGGTAGAGTGCTAGACTTGCATGCTTGAACCTAGTGCTGCATATAGCAAAGTATGCCCTGGTTCTATCTTTTGTTCTATTTTGAAAGAAAGAGAGGAAAGGAAGAGGGAAAGAAAGAAAAAAGAAGGAAAGAAAGAAAGAAAGAAAGAAAGAAAGAAAGAAAGAAAGAAAGGGAAGGAGGGAGGGAGGGAGAGAAAAATGTAAAGAAAGTAGGTGATCCTATTTATAAAAATGACATTCCTTTCTTCGGGTGTGGTATTTACCTCTTATGTACACCAGATGGCAGTCATAAGTGCCTGGATAACATTTTCCTCAGTTCAAAGTCATAAATCAGAAATGTCCTTAGAGTGACCCATGGATGTAAATTACTAGAATTTATCATCTGCTGTTACATATGTGGGATCTTTCCTGATGCCCTGCCTCAGAGAGTCATTTATTAAGTGTGTTCAAAAGGAGGTTTTTTTTTTTTCCCCTTTGAGGCCCCACAATGTAGTCACTGCAGTGGAAAGCCTGTTTCCCATGCTTAATGACATCCCTCTCTCTGGGCAGGGGACAAAGATGGAGAACACTTGGAGACATATGAGGCAGAGCCAAAGGAAGAACTGGATAATATGTTCCATGTCTTGACAGTTGTTACAATCCCCAAAATAAATATTTCAATTGAAAGTATACAAATACAGCACCTGAAGAAGTCCCCCCACCAAACAAAACAAACAAAAAAGAAAGAAAGAAAGAAAGAAAGAAAGAAAGAAAGAAAGAAAGAAAGAAGGAAAGAAGGAAAGAAAGAAAAAAGTTCCTATCTCTCTTGAATTTGTAAGTCATCAATTTTGGATAATATATCTGTCTTTGGAAAAAAATGTCTAAGTTTACTCTTCCCATTTACTATCTTATAGAGATGAATGGAATACAATTTACTCACAGGACTTGAAGTAGACAAAATAGAATTTATTTTTCTATTATCTACATAATGTAGTTGAACAGCCTCCCACTTTTCTCTAGGTAAAGCTTAAACTTGTTGATACTTATGTCCTGTCCCAGCTCACTAACATTTCAGTTTACAATTGCTCTTTACAGCCAAAAATTCAGAACTTTTGCTCTTCTCCTCCCCAAGGTGTCATCTTGGGATAGAGTGAAGAAATTGTTGCCCTTCTTAAAGACCTTGGGGTGTTCCCTAGTTCCATGTGGGCCTGGGAGGAAGGGGTGCATTTTATGCACCTGTTTGGACCATCTCCCTGCTGACTGTTCTTTCCATTCCCTTAGGCTCAATAGCCCTTCCTGCTGACTTTACAATACAGACCTCAGCAATTTTGTCAATTATGTCCTGGCTTTTACCAGGCTGTAGCTTTTTTGGAGGTATAAAATGAGAAGAAGAAGAAAAAAAGCCAAAGACATTCTGCATTTGGTTTCAGTGGCTATTAACACACACACACACACACTTCATGGATTTAAACAGGAGACAGGGAGTCATCATAGTTCTGGATATCTGGTCACCCCTCTGCTTCCCTCCCTCCTTGCCTCTCCTTATAGCCAGCTACCATATTTGATGGGGAAGGGGAAGTGGTACACTTGCTCTTCTCTGCCTTGGATTTCCCAGTATCCTTTCCAGTTCTGCGGACCATTAAGCCTCATTGCTCCGCAATTAGTTGTTTTGTTTTTTAGTATCTATATTTTTTTCTAGTTTTTAATTTTATTCTGTATTATCTTTTTATTTGATAAAGGCAGCCAGAAATTGAGAGGGCAGGGGATATAGAGAGGAAGAGAGAGACAGACACCTGTAACACTGCTTCATCACATGCAAAGCTTTCCTCCTGCAGATGGGGGCTGGGGATTTGAACCTGGGTCCTTCCACATTATAATACCACATTATTCTTTTTTTTTTCCTCCAGGGTTATTGCTGGGCTCGGTGCCTGCACCATGAATCCATTGCTCCTGGAGGCCATTTTCCCCCTTGTTGTTGTAGCCTCGTTGTGGTTATCATTATTACCATTGTTGATGTTGTTCGTTGTTGGATAGGACAGAGAGAAATGGAGAGAGGAGGGGAAGACAGAGAGGGGAAGAGAAAGACAGACACCTGCAGACCTGCTTCACTGCCTGTGAAGCAACTCCCCTGCAGGTGGGGAGCTGGGGGCTCGAACCAGGATCCCTATGCTGGTCCTTGTGCTTTGGGCCACGTGTGCTTAACCCACTGCGCCACCACCCGACCCCCATAATATCACATTATAACATGCGCTCAACCAGATGCACCACCACCCAGCCCCCTTTTTTTTTTTCGTTTTTTACTAAAGCACTGTTCAGCTCTGGCTTATGGTGGTGTGGGGGCTTGAACCTGGGACTTTGGAGCCTCAGGCATGAGAGCCTGTTTGCATAATTATTGTGGTATCTACCCTCCATCCTTTTAGTATTTATCAATGAGAGAGAATATGCAGCGTCAGGTAGTGAACTCAGAACTCTTTCATGCAAGTCCTATGCCCTAATACTATGCCACCTCCCTAGCCACTCAACCTTTGATCTTTTTCTTTTTTTTTTACTATGACTTAATATTGATTTACAAAGTTGTAAGATAACAGGGTTATGTTTCCACACCATTCCAACCACCAGAGCTCTGTATCCTCATTCCCTCCACTGGAAACTTTAGTAGGTCTCCCAAGGTTGCATGGGTTGGCTATTATTTCTATAACTGTCTGTATTTTTGCCCTTTTTTCCCCCTATGTTCCTGCTTTCTCTTCCTTTCTAAGTCACACCTATACCTAGGTACTACTTCTGAATATCCTTCCTTTTTTTCCTCTTCTCTCTCTAGTCCTGATGGAATTGGAGTGCAGAGCCCTCTGGCCATCTTCCCTTATCATTTCTCCCACTCTGAGAGTATGGACCAAAATTCTTTTAGGGGTGCAGAAGGTTGGAGTTCTGTAACTGCTTTTCTGCTGGGCATGGGCATTGGAAGGTCCATCCATACCCCCAGCCTGCTTCTATCTTTCCCCAGTGGGGTAGGGCTCTGGAGAGGTGAGATTCCAGGACATGTTGGTGAGGTCATCTGCCTAGTCAGTCTTAGATCTTAATAAAAACTTTAGGCTATGAAGTATTGCTCCAAAGTAAAGAACTTGAGGGGTGATGGGGGTGGGGATGGGGCTTTCAGGTACTGGTGCATGATGGTAGAGGAGGATCTAGGCTAGGGATGAGAGTGTTTTCCAGAAAACTGTGACATTTTACACATGTCCCAAGGACTGTATCTACTGTAAACCATGAATTCCCCAATAAATTAAAAATCTTAAAAAAAAAAAAAAAAGCTTTAGATTTGCTTTTGTCAGCGAGATCTAACTCTTCATTTGTAAAAGTTAGAGCTTTACAATTCTCTTTAAACCAAATCACTGTTCAGCTCTGGCTTATAGTGGTGCCAGGAACTGAACCTGGAGCCTCAAAGCCTCAGGCCTAAAGATTGCCCTTTTACTTAACCACTATGCTATCTCCCTGATCTCACAATTCATTTTTAAAATTACGTTTATTTAATTTACTTCACACAAACAACAGAAAGGGAGAATTGAATTTAAGACCTTATGCTTAGACATTCAGAACTCTATCACCTTGCCATCTCTTGGGCCACTGGAACTTTGCATTTAAAAAATCCTGATTCAGGGGTCAGGTGGTAGCACACATGATGCAAAGCACAAGGACCCACATAAGGATCCCATTTTGAGCCACTGGCTCCTCACCTTTAGGGAGGTCACTTCATAGGAAGTGAAGCAGGTCTGCAGGTGTCTGTCTTTCTCTCCCCCCTCTGTGTCTTCTCTCTCGATTTCTCTCTGTCCTATCCAACAACATGAATGACAACAATAAGGGTAACAACAAGGACAACAAAATGGGGGAAATGACCTCCAAAAAGCAGTGGATTGCTGGCAATGAGCCCCAGAAATAACCCTGGAGGCAAAAAAAAAAAATCCTGATTCAGGTGGCAAGATAGATCACTTGAATGTTGTTTTTCTCTTGTGCATGACCCAGGTTCAAGTCTGACTCTCAATACAGTGAAGGAAGCTTCAGTGCTGTGATGACATCTCTCTCTCTCTTACTTTTATTTTTTTTAATTTTTTTACTTTTTTTTTCTTCTTTTTTTTTTTTTAGGGAGAGAGAGGGAGAGAGGAGGAGAGGGGGAGAGGGAGAGAGGGAGAGTGGGAGAGAAAGAGGGAGAGAGGAAGGGAGGAGAAAGAGGGGGAGAGGGAGAGGGAAAGGGAGGGAGAGAGAGAGGGAGGGAGAGAGAGAAGGGGACAGGGAGAGGAGAGAGAGGTCTCTCTCTTACTTTTAAAAATGTATTTCATATAATTCATTTTAAAAAATGTATTTATTGGATAGAGTCACATAGAAATTGAAAAGGGAGGGGGATATAGGAAAAGAGACAAAGGGACACCTGCAGCCCTATTTCACCACTCTTGGAGCTTTTTCCCCTGCAGGTAGGGGCCAAGGGCTTAAACCTGGATTCTAGCACACTGTCCCAGGGACTACCATGTACCAGTCACCCATTCCAGCGTTTAACTAGACATGAGTGCAATTTCAAGTTTCCTGTGCTATTTGCTATGATTTGGCACCTTATTGAGGTGCTGAGGGAGTGTGGGAGCTGCAAGTTCTTTTTCAAACAAATGGTGGTGATGGTGTCTACTGTGCTCACCACCATTTTGGCTAAAGCCAAAGGTCTCTTCCAATGCTCTGTGTTTGGATGTCAGGGGAACCTGGATTTCTTTTCCTCCCCTGAAGCCATGAGCCTCACAAGTTAGCCAACCTTCTGGATTGAAGTTAAAGAGAAGTTTAAGGGACAAATGTTTAGAAATCATTTACAAATAAAAAAAATCATACCATGACTAAGAAGTGAACAACTATATAGTTTCATGTTTAGAATGTAGATAACTGGGAGTCTGGCAGTAGTGCAGCAGGTTAAGTGCACGTGGCACAAAGTGCAAGGACCAGCTTAAGGATCCCGGTTCCAGCCCCCCTGCACCCCACCTGCAGGGGAGTCAGTTCACAAGCGGCAAAGCAGGTCTGCAGGTGTCTATCTTTCTCTCACCCTCTCTGTCTTCCCCTCCTCTCTCCATTTCTCTCTGTCCTATCCAACAACAACATTAATAACAACAATAATAACTACAACACCATAAAAAACAAGGGCAACAAAAGGGGAAAATAAATATTAAAGAATGTAGATAAATAAAGCAAACTTTCAAAAAAAAAGTTTCCAAACTCTCTTAGATTTTAGAGAACTGTGATGGTTAGTGATTGTTGTAAATTAACTTAAAAAGAGGTTAGGGGTTGGGAGCTGCTGTGGCACGTAAAAGAATTCACAGCGGGAGTTGAGAACTGGTTTAAATAATACAAGGTTTATTAAGGTGAAACAGGTAAAAGGCAAAATAAGCACTTATCATCAAGGGTTAAGAGTACACTGGGTCCATGAAGTCTGAATATAGTTATTAAAAGTTTAGTCCCATAAGATAAACAATTTTTAGCTCTGGTAAAGGTTGCTCATGGCTGAAGAGGGTCTAAAAGTTTACCAGCTAGCAGAGTCACACATGTTCAGTTCCCAGGAGAAGTAGCCATGGTGCAACCTGGCGCACCTCCACCGAGATGCTTCTGTTCAGGAGAAGCAGCAGCAGCCAAAGAGAAAGAGAATTCCTGCTGGCTGTACTTTTTAGTCTGTCCAGCCCACCAATAGTACTTTGCACACCAGCACAGACTGGATCCACCCACAGTCCACCATGTACCTGTGCAGATCACTGTATACTCTGTTGCCAGGCTGGTGTCAGCACTGTGTCGGGACTTCCATCCACTGGTCACCAGTATACTGTGTCACCACAGTGGATGTGGGGGGGGGGGGGGGCCACACAGGATTTTGGTGGAGGGTATGGAGACTTGCACATATCAGGTATAGCTGTGAAATTATATCCTTAAAATCTTATAACTTTGTAAACCACTGTTAAATGACTATGAAAATTACAAGGTAAAATATTAGTTATTATAGAGTCTAAGAACTCCAAGTGTAAAATGTTTATGATAGGGCTGGCTTGGCAGGTAGCACTGCTGTTGTTATCAGTATTGTTGCTGCATACAAAATGGAAACAGGCCTGTAGGGCAGAGATAAAGAAGTCAACAGTAAATTATCAGGCTGGGGTTGCTCATGATATTTTTATAGAAAATACCTTTCATGTTTTGTGTTTTCCCATTAAAGCTACCAGAAGTGAGAGAAAAAGTTGGACATGAAATGAGATGATGATAACTTGTTTTGGGTTGATGATAACTTCAGTACCCAAAACACTACTCCCTGTTTCTTATTTTGGGTTTTGATTGGGCACTTAATAAATGCTGTACTTACTCATTCCAAGCATGACCTAGAGTATCCCATCCCAAATCCCTTAATTGCCTCATCAATCCAGAAAATAAGGAGCCACTTAGATATAAAGGATGTTAAAATAACTATATACAACTGGCAGCTAACACAACACTATCATGAAAGAATTATTATCAGAAAATAATTAGTTCTGCACTAGAGCCCATTTTGGTAGGAAGGACAGAAAAGTTACATGGTTAATGACAGTCAATCATAAGTTGCTTCAGCTATAAGTTTTATGGTCAAAGCATCGAAGTTGGTACTTGTATGTGTTGTTTCTATTTTCTCTCAGTGTGACAGTGGCCAGCCCTGGCACATTAAGCAGGCAGACCTGTGTGTGAATTTCTGGAGTGAGACCATATTAACCTCTCTGCCATTGGTTTCACAGACCCGGTGACTCTTGTTCTTCTATTAATGTGGATTTGATGTTAATATCTCCAGCCTTCCAAAGGACATGCTTTTAGGTGCTGCCTAACCTTTGAGAATAATTACCCTCATTGGTACAAAAGACCCAGTATCCCAGAAAATCAATAAGACTCTTCAGTTGTACAGGACTACAGAACACGCACACACGCACACACACACACACACACACACACACACACACACACACACACACATACCACTATCTCCAGCTTTTTAAATATTTCAAATTTTCTATCATTTTTTAACCATAGTACTGCTTGGTTCTGGTTTTACAGTAGTGGCAGGAATTGAACCTGGAACCTCAGAGCCTCAGGCATGGAATCTTTTTGTATAACAATTATGCTATCTCATAAGTCCAATAGTTATACCTTTTTAAAAATTTCTTTATTGGGAAATTAATGTTTTACATTCAATAGTAAATACAATCATTTGTACATGCATAACATTTCCCAGTTTTCCATATAATAATAAAACCCCTACTAGGTCCTCTGTCATCCTTCTTGGATCTGTATTCTCCCCACCCCCCCTCCCCAGAGGCTTTTACTTTGGTGCAATACACCAATTCCAGTTCAGGTTCTACTTGTGTTTTCTTTTCTGATCTTGCTTTTCAACTTCTGCCTGAGAGTTGAGATCATCCCATACTCATCCTTCTGTTTCTGACTTATTTCACTTAACATGAATTTTTCAAGGTCCGTCCAAGATCAGCTGAAGATGGTGAAGTCACCATTTTTTATAGCTGAGTAGTATTCCATATATATATTACCACAACTTGCTCAGCCACTTATCTGTTGGTGGACACCTGGGTTGCTTCCAGGTTTTGGCTATTACAAATTGTGCTGCCAAGAACATATGTGTACACAGATCTTTTTGGATGGGTGTGTTGGGTTCCTTAGGATATATCCCCAGGAGAGGAATTGCAGGGTCATAAGGTAGGTCCACTTCTAGCATTCTGAGAGTTCTCCAGACTTCTCCACAGAGGTTGGACAAATTTACATTCCCACTAGCAGTGTAGGAGGGATCCTTTGACCCCACAACCTCTCCAGCATTTGCTGCTGTTACCTTTTCTGATGTATAACATTCTCACAGGAGTGAAGTTTTATCTCATTGTTGTCTTTATTTGCATTTCTCTGACAATCAGAGACTTGGAGCATTTTTTCATGTGTTTCTCGGCCTTCTGGATCTCTTTTTTGGTGAATATTCTGTCCATGCCCTCTCCCCATTTTGGATAGAGTTATTTGTTGTCTTGCTGTTGAGATTTGCAAGCTCTTTATATATGTTGGTTATTAGCCTCTTGTCTGGTGTATGGCATGTAAAGATCTTCTCCCATTCTGTGAGGGGTCTCTTGGTTTGGGTAGTGGTTTCTTTTGCTGTGCAGAAGCTTTTAAATTTGATGTAGTCCCATAGGTTTATGCTTGCCTTAGTCTTCTTTGTAATTGGATTCGTTTCATTGAAGATGTCTTTAAATTTATGCGGAAAAGAGTTTTGCCATTATTTTCCTCTAAGTATCTGATAGTTTGTGGTCTAACATCCAAGTCCTTGATCCACTTGAAATTAAATTTTGTATTTGGTGAAATATAGTGGTTCAGTTTTATTCTTCTGCATGTTTCAACTCATTTTTTCCAATACCATTTGTTTAAGAGACTCTGCTTTCCCCATTTAATAGTATGGGCACCTTTGTCAAAGATTAGATGTCCATAGATGTGGGGGCTTACTTCTGGGATCTCAGTTCTATTTCACTAGTCAGTATGTCTATTCATGTTCTAGTACCAAGCAGTTTTTATGACAATGGCCCTATAATACAATTTAGGATCTGGGAGTGTGATGCCTCCAGTTTTGTTCTTTTTTCTCAAGATTGTTTTGCAATTCTAGGTCTTTTCTGGTTCCAGATAAACATTTGTAGCATTTGTTCTATTCTCCAAAAAAACGTGCTTGGGATCTTGATGAGGATAGCATTAAATTTGTAGGTGGCTCTGGGTAGTATATTCATTTTGATTATGTTAATTCTTCCAAACCATCAACATGGAATATCTTTCCATTTCTTTTGTGTCTTTTTCAATTTCCTTGAGTAGTGACTCCTAATTTTCAGTATACAAGTCTTTCACTTCTTTGGTTAGGTTTATTCCTAGATATTTTATTGTTTTTGTTGCTATAGAAAAAGGAACTGATTTCTGGATTTCAATTTCTTCTAACTTAGTGTTTGCATAGAGGAATGCCACTGATTTTTGAATGTTAATTTTATAGACTGACACCTTACTGTATTTCCTCATGATTTCCAAAAGCTTCTTGCTGGATTCCTTAGCTTTTTCTCTGTATACTATGTCATCTGCAAATAGGGAGAGTTTGACTTCTTCTCTTCCAATCTGTATCCCTTTAATTCCTTGCTCCTGCCTGATTGCTATGGAAAGAACTTCCAACACTATGTTGAATAGTAATGGTGATAGTGGGCAGCCCTGTCTAGTACCTGATCTGAGGGGAAATGCTTCCAGTTTTTCACCATTGAGTATTATGTTGGCTGTAGGTTTGCTATATATAGACTCCACTATCTTGAGGAACTTTCCATCTATTCCCATTTTTTGTAGTGTTTTGATCATAAAGGGATGTTGTATTTTGTCAAAGGCTTTCTCTGCATCTATTGATATGACCATGTAGTTTTTGGTCTTGCTTTTGTTGATGTGGTGGATCACATTGATTGATTTATGTATGTTAAACCAACCTTGCATGCCTAGGATAAACCCCCCTTGGTCATGATGAACAATCTTTTTAATATACTGCTGTATTTTTCAATATTTTCACATCTATGTTCATCAGAGATATTGGTCTGTAGTTTTCTTTATTGGTTATGTCCCTGTCTGATTTTCATATCAGAGTGATGTTGACTTCATAGAAGCTGGCAGGGAGTATTACAGTGTCTTCAATCTTCTGGAAGACTTTTAAAAGTAGAGGTATTAGTTCTTCTCTGAAGGTTTTGTAGAATTCATTTGTAAAATCATCTGGTCCAAGACTTTTACTTTTGGGAAGATTTTTGATAACTGTTTCAATTTCATTAGCTATGATGAGCCTGTTTATTTTATCTACTTCCTCTTTACTTAGTTTTGGAAGTTGGTAGGTATCTAGGAAATTGTCCATTTCTTCCAGGTTCTCTAGCTTGGTGGCATATAGTTGTTCATAGAAGCCTCGCATGATATGTTGAATTTCTGCGGTGTCTGTTGTGATATCTCCTCTTTCATTTAGTATCAGATTTATTTGGGTCTTCTCCCTTTTTTGTTTTGTGAGTCTGGATAAAGGTTTATTGATTTTGTTCACTCTTTCAAAGAACCAACATTTACTTTCGTTGATCTTTTGTATGGTTTTCTTATTTTCAATGCTAGTGATTTCTGCCCTAACTTTAGTTATTTCTGTCCTTCTGGTTGCTTCAGGATTCCTTTGTTCTTCTTCTGGGTCTTTAAGATGTGCAATCAGGCTGTTTATTTGTGCTTTTTTTTGTTTCCTAATGTGTGCTTGTATGGCTATGAACTTCTGTCTCAGTACTGCCTTAGCTGTATCCCAAATATTTTTATAGTTTGTGTCTTCATTTTCATTGAACTCTCGAAACATTTTGATTTCTTCCTTTATTTCCTCTTTGACCCAAAGTTGTTAAGAACTGTACTGTTGAGCTTCCACATTTTGGGACTATTACTAATCTTTTGTTGATTGTGAAGTGTTAGCTTAATTCCACTGTGGTCTGAGAAGATGCTTGCGATGATTTCAATGCTCTTGAATTGGCTTATGCTGTCTTTGTGGCCTAACATATGGTCTATCCTTGAGAATGACCCATGTGGACTTGAGTAAAATGTGTATTCCAATTTCTTGGGATGAATGACTCTGAAAATGTCCAATAGTTCTAGTTTATCTATCTCTTCATTTAGCTCCCTTATGTCTTTATTGATTTTCTGCCTAGATGATCTGTCAAGTTGAGAGAGTAGGGTGTTGAAGTCCCCTACTATGACTGTGTTGCTGTTAATATATTGCTGTAGCTCTTTCAGTAGACATTTGATGTATTTAGATGGCTTCTCATTGGGTGCATAGATGTTAATAATTGTTAAGTCCTCTTGATTGACTGATCCTTTGAGCATTAAGTAGTGTCCATTCCTATCTTTTTTAATCTTATCTATTTTAAAATCTATCATGTCAGATATGAGAATAGCTGTCCCTGTCCTTTTTTGTGGGCCATTGGCTTGTATGATAGTTTTCCATCCTTTCACTTTAAGTCTGTATTTGTCTTGTTGAGTTAGGTGGGTTTCCTGTAGTCAGCATATTGTTGGGTTGTATTTTCTGATCCATCTTCCTACTCTGTGTCTTTTAATAGGTGAATGCAGGCCACTGACATTTATTGATATCAAAGATTGAAGATATTTTAATGCCATTCTTGTAGAGTTTTAGAGTGTTCTGATATATGGCCTATTTATGGTGGTCTGACTGTTTATAGGAGACCTTTGAGAACTTCTTTCAGGGCAGGTTTGGTGATAGTTGATTCCTTCAACTGTTGCTTGTCTGAGAAGGTTTTTATGCCTCTACCTAGTCTGAATGACAGTCTAGCAGGATACAGTATTCTTGGTTGAAAGCCTTTCTCATTGAGTACTCCATAGATATCTTGCCATTCTCTTCTGGCCTATAGTGTTTGTGTGGAGAAGTCTGTTGCTAATCTTACGGGTTTTCCTCTGTAGGTAACTATGTGTTTTTCTCTTGCAGCCTTCAGGATCCTTTCTTTATCCTTATTCTTTTCTATTCTAAATAGGATCTGTCTTTGTGTCTTTCAGTCTAGGTTAATTCTGTTTGGGACCCTCTGGGCTTCTTGAATCTTTATATCTTTGATGTTGTCTAGACTAGAGAAGTTTTTAGCTATTATGGCCTGAAGAATACTTTCTTCCTCTCCCTCTCTTTCTTCCCCTAGTAAGCCAATAATGTGTATATTGTTTCTTTTGAAGTCATCCTATAGGACTCTGTTGTTGTTTTCAGTATCTCTTAATCTCTTTTTGAGGTCTCTTACTTCTTTTTTAGTTGTCTCTAATTCTTCCTCGATATTGCTAATTCTGTCTTCAGCTTCATTGATTCTATTCTCTCTTCCCTCTACTGTTTTCTGAAGTTCATCTATTTTGTTACCCTGTTCTGATACTGTTTTAGCTTGTTCATCTAATTGTGTTCTTAGCTATTTCAGCTTTCAGCTCTCTAATAACCTTGAGACAATTAATGTTTTCTTCCAGAGTCTCATTTGTTGTTCCTGTATTTCTGATTACAATTCTTTCAAACTCTTTACTCACTCCTGTGATTATTTCCTTAGCTAGTGTTTGGATGTTGACCTCATTATTTTGTGCTTCACCCTTTGGGGGGCTTTTAGCTGGACTCTTGTCCTGGTTCATTTCTCCAATATTTCTTCTTGTTGGTTTAACCATTTTATATATTATGTTATGAGTTCCCTCTCTCAGTACTTTTCAAATTACTGATCATTACTGCCTGGATTGACTTGTGTCTAAGTAAGGTAATTAAAGTGTTCACAGTGGTGGAAGTTAACAGTTGTTTCTTTTCTTTTTTTTCTACTTTCTGTCTGTTTAAATTTGACTTTCTAAGAATGCCTGCCACTTCCTAACTCTCAAAAAACTATGTTCCTCCTGTACCAGGTGATCCCCCTTTTTTTGCCTCTAGGGTTATTGCTGGGGCTCAGTGCCTGCACTACAAATCCACTGCTCCTGGAGGCCATTTTTTCCCTTTTAATGCCGTTGTTTTTTTTATTTATTTATTTTTTAATTTTTTAATTTTTATTTTTTATTAAAGAAAGGATTAATTAACAAAACCATAGGGTAGGAGGGGTACAACTCCACACAATTCCCACCGCCCAATCTCCATATCCCACCCCCTCCCCCGATAGCTTTCCTGTTCTCTATCCCTCTGGGAGCATGGACCCAGGGTCATTGAGGGTTGCAGAAGGTAGAAGGTCTGGCTTCTGTAATTGCTTCCTCGCTGAACATGGGCGTTGACTGGTCGGTCCATACTCCCAGTCTGCCTCTCTCTTTCCCTAGTAGGATGGGTCTCTGGGGAAGCTGAGCTCCAGGACACATTGGTGGTGTCTTCAATCCAGGGAAGTCTGGCTGGCATCCTGATGACACCTGGAACCTGGTGATGCAAACTCTAGTATACTTCTGCTTTCTTACTTTGGTGCCATACTCCAAACTCAGTCAATTTCTGCTTTGCGTTTCTACTTCTTTTTTTTTTTTTACATGCATAACATTCCCCAGATTCCCATTCAGCAATACAACCCCCACTATTTCATTCATCATTTTTCATGGACCTGTATTCTCCCCACCCACCCACCCACCCCAGAGTCTTTTACTTTGGTGTAATACTCCAATTCCATTTCAGGTTCGACTTGTGTTTTCTTTTCTAATCTTGTTTTTCAACTTCGGCCTGAGAGTGAGATCATCCCATATTCATCCTTCTGTTTCTGACTTATTTCACTCAACATGATTTTTTCAAGGTCCATCCAAGATCGGCTGAAAACGGTGAAGTCACCATTTTTTACAGCTGAAACTCGTTGTTTTGTGCTTCGCCCTCTGGAGGACTTTTAGCTGGACTCTTGTTCTGGTTCGAGTCTCCATTATTTTTTCTTGTTGTTTTAACCATTTTATATAAGTTAACAGTTTTTTCAATCCCTGAGTTGGAGTTCAGTGGTGTAAAAGCCTTTTTTTTTTCCCCTGTAGGCTATGGTAGCCTGAGGGCTTTTAAACTATCAATAGGCTTCTTGGCTTAATCAATGACTCCTGGCCAAGAGATAAAGCAGGGTGTGGCAGAGATAATCCAGTGGTTATGCAAAGAGACTTTCACAGCCCTTCAGCTATGCCACCGAGGTATAGGTCTTCTCCTGAGTTTCCCGGTTAGATCTCTGTGCCCTAGTGTCCCTCCCTGTTGCTGCTCCAGATTATGAGGGTAGTAGCAATGGAGACTCAGAGTTGTACTTGGTGAGTCTCTGGGGAGTCCTTTCCTCCCTTCAGCTGTCCCCTTGTTGGTGGAGCAGACTGGAGGTGGTGTTTCCACTGATAAACTGTTGAACTGTTAGCAGTCACTTAATCTCTCCTTAGGCCCCTCTCTCCTCTCTGTCACCAGCCACGCGTGTTTGTACTCACGGGTGATTTACTGGGTTTCTGTGGTCATTCTAGTCCTGTCTTGTTTCGGTCCGGGTGGTCTCCTTTGGTATTCCTAGTTGATCCGGGAGAGGAGAGGAGAGGAGAGGAGAGGAGAGGAGAGGAGAGGAGAGGAGAGGAGAGGAGAGGAGAGGAGAGGAGAGGAGAGGAGAGAAAGCGATCTGCTGCTCGTAGCTCTGCCTCCGGAAGTCGAATCGTTAACAGTTGTTTCAATATTATTTTAATCCGTGATTTGGAGCTCAGTGGCTTAAAACCCTCTTTTGTGCTTTTTCGTCCCTATAGGCTATGGGAGCCTGAGGGCTTTTAAACTATAAGTAGGATTCTTAGCTTAATCACTGACTCCTGACCAAGAGATAAAGCAGGATGTGGCAGAGATAATCCAGTGGTTATGCAAAGAGACTTTCACAGCCCCACCACTATGCCACCGAGGTATAGGTCTTCTCCTGAGTTTCCTGGTTAGATCTCTGTCCCCTGGTGTCCCTCCCTGCCACTGCTCCAGATTCTGAGGGCAATAGCAATGGAGACTCAGAATTGCACTTGGTGAGTCTCCGAGGAGTCCTCTACTCCCTTCAGCCGTCCCCTTGTTGGTGGAACAGACTAGAGGTGGTTTCTCTGATAAACTTCTGGACTATTACCAGCCACTTAATCTCTCCCTAGGCTTCTCTCTTTCCACCAGCCACATGTGTTTGCACTCACCTGTGATTTGGTGGATTCCTGAAGTCGTTCTAGTCCTGTCTTGTTTCAGTTCCCAGGTAGTCTCCTTTGATATTCCTAGTTTCAGTTATACCATTTTTATACCATGTAGGTGCTTGGGAGTTCACTCACTGAAGGTTTGGATTCCAGAAAAGTCCACATATTTTCATTCTTAGAACATCTTGACTTTGTCTTTTAACAAATCTAAATGCTTTATAGCCCTTCTTGAGCCTCAGAGTGGGAAATGGGGTAGAAAACAATAGCAACAGCTGCTCATTTGCCATCCACATGTCTTTCTTTGCCTTGGAAGGCAGAATAGATAAGGTGTGTTATTCCTCTGCAGTCTACTGCTCTTCACGGGAGAGATTCTAGTTTGGTCTGAATGCTTCCTGTCTCAGGGGTTTTGGAGCCCCCCTGGAGCCTGAGATTCTCCTGCAAAGTTTCAGTGGCTCTTGTGACAATGAAAAGGGTGAGGTTTATATATTGGGCTTCCAGATATTCTGAAGAAAAGGTTTTTCTTTAAAAAAAATTTTTTTAAAGCTATTACCTTAATCTCATTTGTATAATCATAATAGAGAGAGAGGCAAACAAAATAAGTCAGCAGGAGCAAGGGCCCTATATTTTGAGATAATTAGGATATATCTATTTCTTAGAAAATAAATTAACAAAGTTTATTTTAAAAACAAAAATAATAAATAGGGAACAATATTAAATAATACACCAAGTGCTGAGTGCAGAAATCCTCAGTCCCTGCCACACATCTGAAACTCTGAAGAACTTAAAAAATAACCAGTGACCCAAAGGCTATAATTTAATTGGTTTTCAGTGGAGCCCAAGAAATAGTAGTTTTTATTTTTTATTTTTGAAAAATTATTTATATCTTAACATGGATAGAGAAGAGAACCAGAGCATAACTCTGGCATATGCAATACCCAGGCCCAAACTCTGAACCTCATGCTTTTAAAAGAGTCCAGCACTCTAGCCATTGCGCCACCTCCCAGTGCTTCAAATTAGTAGTTTTTAAGTGTTCCAAATGATTCCACTGTGCAGTGGATGACCAGTTTCAATCCATCACATACATCATTTCTAGAACAATCTTCTCATCTCCTAAAGTCATTTATACCACTTTGTGTGGCCTCACACATCCTGATGATGTTTAATTAATTTATTAAGTAAAGAGATTCTCCCCTCACCTGGGGAGTGCAGGACCTGGGGCTGGGCTGAACATAATGAGTCAGTTTACTCTTGAGACAGAACACAGAAATTAGGAAAAGCCAAAAGCAATGATCATAAATGGACAAGGTTATATTTGGGAGTCCAGCTAACAGTAATACAACTATATTGAATTCTCAAGTAACATTATTACATTGAAAATTGTTATTGTTGTTATTATTTTCCTCAGGGATATCGCTGGGGCTCCTAGGTGCCTGCAGTACGAATCCACTGCTCCTGGCAGCCATTTTTTTTCCTTTTTTGTTGCCCTTGTTGTTACTGTTGTTATTACTGTTAGGACAGAGCGAAATTGAGAGAGGTGGGGAAGACAGGAGAGAAAGATGAGAAATGGGGTTATTCTGGGAAATGTTTCTTGAATTGAGAATTCCAAGGGAAGTAC
The DNA here is from genome assembly GCF_950295315.1 of Erinaceus europaeus. Classification (NCBI taxonomy): domain Eukaryota; kingdom Metazoa; phylum Chordata; class Mammalia; order Eulipotyphla; family Erinaceidae; genus Erinaceus; species Erinaceus europaeus. Next base: position 53,037,964 of record NC_080180.1, on the reverse strand, counting down.
ACTATGTACACTATAAGGAAAACTGAAAATAATCCCACATTGTTATCTTTACTTTCCTGAGGGATACAAATGGAAGTCTTTTAAGAAATAGACTGTGATGTAAGATTTAGTGAAAAGCAAATGGACAGGGAAGTCAGCACAACAAGGTTTAATTCATTGTGAGCTATGTGACCTGGATTAATTACTTCTCCTCTTGGAGCTATGAAGATAGATATATTATTATTATTGTTGTTGTTGTTGTTGTTAGTGATTTAATAATTATTGACAAGATTGTGGTAGAAGAGCAGTACAATTCCCAACAGCAGAATTCCATATCCCCTTCCCTCAATTGGAAGAGTCCCTATTCTTTATCCCTCTGAGAGTATAGACCAAAGATCTTTATGGGGAGCAGAAGGTGGGAGGTCTGACTTCTGTAATTGTGAAGCTGATTTAAATTTAAAGTCAGAAGAGATTTACCTAAGCTAGAGATTGACAAACTTTGTCCAATAACCAAATCAGGTCTGCCTGGGCCATTTGTCTGTTTGTCATCACTGGGGCCTCACCACTCCAGGTCAACTTTTTCAGATATAAAAATAGAAACAGAGGGAGAAAACAAGCTGCTTTCAGCCTGCTAGGGCCTGGCTCAAACGTGGATTATCTATATGACAAAACAAGCTCACTGTCCAAGTGATACCTGGGCTATTTTCAATGTCCTCTATTCAGATACAATTTTATTTTTTCTTTTCTCTTCCATCAGGGTTTTTTGACTAGGTCTTTGCACCTGAAAGACTCTACCACTCCTGACATACATCTGTTTGTTTTTTTGGAATACAGAATGGGAAATAGAGATTTAAAAAAAGACACAAAAAGTACTCTTCCACTGCTCAGGAAACTTCAACTTTGCACAGAGCTCCTTGTCCTTGTCCTTGTTTATGGTAAAGTGTGGATTCAGAGGATGAGTCACCTCCCACTCCTTTTTTTTTTTTTTCAATTTTAATTGAAAAAAATTGGATAGAAAAGAGAAATACTCAAGGGAGGGGGAGATAACATAATGGTTATGCAAAGAGACTTTTATGCCTGAGGCTCCAAAGTCATTCTTTGCACCACCATAAGCTAAAGCTGGCAGTGTTCTGATAAAATAAATACATTATATTATGAAACGTGTCTGTGTGTGTTTGTGTGTGTGTGTGTGTGTGTGTGTGAAAAAGGAAGAAGGAAAGGAAAAGAAAGGAAGAATGAATGAATGAGAGGAAAGAAAGGAAGGAAGGAAGAGAGAGAGAGAGAGAGAAAGTAAGAAAGAAAGAAAGAAAGAGAGAGAGAGAGAGAGAGAGAAAGAAAGAAGGCCAGGCTCAACAGAGAGCCTATGTGTCTGCCAAACCTGTATTTGTTTGTTTCTTTTTTTAATATTTATTTTATTTATTCCCTTCTGTTGCCCTTGATGTTTCATTGTTGTAGTTATTATTGTTGTTGTTGTTGTTATTGATGTCATCATTATTGGATAGGACAGAGAGAAATGGAAAGAGGAGGGAAAGACAGAGATGGGGAGAGAAAGATAGATACCTGCAGACCTGCCTCACCGTTTGTGAAGCAATCTCCTGCAGGTGGGGAGCCAGAGGCTCGAACCAGGAACCTTACACTGGTCCTTGTGCTTTGCACCACCTGCGCCGCTTAACCTGCTGCACTACCGCCTGACTCCCTTTTTTTAACATTGTGTGTGTGTGTGTGTGTGTGTGTGTGTGTGTGTGTATGGATGCATACAAATTGTACTGTTAAAATGTCCTGGCTATAACATGTAAGTTTTTTAAAAGTTAATATTATTATTATTACAACATCACTGTATTTGCTACCTGACCATTTGGAGAAAAAAAAAAAAGTCTCTCACTCCTCACCTAAAACCAAGATGCTGTTTTCTACTCAGGTGAAAAACCAAACTGACCTGCAGCGTCTTTACTTTAAAGGAAACGGTCTCACTAGCTCATTACTGACCTCCCAACCAACCTCAGCCCTTGAAAGTCAAACTGATCTTTCAGCAAAATTCCAAATGACCATGCACCCGAATCTTATTCAAGGGAAAGGAAGAGATATATTGATACTATGTTTGAAAACTGCCTAAACTATTGCTAAGCAAAACGTAAACTAAAGGTCTGAAAACAGAGAAAGAACTGGAAAAGGGCTAGGCGGTGGTGCATCCAGTTAAACACATATAGTATTAAGCTCAAAGACCTGGGTTCGAGCTGGCTCTACCCACTGCCACACCCAGTCTCCCCCCCACACTTCACCAGTGGTGAAGCAGAGCTGCAGGTGTGTCAAACCATTACCACCATCCCTGTAGATTTTTTTTTTTTTTTGCCTCCAGGGTTATCGCTGGGGCTTGTTGCCTGCACTATGAATCCACTGCTCCTGGAGGCCATTCCTCCCCTTTTTTTGTTGCCCTTGTTGTTATTATTGTTATTGTTGTTATTACTGTTGTTGGATAGGACAGAGAGAAATTGAGAGAGGACAGGAAGACAGAGGGGGAGAAGAAAGATAGACACCTGCAGACCTGCTTCACCGCTTGTGAAGTGACCTCCCTGAAAGTGGGGAGTCAGGAGCTCAAACCGGAATCCTTACACTCACTGGTCCTTGTGCTTCAAGCCATGTGCGCTTAACCCTCTGTGCTACTACCGCCCCACATATATGTATGTATATGTGTATGTGTATATGTATATGTATATATATATATATATATATATATATATTTTTTTTTTTTTTTAAGAAAAGCTCTGATGGAGAGCAAAGAAGTTGGTTGGATCTTGAAGGACATCAAGGAATTCCAGTTAAACCATTTGCTACTTTAAAAAAAAAAACCATTGGGGTCATCACTGGAGCTCCCCTGCTGGCATGACAGACCCACCAGTCTTGTAGGCCTTTTTTTAAAAACATACATATATAGAGAGGGAAGGAAATAGATACGAAAGGAGGGAGAAAGAGAGACACTGGCAACATTGTTTCACCTCTCATGAATCTTCCCCCCTGCAGTGGGGGAGTGGGTCCTTGAGCATGGCAATGTGCACTCAACAAGTATACCACCCCCCACCCCCCACTTGCTACTTTTACAAAGTAGATCCCATTCCCCCCCTCCCTTATACCCTGGTTTTCTCAGTTTCACAGAGATGGTCTTTAAACCTTATAGACTTCTATTTAAGATTACTGTGGTTGTACTTTAAGACCACAAACAATATCCTTTGTGCATATTTCAAAAGTTGAACAAAGTGCAGTCATCTTGCAATCACTTGATGTATGATAGAAAGTATGGTAGAAATGCTGCATTTCTGTTATGAAAATCCAAAATTCCCCCTCATCACTGGGGTCAAAGAAATTGAATGTTGTAGCCAGAACTTGGAGAGTGTTGAATTTTCTACCACCCCCTCCATCCCCCTACTTTTCCACCCCCACAGCTCCCTGTTTCTGGTTCCTGGATTCATACCAGCCACAGGGAAATTTGGCGTCCATCCAAGAGGAGGGGGGAAGAAAACAAAAACAACTCCAATTTAAAACAGAAAGGAAAATGAGTCTGACAGATTTATTACTTTCAGCATTTCCTGTTGCTGCTTCCCCTGTTGACTTTCTAAAGTAAGACTTTGGTCCCATGAGAATTTACCTTCACATTGTGACTATCCTGTAGGAAAGATCTATCCCTCCCTTTTCATGTTTCAAAAAATATATATATATATTTTAAATCCTGGAGCCAGAGCTAGCCTCAAGTGTCCTTTGGGTCCAATCCTAACAGGCAGTATTCCCTTTCCTGTTTCTATAAGACATAAAAAAGAAAGAGGAGAAAGTTGTCAAAGTCCCAAGAACAGAAAAAGAGGACCAAAGGTCCATCCCAGAGGAGAGAGCAATGTCAGGTGATATTTACAGAACACAGGAAAAAAAAGAAGAAGGAGGAGGAAGAGGAGGAGGAGGAGGAGGAGGAGAAGAAAGAAGAAGAAGAAGAAGAAGAAGAAGAAGAAGAAGAAGAAGAAGAAGAAGAAGAAGAAGAAGAAGAAGAAGAAGAAGAAGAAGAAGAAGAAGAGGAGGAGAAGAAGAAGAAGAAGAAGAAGAAGAAGAAGAAGAAGAAGAAGAAGAAGAAGAAGAAGAAGAAGAAGAAGAAGAAGAAGAAGAAGAAGAAGAAGAAGAAGAAGAAGAAGAAGAAGGAGACAAACTAACACTTTGGAAAAACTGGAACCATTCTCATTCATGTGTCTGTTTAAAAATGTATGTTTTGTAAGTACATGTAAGTGATACCCCAAAGACAGATTCAGGAATTGGAGATAGGCAGGCACATAAGTGCAGACTCAAGCAAAGGGTAGAGTGATTCCATCGGAGCAGTGGGGAACTAATGTATATTACATATCAAAGTGTCTGCCAATCGGGTATGTTCTTATAAAGAATTAATGTTTCACTCACATTCAGTACAGTTGACTTGCTCCAGCTGAATGGACTTATATAACTATTTATTATCTAAATGGATTTAGCACAGTATTCTCCACCCTGCAGCTGAAGTTATTGAGTAGAACATGTGGTATTCATTAGTTGATATCCTGGAGTATAGTTGTGTATATTTTAGGCATAAAATTTTGCATTTAAAGAGAAGATTTATTTAAAATCTCCTGAATTCTGCCACCAACATAGTAGAAATAGCACCAGCTTTCTTTCCCTTTGGCCTAAAATATACATTTCTTTGGTATTTTTGATAGGTAATTACTTTCAGAAAAAAAATTCGAGTTTCTACTTTGCAAACAAATGTTAAATAATATTTAGGATATCCTTTCTGGAAAATCACTTAGGGATAAGAACTCAGTTCCCCCATGGAAGGATAGAAAATAGTGATTTTTATACCCAAAGTACTTTATTCTCTTACATTTATTTCCTCCTCTTCCACTTGACCAATTCCCCATCTCAGCTTATTTGAGAATTGTAGTTATATACAGGAATAACAATGTTAGTAATCTGTACAATCACCTCTTTAAAATTTGCTGATTCACAAATAGTATTCATCGTTTTCTTTTTTTAAACATTTTTTATTATCTTTATTTATTGTATAGAGACAGCTAGAAATTGAGAGGGAAGAGGGTGATAGAGGAGAGAGACAGAGAGATACCTGCAGCACTGCTTCACCACTTGCAAAGCTTTCCCTCTGCAGGTGGGGACCAGGGGCTTGAACCTGGGTCCTTACACATTATAACATGTGTGCTCAACCAGCTGTGTCATCACCTGGCTCCCTATTCATCTTTTTTTTCATATTCCTTTTTTTATAGTACATTTTCATTCATCTTTCTTTCGTATTCCTTTTTTTATAGTACATTTTCATTCATCTATTATTTTTTTCATCTGGAAGAAATTGTAATATCAGGGGCCTAAGAAAAATCTATGAACATTATTGAAAGTGCGGTTAGGGGACATTTTTCTTTTTACCCTAGGCACCATTACTTCCAAACCAGAAAAGTAATGTCTCAACTTTTTAAATGAGAAAGTATTTAAAACAAGATCATGAAATGTCAAACTTTTAATTTTGCTACTAGTAGTTTGTCGTATTCTAAAGACTACGTAATAGGCAGATGTCATACTGTATAACCTAGCTTCAAGTCATTACACATTTCTATACAGTGACAAAAACCAATATCTTAATTTTTTCTTTAAAAGCGTTATTTTAGGGGCCAGGCAGTAGCACACCTGGTTGACCCCACACATTACAGTGTTCAAGGACTCAGGTTCACCTGCAGCAGCAAAGCTTCACAGGCGGTGAAACTGTATTGCAGGTGGCTCTCGCTCTCACTCTCTATCTCCCCATTCCCTTTCAACTTCTCTTTTTTCTATCCAAAATAAATAAAATGTTTTCAAATATATTATTTTAAAATTTCTATTAAAATACATACACATACTTTTAGAAGTCAAATAGCACATACAAAATGATAAAGTTGCAAAAACTTAACTCAAAATACAACTAAGACCTAGAGCACTAAGAAGAAAACAGTGAAAAGGTCTTTATCACATAAGATTTGGCAATTTATTTGATTGACACCAAAACCACAGACAACCAATGAGAGATGAACTAAATCAAAGTTAAAAACATTGGGGATTGCGTTGAGTGGGGCAGGCGGTAGGTAGCACAGCGGGTTAAGAACATGTAGTCTGAAGCTCAGTCCAGCACAGGATCCCAGGACTTCCCAGCTGCGGGGTAGGGTGGGGGGCATCGCAAGCAATGGAGCAGGTCTGCAGGGATCTGTCTTTCTTCCTCTTCTCTCAATTTCTCTCTGTCTTGTCCAATAGCAACACGATAACAGCAACACCAGTGGAAAAGTAAATTCCCCAGGTCTCCAATAATAGATTTATCTAGGAGCCATCCCTCCCCCCAAGGATAAGTGATTGAGAGCAAAACCTTTAGAGGACTAGATAGTAAAGGGATTCCCCCTCCTTACCCTGTTCAAGGAACACAGAGAGTTTCTGGTTAACTAAGACTATTTGCAGAGGAGATATTGGAACCTTTAAGCAGAAGAGGGAGGGAGATGGAGATAATGGAGATGGAGGGGATGGGGAAGATGCAAAAGAGAAAGATGGAGATGATGGAGTTGGTGGAGAAGGGGAAGATGCAGAAGAGGGGGATGGAGATGCTGGAGATGGTGGGGATTGGAATGATGCAGAAGAGGGAGGTGGAGATGCTGGAGATGGCGAGGATGGGGATGATGCAGAAGAGGGAGATGGAGATGCTGGTGATGGTGATGGTGATGGTGGGAATTGGGATGATGCCAAAGAGGAAGGGAGATGGAGATGATGGAGATGGCAGGCAAAAGGATGATGCAGAAGAGGGAGGGAGATGGAGATGATGGAGATGGCGGGGATGGGGATGATGCAGATGCCTCTCCCTCTTCTGCATCATCGCAATCCCTGCCATCTCCAGCATCTCCACCTACCTGTTCTGCATCATCCAAATAGCCGCCATCTCCAGCATCTCCATCTCCCTCTTATGCATCATCCCCATCCCAGCCATCTCCAGCATCTCCACCTCCCTGTTCTGCATCATTCAAATACCCTTCAACTGCAGCATCTCCATCTCCCTCTTATGCATCATCCCCATCCCCGCCATCACCAGCATCTCCATCTCCCTCTTCAGGTTCATCCCCATTCCCGCCATCTCCAGCATCTCCATCTCCCTCTTCTGCATCATCCCCCATTCCCGACATCTCCATCATCTGCACCTTCCTCTTGTGGATCACCCACATCCAAGCCATCTCCATCATCTCCATTTTATCCTTACTGTACCTTGATTCCCTAGGAAAGTATTAATTAATGATTGCTTCATCAGCTCTTGCAAGTATTATTTCTCATTACATCTCATATCATTTTGTGCCGTATAATTTAAAATAATAGTAGTGCAAGCATCTATCAACAAGTAACAGACATCATGAAGCAGGGGTCTCCAATAATTACATATGTATATGGAATGCAGGTAATATAATAAACACACATGCCCAATTACATTGCCTTTTGAAACTTACTCAAAAGAAAACATTGTATGTGGTCTGGGAGGTAGATCAGTGGGTAAAACGTTGGTCTCTCAAGCAGAAGGTGCTGAGTTCAATCCCCCCGGCAGCACATGTACCAGAGTGATGTCTGGTTCTTTCTCTCTCTCACTCCTATCCCTCTCATTAATAAATACATAAGATATTGAAACACATAAAGAAAACATTTTATGAGCACAAATTAAGATAAATAATGAGAAGAGTGAGATAAGAGAATGAGACCAAGATAGTGCTCTTTCACCTATGGATTTTTGAGTTTTATCAGCTGATTTGCTTTTGTTGCTGTTCCATTGGGTCCTAGGGCGTCCCACAAAGAAAGTGTGCATTCTGCCAGGGAGCCACCTCTCCAGCAGGGCTACATGAGTCTTTCCTCTCTCCTTCTCCTCAAGACATCCTACTCACTAAATTCTACTCACAAAATTCCTTGACTTACAGTTATGGGCGGTTGATAGAGTCTCTTTTGGCATATATTTAGTATTTTATCTGTTAATTGTGGTATGTAATTTGACTTGTGTTACAATTCCTATGTAGTTCCCTGTAATGACTCAGGATTACAACTTCTGAAGCTTCCCAAGTGTTTGTAGCTATCAGAATTACTATGCAAAGATCGTTCTGCCCAAATTATCAGTCTTATTCTCCTTCTTCTTCTTCTTCTTCTTCTTCTTCTTCTTCTTCTTCTTCTTCTTCTTCTTCTTCTTCTTCTTCTTCTTCTTCTTCTTCTTCTTCTTCTTCTCCTTCTCCTTCTTCTTTGTCTTCTTCTTCTACTTCTAGTCCTCCTCCTCCTCCTCTTCCTCCTCCTCCTCCTCCTCCTCCTCCTTCTTCTTCTTCTTTGACAGTTTAAGTAGTTCTCAGTTTACACAGATTCTGTACCTGGAACAATCCAAGGGGTTATCTAAACCTGTCCTTCATTTTAAAGGAGAGAGTACCCAGAGATAGACTTCATCCAGGCAACATGAGAACTCACAGGGTTTGTGGGTGACAACTCTAAGATTCCTACCATAGAAGAACATATGCAATGCCAATCCAAACTGGTTTGAAATGCATTCTTTTGATTTGCAGGTATTGGAAAACATTCATCCCTACTCAACATTGGTAACAGGTTTATCACCTGTAACCTGGAATGTTAAAAATGGAAGGAACCGTCATAATTCCAGGTGAGGGTGACAAATGTAGTTATACTATGCTTGAAGTATCTTAAAATTGTGAGTGTAATGTTTGATGTTTGAAAGGGGAAATCATAAAAAAAAAATACTGAAGAGAATGGGAGAATCTCTTGAGAACTGAGTGTCGAGATACCAAGAATCTTTTCAACTGCTGATATAATTTAGATGCAGATGCAGGTTTGTTGTAAAAAATAAAATAATAATAATAAAAGACTAGCTCAAATGGAATTCTTATGCGAGTCCAGTGGTAGCGCAGTGGGCTAAGCGCAGGTGACACAAAGTGCAAGGGCGGGCGTAAGGATCCCGGTTCGAGCCCCTGGCTCCCCACCTGCAGGGGGTCGCTTCACTGGTGGTGAAGCAGTTCTGCAGGTGTCTATCTTTCTCTCCCTCTTTCTGTCTTCCTTTCTTCTCTCCATTTCTCTCTGTCCTGCCTAACAACGACATCAATAACAACCACAATGATAACTACAGCAACAATAACAAAAGAGCAACAAGTGGGAAAATAAATATATAAATATAAAAAAATTAAAATTTTTTTTAAAAGATTGAGATACCATGGAAGTCACGAATGAGTTGATGTTGAGGTTCAAAGGGAAGCATTACAGGTGGGATCCATTTCTTCAGCTCATTAAGAGCCTTTTCTTTTTTTTTCTCCAGCTGGTGGGTGAAGGTGATTTCATTGAGATTTGAAACAAATGAGGGATTTAACATTTCCTTTCTGGCTCCAAGATAGTTAGGATGGTCTGATGATGGGGATGATGCAGATGCCTCCCTCTCTTCTGCATCATCCCCATCCCTGCCATCTCCATCATCTCCATCTCCCTCTTCTGCATCATCCCCCATTCCTGACATCTCCATCATCTGCACCTTCCTCTTCTGGATCACCCACATCCACGCCATCTCCATCATCTCCAGATTAATTGATTTAAAATTCCTCTTTAGTGATATGTGGGAAGTATACTCAGACTAGGTATTAAATCTTGGTAGGGACCAGAAATTCAGGCTTTTCCCCTTCCTTCTTTCCTTCCTCCCTTCCTTCCTTCCTTCTTCTACCCCCCACCTCCTTCCTCTGAAAGGCATACAGAGAGTGAAAGAAGCCACAGTGCTAAAGTTTCCTTCAATATTTGAGGGACAAGAGGTACCTGGGAGGGTGCTACCCAGAAAATGGGAGTGGTCATAGGTGTGGCTTAGCAAGGTGGAGGCTTGGGTTTTAAAAGGTAGATCTGCAGGCATGGCTTGCTGTCTGTCCAGGTCATCATGTAAGTATGAACTCTACCTCTAACTCTTTCTTCCTTTCTTTCTTTCTTTCTTTCTTTCTTTCTTTCTTTCTTTCTTTCTTTCTTTCTCTCTCTCTCTCATCCTAACATGTGTATGTTCTCAATTTTCCTGAAACAATTTAAAATTCCTGAAAATCATGCTTTCTCCTCAATTCTTTGTTGACATAATGTGTGATGAACTTCTTAAATATTGGGAAAACAAGCATTGGCTCTGAGAAGCTATTCTCACAAGTCAAACCTGGGTCACATACATGGCAAAGCAGTGCACTATCCAAATGAACTATTTTGACAGATATTGGGTTGGTTTTTGTTTGTTTTTCTTTAATATCACCTCCCCCCCCCCTTTTTTTTTGGTCACTTCCCAGAGTTTCCTAACTGCAGTTCCAGAGCCCTAGGATACTAAGATATGTTGCTAAATGCTGATGAAAAAGATAAATATTGATTTTTTTCATACTATGTGATCCTAGTACTCAGAGTGATGGATAATGACCAAGCAGCCCTATATAAAATGTCTCTAAAAGTTCTGCTCCACATGACATGAAGGCTGTCTCTCAGTTTTTAATGCAAAATACAAAATAGTCATTGTTAATTGTTGAGCACAGTTTGAATGGAAGAAGACAAACGATGTCAACCTTTCTTTTCTAAACTACATCTGCCATCCATCCCTTATGTATCCAAACTTACCTAGGATAAAACAGCAAACTCTATTTGTATAATAGAAGAGAAAACCAGAGACTTTTCATTATGAAGAAAGAATTTTTATAAACCATGACTAGACTTACCTTCTGTCAATTTGCCTTTGCAAATATTTCATTAATTATGCAGATTAGAAGTTAATCATATTGGTTGTTTTGTAATGATTTAATAATGATTGACCAAACCATAGGATAAGAGGGGTATAGTTCTACACAATTCCCATCACCAGAGTTCCATATTCCATCCTCTCCACTGGAAGCTTTCCTGTTCTTTATCCCTCTGGGAGTATGGACCAAAGATCTTTATGGGGTGCAGAAAGTGGGAGGTCTGGCTTCTGTAATTGCTTCTCTGCTGGATGTGGGTGTATGGATTTTTTATTGTCTTCATCCTTTCTTATTTATTTCTCTTGACCTTCAGTGTATTAGTACTAGTATTTGTTTTATAACATTCAACATGGTGAGGTTTGAAGATGGATGATAGATGAGAGATGAGAATTCTAGTCCCAGGCATGGGGACAGTTCTCATAAGGTTAGCAATGAAGGATTTTACTCATTTGAGATATTTCACTGTCCTATTGCAACAAATGACATGAGAAGAGAGGAAGGGAGGAAGAAAAATTATCATCCAGAACAAAGACAGAAATCATCTCATTTCAGTGGAAAATGAAATGTGTATATTTGCTTTAGGTTGACCCAGAATTGATTCTCTGTGCAGAAGAAAGACACAGGTATCATATTAAAAGGGTACACATCATTTCTATGGTTTGTTGATATGGAGGACTTTAAAGAAAACCACGAAACTAATGACTATAAATATTTTGTAGCTAATATTCTCGCACACCACGTATTTTGTCTCATAGAAATTTGTGATATGACTTTTTAGACAATTATAGTCACACTCTAAGTCAGAAAAAAAGTTCTATGCTAGCTAGCTTTTAGAGCAAAATGGACTTAATAGATTAATTTGATTTGAGTTCTAAGAAAGGGAGAATCTCCTAGATTATCCAGGTAGACCCTGACATAATCACAAAACTCTAATAAGAGGGAAGCAAGAGAGTCAGAGATAGACGTAAAGATGCTAAACTGGGAGCTTGTGGAGGGAGGGAGGAGGCAATGGCACACCTGCCTTGTTGAGTGCACATTACCATGCACAGGGTTCTGGTTGGAGCCCCCACTGCCCTCCTGCAGGGGAGATGCTTGAGGAGCTGTGAGTCTGGACTGCTGGTATCTATCTATCTCTTCCTCCCCTCTCAATTTCTCTCTGTCCTATTAAATAAAATAGACAGGAAAAAAAGGGAAAACTAATGGCCTCTAGGAGCAATTTATTCCTCATACAGGCAGTGAGCCCCAGTGATAACCCTGGTGGCAATAAAAAAAAAATGTAAATAAAATAAACAGTAAGAAGAGGGAGGAACTCTCAGTAAAAGAATGCAGGCATCTTGAAGAATCTGGGGTAGGCAAGAAAATAATTTCCCTCTTGAACCTCCAGAAGGAACATAGCCCTACAGTCCTATTTGGAACATGTAGTCTCAGAATATTAAAGTACTGCAATACATTTCGATTGTTGTAAGCAACAAAGTCATTAAGTTTGTAGTTATTTTTTATTATAGTCCTAGGACACTCACACATAGGCTGATTGGATGACATTTAAAAACACGAATAGTTTTTAAAAGGAAGAGAAAAAGAAAACTGAGTTTCCTCTACTTGCGACTATTGACTTGTTTTAGGGGGACTATATGGTGGAATAGGGGAACCAAAATAAAGAAGTTCAGGCTAATAGGCCTAATAGATACATAAGAAAGCAGTGTTATCTATTTAAAAATGTCACTGGCAATTATTCTTTGTTTAGCATGTCTATGAGTCACTGACCCAGATAAAGTACTTTAATACAATAATCATCTTTATGCAGACATTCCCTAAGATCTAAAGTTTATTTCAAGGATAAGTTTGGGTAAAGTGATTGAGAAAGGTTTTACTTGTCTATTTGCTTTTTTATATCACTGCCTGTATGAGGAATAAATTTACTTGTCTATCTGCCTCCTTGCTCCAGATGAGAAAACTGGTTGTCACATCTCCAGAGCCTAGAACACTGCCTGCCCCTAAATCACCCCACACTATGTGTTAAATGAATAAAGTCATCCTCAGAAACCTGTTCTGGGGAAGATCTGAAATGAAGTCTGGTGGGGAGAGCCAGCAGTTATGTCTCTAGAAACCTAGACTAACCACAGATGGGCTTCTCTTCCCCAGCTCCAGAGAGGTTTGTGAACTTTCCTCTAACTCTTGCTGTTAGTACCTGGGTGTTGACACTCTGGCCTCTGCTTTGTGTTTGTCTCCATTTGCAATGTTTGCAGTTTTAAATCCAGAGCCACCTGAGCCCTTTCTTTTGTACTCCATTGTGGTGCTAACTCAACTGAAACCCCTGCCCTGGAGCTCTCTCCTGGAGAACAGCTTTCCATTCTGAGTCCTCCATGCACTCTGCCAGAACTTGGTCACTTCACCCCACAAATTTAACCCAGCCTCCTTCTGTCTGTAAATAAAGTATCAGTGGGGCACAAGGGTGCTCTTTTGTTTCTAGGTGTTATCTGTGGCTACTTTCATTATTTTCTTCTTTTTCTTTTCCTCATTTTTATTGAGGGGCTTCATGGTTTACAGTGCAGTCATTAGCACATAGGTATAATTTGTTTTGTCCCTGTGAAAGTTCTCTGCAGAACACTTTCACACACAACCTAGGTCTTTTTACATTATTATGCACCCAGAACACCTTCCCTTCTCCCACTCCTTCTCTAGAGTACTTTGCTTTGAGGCAATACACCGTTCCCAGTCCACATTTCACTTTGTGTTCTCCCCCCTCCTCCATCCCTATTTATTAAGTCCTGCCTATAAGTGAAATCATTCGGTCTTTGTCCTTTTTTATTTTTGGCTTATCTTATGTAACATGATGTCTTCAAGGTCCATTCGAGTTACAAGCTAAAGTTGAGTCATTATGGTAGAGATCTGATGGACTGTAAAGTCTGAAATATTCACTAACTGATATTTTAAAGAAATAGTTTGTCAACCTCTAGTCTATGCTTCCCTCTGAGATGATGTCTTTGACCCTCTTCCCATTGGAACAGACATTTCTATTCTGGAGTAACCTTTGAAAATTGTTCCTCCATTTGTGCAGCACAAAGAAGCTTGCTGTATAGTAATGACTTTCCATTACCTAATCCCTTTAGAGTCTTAGAAGATTGTTGCTTATTCACATAACACATAATAGTACACATACTACAAAAAAAGTATCAAAGAGAAGATATTACATTACCAGAGAAAAATGAGTATTTGAAATTGGCTGATTACCAATGACTATGGAAAAGGAAACACAGATTTTGTTTTTGAAGTAGATGAAAGATATGATTGATTTGCAAACCTTTTGGCAAACCATTTTAAGAAGTATTAGGATGCAGACTCCTCTCGCCATATTATCTGCTTTTGATAATTTCAATGAGAATTCTATCAACAAAGCTGCTTTATTTATTTATTTATTTGCATCCAGGATTATTGCTGGGGCTCGGTGCCTGCATCAGGAATCCACTGCTCTTGGAGGCTATTTTTTTTCCCTTTTGTGCACCTGGCGTGAAGCCCAAGGACCTGCGGAAGCATCCTGGTTGGAGCCCCCCCTCCCCATCTGCAGGGGGGTCTCTTCACAGGCAGTGAAGCAGGTCTGCAGGTATCTATCTTTCTCGCCCCTCTCTGTCTTCCCCTCCTCTCTCCATTTCTCTCTCCTATACAACAACAATGACATCTATAACAACAATAATAACCACAACAACAATAAAACAACAAGGGCAACAAAAGGGGGAAAAATAGCCTCCAGCAGCAGTAGATTCATGGTGCAGGCACTGAGCCACATTGATAATCCTGGAGGCAAAAATTAAAAATTGTCACTCCAATTAAGATTATCTATAGACTACCTAATGTTTGCATTTTAAAATGCAACTTTCTGGATTCACATGACTTTAACATTTTAATTGTGGTTACTTAATCCCACAATATAAAGAACTATTTGAGTATCCACCAATTCAGATTCTCAGAATGCAAATGATCTGAGCACATTCCTCTGCTTGGCAGAAGGTGGCACTAGAGACATACTTACAAAACCACTGCTTAATAGTATTTAATTAACCTGTCTCCAAACTGTTTGTCAGAATGCAGATCATGATATATACACATCAATTTGCATATTTCAAATATATTTATCAGAATCAAAGCCATGTCTATCACACTTCATATATTCCTCCTCTAAAACTTTCAAACAAATATTGCAAAATAGTAATTTTGCCAGTATTTATTGAGTTCCTAGGGAGCACAAAGCACTCTGTATATTGTTGTTGTATACTATATGTTAGTGACACTCAGTGGGAGTGACATAGTAAATAAGCTACAATCAATTACTTAATGATCATTGGCATGAGTACAGATGCACAGAACGCCATGACAGGATACTGATCTCACTATGGGGGGCAGGGTAAGAGTTCTTCCTTGAACCCTTTCTAAAAGTGCTTATTCTTTATTCCTGAGATGCCATCCTCTCTACATCCCACGTCTGTTCCTACTCTTCCATACCACTGAATAATCAATTACATTTGAACACTTTGTCCCATGTTCCATTAGCTCATCCAGCACTACGTAATTTGCCTCCATTTTGCAATGCTAGTTTTTTCCCCCCAAGCATTCAATAAAGCAGTATTCACTACGTGGGGGCAGGACCATCCTTGTGAGCAATTTAGAAACTTGTGGAGGTGTTTTTGTGAATTTTACAGTGATTTGGAGGGTGCTCCTGGCATGAATGTGTGAGGGCCAAGAAATTTAGGCATCCTGCCATGTGCGGAATCACCCTGCTCAAGAGCATTTTCTCCCTGCCCCTCATGACTTTCCAGTGTCCCATTGGCCATGCATGTTTGGGAACAGCCTGTTTATCATCATCTCATGTTTCCCATGTAAACGTAGCATCTTTTGCATAGTTACATATAAACTGAATTTTCCTGGAACTGCAACAAGAGTGTAAATAGAGGGTAGAGTGTTCTTACTTAGTTTGAAACTTTGCCAAAAATTTTGAACTGTTTTAGAAAAGTTGTTTCACTAATGGCACTGTCCCAACTGGTATTTTATTTGCCAGGACAATAGACCAGACCAGTATCATTTTGCATTTTCAGCACATTCAGAAAGATTCTACAGACTCTTTGTGACTTTGTAATGTCTTCTAGTTTAGTTGGCTCAAAGCATTTACACATTGAAATTCATATTCTTTCATTAAAAATTACTTTCATTCAAGTCAAGAGATTTTAAGAATTTTTTTTCTTAACAGATACTACTTGAGGGATTATTTTCCTGTGAGATAAAATGTTTTTGTACTCATCATCTGATGTTAAACTCTCGTTTTGTGATTAAGCATATGTATAGCATGTGCACCTTAGCAAAAAGTTTTTAATTATGGCTGTTTTAGGTTTTAATCCTTCAGGGTTAAAACTATCTGGCTTGTACTGTCTTAATCTAACTACACATGCCCCCAGAATCTTCATTTACGTTTTCATTATATCACACTAGAAGCAGAGAGAATAGGAGAATGCATAATATTTGCTGACCAAGTTGATACATAAGAGTCAAGATCTTGTGTTTGATGGGGAAATACTGTTGACCTCACTTCCTCTATACCCCCAGACCACATTCATCAGAACCAAGCAGATCATTATCCCAATGGAAATCAGTGTCTCCTAGATCAGGTTGAGGGAAAGATGGGTGTTATTCCTGAATAAACTATTAAGCTTCTTTATGACACTGAATAATTCATTTATTCAACAAATATCTCTGTGCCTCTAAGCTTGAACAAGGAGATGTGCTGGGAGCTAGTGTGAATGATGAACTGTAGAATTATCAATTAATCTTTAATGGTTTGTTTCTTTCAACTAATATGCATTGGCACATAAGCTCTGGACCAGGTGCTGGGGATACAAAATAAATTAGATCTGGTCTTTTCTTGAAGTATCTGAATTCATATGAAATAAGCAGCAAGATTTAGGATATGAACAATCTCTTTTATTTCAGGGAATGTGTGTAAAATGAAAAATAAACTAATTCCTGAGTAGTCACCTTGACAGAGTACTATATAAAAAGACCTCTGTGCACACTAACAATCATTTCATTTAATCTTTATGCATGCTGCATGTGTCCTACATCATGAGGAGTCTTGCTGCTCATGAGAAAATCAACTTAAAATCAGTAAGTTTTCCAAACTAGTAATATTGATGGAGGTGGTTTTTGCTGAATCAAATACTGTATGTTAAATTACACTTAATCTTTGTAGCTGTCCCAGATGGAAGGGGTTATTATTGTTATAGTCTATCATGTGGAGACAGAGAATGAGGGAAGTTAAGTATGTGTTGCAATTTCACACAACTAGTTGTGCAGTCTGGAACTCAGGGCAGAACTCTACTTCACTTGACTTCAGATTCCCTGCTTTTTCTTTTTTTTTTTTTTTATTTTTTATTTAAGAAAGGATTAGTGAACAAAAGCATAAGGTAGGAGGGGTACAACTCCACACAATTCCCACCACCCAATCCCCATAACCCACCCTCTCCCATGATAGCCTTCCCATTCTCTATCCCTCTGGGAGCATGGACCCAGGGTCGTTGAGGGATGCAGAAGGTAGAAGGTCTGGCTTCTGTAATTGCTTCCCCGCTGAACATGGGCGTTGACTGGTCGGTCCATACCCCCAGTCTGCCTCTCTCTTTCCCTAGTAGGGTGTGACTCTGGGGAAGCTGAGCTCCAGGACACATTGGTGGGGTCTTCAATCCAGGGAAGCCTAGCCAGCATCCTGGTGGCATCTGGAACCTGGTGATTGAAAAGAGAGTTAACATACAAAGCCAAACAATTTGTTGAGCAATCATGGATCCCAAGTTTGGAATAGTGGAGAGGAAGTGTTAGGGAGGTACTCACTGCAAACTCTAGTGTAATCCTGCTTTCAGGTATATATTTTGCAGTAGTTTATGGATACGTGTGCACATACGCTCTCTCTCACAGAAACTGGTGTATGTCTAGGTTATGGGACTTTGTTAGAAAGTGAACTACCTGAGATGAAATTAGAGTGTACTATAAAAGGAAAGGTCTCACCCGAGTAATGAAGCTGAAGGGTTGTCATTCCACACGTGAAGTCTCTGGATACACTCTGAGGTGAAGCATGTTGAGATGGCAATCGTTGCTTTGGTTAGGTTGTGATCGGCGGATGCAATATTATTTGGTATGGATTGGGAGATGCATACGGGAAAGTGAGCCCTATCCAAGGGTGCCAGGACTGGGGGAAGTAGGGGCTCTATAGTGAAGATGTGAGGTTCCTGCTGTCTTAGGGTTCAAAAAGACAATCAATAGTTAATATTATCATCACATTATTTGTTAATTGGGTTAACTTTGAAAAGTCCCTTTGTTATGGTTTGCTGTACAGTACCCAGTATCTTGTATATAGCTGTGCTATTGGAAGCTTCTAATCTACTTGGTCTAGGCTTTTGAGAGAGTCCGCATATCAAATACATAGCCTATCTATTAAAAAGATTCAGTTTGTCTTTTGAGAACCTTTGAGACATACAATTCCCTGCTTTTTCTACAAGACTCTGCTTCCTCTATTTTGAGTCCATGGCTCGTAAACAGGGAGGAACCAGACACTGAGACTTTTTGGAAAACTTTATGAAATTAGATTGAAAAGCCACATGGGTGAATTAAAATGAAATCACTTGAGCATGATCAAGTGAGCCTATCAAGAGTAAGCATTAGGGGGGCTAGGTAGTAGCATACCAGGTTAGGCACACATAATACCAAGTGCAAGGACCCATACACGCAAGAATCATGGTTCAAGCCCCTGGCTCCTCACCTGCAGGGGTGGAGGGGGTCACTTCACAAGCAGTGAAGCAGATCTGCTGGTGTCTATCCTTCTCTCCCCTTCTCTATCTTCCTTTCCTCTCTCAATTTCTTTCTGTCCTACCCAATTAAAAATATGGAAAAAATGGCCTCCAGGAGCAGTGGATTTGTAGTAAGCATTAGGAAAGCACTTCCTCATTTTTACCAGCTGCATAGTGTTCCACTGTGTACACAGTACCTTTGGAATATTTTGAAGATATTGTGTTGAGTGATATAAACCAAAAAGAGAAGGACTAATACTGAATGAACTCCATCATAGATGGAACTTAAGAAACAAGGACAGTAAGGAAAAACATTAGGTGAAACTTGGAGTTCTGTGGTGTATTACACCAAAGTAAAGGACTCTGGGGGAGAAGTAAAAGGAATAGTATGAAGGAGCAGTAGGGTTCTGGTATATGATGGGAGGGAGGGCCTAGAGACTGGGGGACAGTGTCTTTCAGACACCTGGATACCTAGCATGAGGAGATAAGGGGTTGTACCTATGTGTCAGCAACTGTACTGTAAATAATTACCTCCGGCCCATAAAGTATATTAAAGAAATAATAAACATTCAATTCTGCTAAAATACAAAACTCACATTTTTGAAGCATTTGGGGGTTACTGAAGGAAAACTCAAGGATGGAGAATTCCAGGGATGGGGAGTCTCTCAGAGGTGAACTGAGCTTCTGAGCTTCTCTTTGCCTGGAGAATTTACCAGTTCTAGACAGGACTAGAAACTGATTTGGAGTCCTATCCAGGTAGAAACCATGATGTTGGCAGAGAAAATGACATGTGGTCAGTATTTGCTCCAGGACTGGAATGGCAAAGATTGCCTCAAACACAGAGAGCTTAGTAACAGCCAATACTTCACTAATTCTGAAGTTGCACAATGCAAGAGTTTACAGATCTCTGTAAGCAGACCTGACTTTCCATTTTCTTTCTCAGTAGTGAGGAAAAAAAACTCTTGCCAAACCCTGGATTAAATTTTTGGAGGGTCATGCTCTAGGAAAAAGATCAATCAGGGTAGACTGAGTCTATCTTAATCAGCTTGAGCTGCCACAACAAAATGCCATAAACTAGGTGGTTTAAATTACAGGCATTTGTTTCTCCCATGTCAAGTCTAAGATCAAAGGTGCCAACCAATTAGCTTTTGGTGAGAGCTCTTTTCCTGGCTTGCAGATGGTCATTTTTCCACTATGTCCTCACTTGGTGAGGGATGGGGGTGGGAAGAGAGGCTAAACTCCTAAGGCTTTAGGGTTTCACCCTTGTGACTCTATTTAACTTTATCTCCCAAAGATCCCATCTCCAAATATAATCACCTTGGGAGTTATGGCCTTGGCATAGGAATTTCAGGAAGACACAGTTCAGTCTATAGAATGTATCAAAATGCACAGAAATGTTAGTGTACCTATATTTCACTGTAAAATTAATGGCATTTCCTAACAGTGTTAAGCTAAAGATCATAGTCTATTTTGTTTGAGTTTAGACTCCTGAGTGTGAATTATCTACTAAAAATGAACCCAGTCGAGTTTTTTTTTATTACTTGCTGAACTTACTACTTCAAGCTATAGATCTCTGTAAATAAAACCTTAGCAATTAGAAATGTGCCATGAAATTTCCTAGCAACTGATTCTATTCTATAGAATTATTTCAAATGCCATCATTTAATATAAGATAGTCCTTTCTACAAAGTTAGCTATTTACTCAATTTGAGACTTCTGGGATTGTCATTTGTGACATTGTTTAATGATTTATAGAACATACTCATATTTTAAGTCCCTTTTATCAGAGAACTCTTTGGCACCCTATTCTTTCACTTATTCTTAGAAAATATGTCAATGCCTTAATATTGTAATTGAAAATTTACATGTAATGGTATTCAGGAGCTCTTCACTGATTCTAAAGTTATAGCAAAGTCAAGGGTGTTTCTTCCTAATTTGGAGTCAGCCAAGTTCAGGCTCCAGACAGAAGGAAAATGCAGAACAGGACTATCAGTCTTCTTTGTTCAAAACAGATGACTCTGTAAGTATTTGCCTAGTTAAAAATAACAGCATTCCTTCCCTAAGTCATCAGCTGAACAGTCTAGCCTGCTCATATTTTTTTTAACCCTGCCAAGGGAATTAAGGTTAAAAAGCTATGTACTCAGAATTAAAATTTTTTTTCACAATAGATTATACTGAGAAATTTATCACCCTTGATATTTCTTTAATGACTTTTCTACTTCTCAATTTGAAAAAGTAGACCTTAAAAAAAAAGAAAGAAAATTTAGACCTTAAATTGCTCCTCTTTTACTGATTTTTGTGTTAACTGCAAAGCTGATTAGTTTCCACCAAATTGTTATTCAGGTTTTTTTGTACTTCAGTAACAAATTTTGCTTGAATAATTTCTTCTTGTGATGACTATTTACAGTGCTAAATATCAATTAAACTGTTCATATTCTCATTCTGTTGTTCCATTTGCATAAATCTTACTTCAGAATAGGTATATCATTTTATTAGGTTCAAATAGAAATTTGTCACAATCTCACTCCCCCCCATTCCTACTTCTTATTCTACTTCAGGAATTTCATGTAAGAATAAATAAATGTATTCTGAACTTTAGTGTAATCTCTCAGTGGAATATTCCAGATTCTTCTACCTCTGACCCATGAATCTACACTCTGTCCCACCCCCAGCATCAAGAAAAGACAGAAACCATGAGCTTGTAAAATAAATGCCAAAGCTCTCTCTTTTAAAATTCAGGTGTAATTTATTGCTATTATAAAAGAGTTACAGTGAAAGAGTAGTTGATGGCATGATTTTGGCTAATAAAGCATTTTGAGTGGAAAGGAAATATTTATATTCCAGCTGAGGCTTCAGAGCCTTCAAGAAGTCCACATGTGGTATTTTTATTTTAATAATTCATTAGCTATTCTGATTTAATCAAATGCTGAGTTTATCCCACATGGCTTCTCAGATCTTCTGGAAAGAAACTATGTTGTTACACAATCCACATCCCCCATGGGGTTTCTACCACTTCCCATCTTAATGCCCAGGAAATGTGGTACAAAAAAAGCAGCTTGGATGATCTATGTCAACGGAGTTCCCAGTCCCGCAGATAAAGATCAGGCAGTTGGTGCTGCATGTAAATAATCAGTCCTTGATTGTGATCTTGACAATTTTGCACAGTCTGAGTCCTGGCTACCTGAGATCATCTTTCTCCCCCGGGTGATTCCCGATAACCCACAGAGGGTAGTGGGAGGCTGTAAACTTGCTCAGAGACACATGAAGCCACGGGAGCCTCTCAGGGTCACTGAAGGGCAAGTATGCTTTGTGCACCATTTGTACCCCCTCCTCTGTGATCTCTAGTGGAGAACTGGGGCACACTTCCTCTAATGAGTCCCCAAAGGAGGTGTTTTTTTTTTCCTTCTTTTTTCTATCAAGTTCATGCCCTTGACCTTCAGATCAAGCAATGAAATTAAAATGTTCAATACCAGCAAGACTAGGAAGATTTATGCCTCTCTAAATAGCCACAGTATAGCATTATATGATTTCTGAGCTAATATTGCTAATATAGGATTTTTAAATTAACTTTTTCTCTCAATGAATTTTTAACTAGGACAGAAGATTAGGATGACTCTCTCATCCAGACTAGAGCACATTAGCCTTTTCAATAGAATGTTGTGTTGCCTCGTGCACTTTGATATCTAATCCATGCACGTTTTCCTTCAGACAATAATACCTGATGTTGGGACACCAGGATTTTTGCCAGAATTTAACTAGAAAAAAACTGCTCTGCAGTTTTGTCTAAAGGCAACAAGAGAGAAGTCATAACTTGAGGCAGATAGTTTATTCATTCATCTTTTTAGGTATTCTAAATTCTTTTATTTTAATCAAAACAGAGTTACAAAAAACCACCTATTTTAACTGTATAGGCTTGAGACTCCTGAAAAAAATATGGCTATTGAGTTTACATTTTGTTGTCATTCACTAGGCAATAAAAGGTCACGTAAGCAATACCTACCCTAAAACATCCCAGTGACCTGATATGGTAAAGAAAAGAGTTAGAAGGTCTGGTGGGCTATTTAATGATGCCCTCCCCCCATTAAAAGATGATTTCTATAAAGCTCAGTCTTCTCACATTAGTAATGGAACAAATTATCTAGAATAGGTAATGATCAATTTAAATGAGATAACAGAGTCTGACAGAATAGATACTTAAATATGAAGTAAATCTACATCTCACATGAAATGTGTTGCTGTTGCATTGTTCACAGTCCTTCAAATTGGAAACAATACCAAGAAAATGTTTGTTGTTTTTGAGAATTGTTAAGTTTCTTTTTTTTTATTATTACTGGGGGATTAATGGTTTACAGTTGATAGTAAATAGAGTGTAAGATTTCTCAGTTTTCTGCAAAACACTCTAACTCCCAGCCTAGGTCCTTCTCAACCATCATGTACCAGGACGTGAAAGGGCATCACCCCCTCCCCTAGTCCTTTAGTGCAATATACCAAACCAAGTGCAAGTTCTGCTTTGTGTTTCCCCTTCTGTTCTTATTTCTCAGCTTCGGTCTATGAGTAAGATCATCCCATCTTCATCCTTCTCTTCCTGGCTTGTTGTACTTTATATGATTCCTTCAAGCTCCATCCAAGATGAAGTGAAGAAAGTAAATTGTTATTTTTAATAGTTAAGTAGTATTCCATTGTGTGTATATAGCACAATTTTCTCAGCCGCTTAACTGTTGTTGGACACTTGGGTTGCTTCCAGGTTTTGTGTATTACAAATTGTGCTGCTATGAACATAGGTGTACACGCATCTTCTTTGGATGGGTATGTTTAGTTCCTTAGGCTATATCCCCAGGGGAGGAATTGCCAGGTCTTAGGGGAGGTCCATTTTATCCTTCTGAGAGTTCTCCAGACTGCTTTCCACAAGGGCTGGACCAATTAACATTCCCACCAGCAGTGCAGGAGGATATTTATGATTTGTGTCTTTCTAGATTTCACTAACAAAAAGGGTATATAGCTTAGCTTAATGCTGAGAACTGATTGTGTGTGTGTGTGTGTGTGTGTGTGTGTGTGTGTGTGTGTGTGTTATTTTGTTTTACATGATTCGGGAGCTAGTGCAGTCAATGTGCCAGATTTTCCTGCAGAAGGACCCAGAAGTCCCAGTTTTAATCCCATAACCAGTAGATGTCAGAGCTGCGCAGTGCTCTGGTCTCTCTCTGTCTCTGTTTGTCTGTCTTATTTACTCACTTACTTGCTTAAAAAAAAAAAAAACTTTATTGGAGGATTAATGGTTTATAGTCAACAGTAGTATGCAATAGTTTGTACATGTGTTGTCTCTGTCTTTCATGAAAAAGTACTTTCCTCTATCCTTCCCTAGTGGGGAACTTTCTCTGTGCTGAAAGTGCAGGTCAGTGATCAAATCCTAGGAGAGAACTGAGATGTGTATAACTGCGTAAATTTCCCACTTTTCCTGTGTGTCTTAAAGAACTGATTTTTATGGTGGTTAGGGAAGGTGGTAGAGCATTTGAGCTGTGAATGTGAAGGTCTTGATTAGACCTTTTGCACCACATAAACAGAAGTGTTGTTGGTGTATTGCACCAAACTAAAAGACTCTGGGGTGTGGAGGGCGGGTTCAGGTCCTAGAACATGATGGCAGAGGAGGGAGGACCTAGTGGGGGGGTGAATTATTATGTGGAAAACTGAGAAATGTTACACATGTACAAACTACTACATTTTACTGTTGACTGTAAACCATTAATCCCCCAATAAAGAAATTTAAAAAAAAAAGTTTTACCTGGTCTCTCATAAAGTAAATAAATACTATTCACTATCTTTGAGGGGGAAAAAAAACGTTACCTGACTGCTATCCATGGTTTCATATGGTATTTTTATTGTTTATTTATTTTATTATTCTTATTATTATAATATTGTTTTGAGAGAGAAAGAAAAAAAACTAGAATAGCACATTGGTACATGTATAGCTGGGAACTGAACTCTGGACCTCATGCTTCTAAGTCTAGAATTCTATTACTGTATAACCTCTCAAGCCATTTATTTTTTACTTCTTTTTTCCCCATTTTTGTTGCCCTTGTTGTTATTATTGTTATTGTTGCTGGACAGGACAAAGACAAATCGAGAGAAGAGGGTAAGACAGAGAGGGGTAGAGAAAGACACCTTCAGACCTATTTCACCACCTGTGAAGCAACCCCTGTGGTGAAGCAACCCCTCTGCAGCTGGGGAGCCAGGGGCTCAAACCAGGATCTTATGCAGGCCCTTGTGCTTTGCACCATGTGCGCTTAATGCACTGTGCTAATACCTGCCCCCCTTCTAATCTCTCTATAAACACTTTGAAGATTCAGGAAAGCGTTGGAACTTGCAGCTGCATCACTGTCCTTGCTTCTACTGCCAAGTCATACTTTCCTCCTCATATAAGGATGTTACTCTGGTCAGACTGGGACCCCTTAATGATCTCATGCTAACTTTATTACACCTAAGACCTGATTACACCTAGTTCACACACTGACAGACTTCAACAAGTCTTGCAGAGGAGACACAATTCAATTCCTAACAACTTTCTTCTGAGAGAAACCCGATGTTTCCAGTGTACCAACAGATATCCTTGTGACTCCTACCCATCTGTACCTCACTGCCATCTTAGACAGGTGTCTTCCTTTTCCCTGATTTTTGGGCTTCATCTCTTCTCTGATCCTCCCACTTATCCTCTCTCTCCTCTCTTCCTATTGAGCTGCTTTGCTTAACCCTGAAAATATAAACAATTCCTCTCTCTATTTTCTGAAAATCTTTATGTTGAACTATTTGCTATTTCAAGTCTGCTTTTACTATTACTAAATCATTCTTCCTTTAGGGATCAAAATATATGGAAAACATATCTAACCCAAAATCTTAAGCATCTCACTATCTCCTTCAACCAACATGTATCATTCTACAAGGAGTTTCTGAGTAAAAGGGCAGTGTTGTTCCTTACACTGGAATTACCATAGTGAGCCAGACACAGTCCTGATATAAAGAAAGCAAACTTCAACAATACTCACACTTCCAACAAGGAAGTTCCAAGGTCATGAGATAAGGGGAATAGATTAGACTGTGGAGCTGAAGGTTTCCCCCAAGAAGTGGAAAAATTAGAGAGAAAAAAAAGTTCCGACTAATAGATTTTTGGCAGACTAGAGGGACAGTTCACCAGAGAGATAAAGGGTACTATGACACTAAAGAAAGCTCAGGTGTTGTGCCCCTCACCTCAAGAAAAAAAAAAAAGAGCAATCCAAAACAGAGAAATTACACATACACAAGAATCTGGCTTACAAAAATTATATATATATATATATATATATTTGTGGCGGGGAGACTCTGTGATAGAGAAAAACGTGATGTTTTCATGAAACTATAATAAGTCAGATGTAACTCTACTATAGACTCAGGAAGATGGTACAAAATTATGTTGGTGGACACACAATGGACAAATCATGATGTCTTTATGGGACCGTGCTGAGATTTCAACTTTATATTCATAGCAATAGGGAAAAGTTTTAAGCAGACATATGACATGACTGGAGTTGAAAGGATCATTCTGGTCCCACACCTATGGACATCTAATTTTTTTGACAAGGGGGCCCAAAATATTAAATGGAGAAAAGAGTCTTTTCATCAAATGGTGCTGAGAAAATTGGGTTGAATTGTGCAGAACAGTGAAACTGAACCACTACACTTTACTACACACAAAAGTAAACTTCAAATTGATCAAGGACTTGCATCTTCGACCAGAAACCATCAAATATTTAGTGGAAAATATTGGCAGAACTCTTTTCCATCTAGCTTTTTGTGACATCTTTAATGACCCAAGTCCAACAAGGAAAACAAAAACAAAAATAAGCCAATGGGATTAAATCAAATTAAAAGCTTCTGCACTGCAAAAGGAATCACCAACCAAACAGAGAGACTCCTTACAGAATGGAAGAGGATCTTTACATGCCATATATTAGATAAAAGGTTAATAGTTAATATATATATTTAAAAACTTGCCAAACTCAGCAACAAAAAACAAATGATCCCATCCAAAAGTGGGGAAAGTATCTGGGCAGAATAATCACCACAAAAGAGGTTCAAAAGAGGTTCAAAAGGCCAACAGACATGAAAAAAATACTCAAAATCGTTGATTGTAAGAGAAATTCAAATAAAGACAACAGTGAGATACCACTTCGCTTCTGAGAGAATATCACACATCAGAAAGGATAGTAGCAACAGATGTTGGAAAAGGCTTCAGGGATATAGGAAACCCTCCCCCCTACACACACACACACACTACAACTTCTGTTGGGAATGTGAATTGGTCCAACTTCTATGGAGAGGAGTCTGGAGAACTCTCAGAAGGATGGAAATAGACCTCTGCTACATCGCGGTAATTCCTCTCTTGGGGATATATCCTAAGGAACCAGCTATGGAAAAAAGTTTTTTGCCTCCAGGGTTATTGCTGGGGCTTGGTGCCTACACTATGAATCCACTACTCCTGGCAGTCTTTTTTTTTTTTTTTGGATAGGACAGAAATTGAGAGAGAAGGATAGATAAAAACAGACTAAAGACAGACACTTGTAGATCTGCTTCACCACTCATTAAACATCGTCCCCCCTGCAGGTAGGGAGTGGGGGCATGAACCTGGATCCTTGTTTGGGTCCTTATACTTAGAACTATGTGTGCTTAACTGATACACCATTGCCTGGCCCCCCCAAATTTTCACCTCAACTTGAATGGAGTTTGAAGGACTACTGTTAAGTGAGATTAGGCAGAAAGAGAAGGATGTATATAGGATGGCCTCATTCATGAACCAAACTTGAGAAATAAGAATAGAAAGTTGAAACATAAAGCAGCATTTGGACTGGCTTGTTGTATGGCGGCAAAGTAAAGAACTCTGGGGGAAATAGGGAGAAGGGGCTTTCAGGTCCTGGTGCACAATGGTAGAGCGGGATCTAGGCTGGGAGTGAGAGTGTTTGGCAGACACAAACTGAAAGGGAAGTGGGAGAAAGAGGGGAAGAGAGAAAGAGAGACACTTGCAGCACTGTTTCACCACTCATAAAGCTTCCCCCCCTTGCAGAGCTTAACTCAGGTCCTTGCCCATTGTAGCATGTGCTCTCTGCCAGGTGTACCACCATCCAGCTCCTTTACAATATAGACACCTATCATGGTGAAATGAGAAATTTTACCCATGTGTCAACACCTGTACTTACTATAAACCATTAAACCTCCCAATAAAAAATAAAAAAGGATCATTCTTAGTTATAGGTAGAGACTAGGTTGGAAAAGGGAAGAAAGGTGGGAAAAACTCATTAATATGTTACTCCAAGAGTCCAAGAGAAAGATTCTGTAACCGCATTATAAAGGCAACTATGGAAATCGAGTCCTAGATATATAGAACAAATATTAAGGAGATGGAATTAATATGATTTAGTGATTAGGACTGACTAGAGTAAAGAATAAGGAAATGTTTAGCCTAGCTCCAAGATTTCGACTTGGTAGCTAGATAGATGATAAAGGAAGCACCAAAAGGAGAAAGAAATGCTGATTTCAGGAGGTTGGGTGGTAGCTCGGCAGGTTAAGCACACATGGCACAAAGTGCAAGGACCAGTGCAAGGATCCCGGTTCAAGCCCCTAGCTTCTCACCTGCAGGGGGAGTCACTTCATAGGTGATGAAGCAGGTCTGCAGGTGTCTTTCACTCCCCCACCTCTCTCAATTTCTTTCTGTCCTATCTAACAACAACAGCAATGACAACAAGGCCAACAAAATGGGAAAAATGGCCTCCAGGAGCAGTGGATTTGTAGTGCAGGCACCAAGCCTCAATACTAACCTTGAAGGCAAAAGGGAAAACAAATAAATTAATTAATTAAATTAAATAAATGCTGACTTCAGTAGTGGAGTATCACAATCAGGAAAACATAATCCAAATGGAGTATGTTGACCTTGAAGAAGACCTCCAAGTGAATCACGAAGTAGGCAATCCTCAACTTTCGTCAAATTGTTTAAAGTTGCCAGTGATCAGCCAACTGTAAATGTGGTGCTTTCATGTCGGTGTGCAGCTCATTGTGACTATGCGGCATTTGATGCTGTTAGTCTTTCCTTCCTTGAAGCAAGAATTCTGCATCTTCAATTTCCACTTAGAGCACTGCTGTCTGCATTTTTTCTTCTATGGCTGTCTCTCTTTGTCTACCCTTAAAATGTCTGAGATTTTCATATTGTCTCAACCCTAATCTTTTATTTTTTTGGTTTTTATTTATAAAATGGAAATATTTACAAGGCCATAGGATAAAAGGAGTACAATTCCACACAATTCCCACCACCAGAACTCCATATCTAACCTTCTCCCTTGAAACCTTTCCTATTCTTTATCGCTCTAGGAGTATGGACCCAGGGTCATTATGGGGTGCAGAAGGTAGAAGGTCTGGCTTCTGTAATTCCCTCTCCCTTGAACATGGGCTTTGGCAGGTTGATCCATACTCCCAGCCTGTCTCTCTCTTTCCCTAGTGGAGCAGGGGTCTGGGGAGGCAGGGCTCCAGGATACATTGGTGAGGTCGTCTGCCCAGGGAAGTCAGGTTGGCATCATGGTAGCATCTGGAACCTGAGTGGCTGAAAAAGAGCTAAGATATACAGCAGAACAAATTTTTAACTAATTATGAATCTAAAGGCAAGAATATTGCAAATGAAGATTTTGGGGTCTCTGTTTTTGAAAAAACTACTAGATCTATTTTAGGTATATTACAAGGGGCCCATGACTTTACTAGTTTTTGCCTCAATCCTAATCTTTTATTTTTTTTAAATTTTTATTTATGTATTTATTATTGGATAGAGACAGGGAGAAATTGAGAGGGGAGAGGGACATAGAAAGGGAGAGAGACGGAGAGACACCTGCAGCCCCTGCTTCACCATTCATGAAACTTTCCCCCTGCAGGGGGGGACCAGGGCCTTGAAGCTGGGTCCTTGTGCTTTGAAATGTGTGCGCTTAACCAGGTGCACCACCACCTGGCTCCTAATCCTAATCTTTTCTTATTAACCTTTTCTCTTTCTCTTCCTCTCTCTATCCCAACTCCCCCCCACACCCCCAGTTCTGTCCCTGCAATAATTTTACACAAAGTCTTAATAATCCCAGATCTGTGACCCCAGCTTCAACATTTCTCCAGACATACATATAAGATTTCTCTACCTCAGTTGTTAACAGGCAGCTCAGATTCAATCAGCCTCACTGAAACTTTCCTAGTCATTCTGTCTCAAGAGATCATCTTTCAAATATTTGTCCTCATATAATAGTATGACAAGACAGATAAGAAAGATGAAAATGTTCTCAGCCTCTCCCTCCACATTAAAATGCAATCACGGGGCTGGGTGTAGTGCACCTGGTTGAGCATATATATTAGAGTGCTCAAGGACCCGGGTTCGAGCCCCCGGTCCCCACCTGCAAGGGGAAAGCTTTGTGAGTGGTGATTCAGGGCTGCAGGTGTCTCTGTGTCTCTTCCTATTACCCCTTCCCTCTCAGCTTCTGGCTGTCTCTATCCAATAAATAAATAAAGATAAAAAAGTTTTAAAAAATGCAATCAGTTCTTCGGTCTTTATAGTTCCATGAGGAAACATCTCTCCTCACTACAGCACTGTCAGGCCTACTGTCTCTCGTATAGACTAAGGCAATCATTGTCTAACTGAACAAGCAGTAAACATTTTCTACAAAGGCTCAGAGAGCAAACATCTTGAGCATTGTGAGCTCAGGTTCCCATGACAACTGTTCAATAATGCAGTTGCAGGACAAACAAAACAAAACAAAAAAACATGAATGGGTATCGCTGTGATCTGCTAAACTTTACTGATGGACACTAGAATTTGAATTTCTTATAATTCTGTCAGTCATGAAAACTTATCTTTATTCTCCCATTTTTCAAACATTTTATTTGCTGGTGTATTTGATACAGAGAGAAATCAAGAGGGAAGGAGGAAAGAAAAGAAGGAAAGTAGGAAGTGAGAGAAAGAGGGGCAGACCTGCAGCACTGATTCACCACTTGTGAAGCTTCTCCCTGCAGGTAGAGACTGGGAGTTTGAAACTGGCTCCTTGTGCATGGTAGCTTGTGTATTCAACCAGGTTCCTAGCCCCTATTTTAAAATGTATTAAAAAATTCTCCCATTAAAAATATAAAAATCACTCTCAGCTCTCAGAACATACCAAAACAGATGGTAGGTAAGACTTTATCTGAGGGTTGTAGTTTGCAATCATATCTAACTAGGGACTTCCCCTTTAATCTTTAAATACAAGTCTGAACACGTTCCTCCCTATCTTAAAAACCTCTGGTCCTTACACCTTTCAGACCGAAATTCAAGGCTCGTCCACTAGGTGGCCCCAAGTCTATTTTCTAAAGTCATTTGTTACTACCATTCTCTCCTCACACAAAGTTCCCACACACCAAACTGACTAAACCTTGGACTTTTCTGGGTTTCATGGTGATCTCCTACTTATATCCCATAATGTCAGCTGCTAGGTGACTTAAACCAGTGTCGTCACACTCAACTCATAGGTGACAATGATAATAATTGCTCCAGAAAACATCTGAGAAAAGTGAGAATTAGTACTCCCTCCACAACCTGGACACATATTTATAATAAAAACAATTCTCAGCTCAGTTCTTCCAAAACATTTACTAGCAAAATGGCTATAAAACACTGAAACAATTTATTGAACTTGAACATCAATCAAAAAAAAATAGTTTGAGTCTTTGTCCAAAATACCACCCTTGAAATTTTCTCTGAAACAGATAAGATGATATTCTGGTAGCAAGGTTCACTAACTATACACTCAGATTCTGGCACCCAAGAATCAGGAAACAGGGCCATTAACTCTAGAACTGACTGGCCATCAAATCTAGGATGCTGTTCTTCAGAATAAAGGAGATGTTGCTTTATTTCTATAGCCCATTCACATAAGGTTGGAGTGTCTCTAAAATATGTTCTCTAGTACACGTATCTTGATCATTAATTTGACCACTATTTACTAACTTAATCACCTATTTCTAATATATTTTATGCCAATTAACCTGACATTAATTTCACCAGTTGATAGCATTTATGATGCACTATGATTCTTTAAAACCAAGTTAAAAGAGTGCCTATTACATAAAGAATTCCCACCAATGATATGCATATGTATGGTAGGGGCAGGAGTAGATAGCATAAGGGTTATTCAAATAGATTCTTATGGGAGTTTGGCAATAGCGCAGCAGGTTAAGTGCACGCGGCGCAAAGCACAAGGATGGGCGTAAGAATCCCGGTTCCAGTCCCAGCTCCCCACCTGCAGGGGAGTCGCTTCATAAGCGGTGAAGCAGGCCTTCAGGTGTCTTACTTTCTCTCTCCCTCTCTGTTTTCCCCTCCTCTCTCCATTTCTCTCTGTCCTTTCCAACAATGACGACATCAATAACAACAACAATAATAACTACAACAATAAAAAAAAACAAGGGCAACAAAAGAGAAAATAAATAAAGAAAGAAAATTAAAAAAATAAAAAGAGATTCTTATTCCTGAGACTCTGAGGTCCCAGGTTCAATCACCCACACCACCATAACACCACCATAAGCCAGAGCTGAGCAGTACTCTGGTTAAAAAAAAAAAAAAAAAGTATGGTGGTACTGTATTTGACTCTGTTGTCAGTGAGGGGAGCTTGAGGCTCAGAGTGAGTCTAAGTTAGGCAACAGAGCTAGAATTCAAGCCCAGGAGAATCATGCTGAATCATATTGTGGGGGCAAGCTAAACAGAAAAGATCTAATACATTCAATGAAAACCTACCTTTAAAACTTGTGCTGTCCAGTTTTTAATTGCCAGAATCTGGAAGCAACTTGAGTCCAGCATCAGATGAGTGGCTTAAAAATCTGTGGTATATACACACAATGGAATACTACTCAGCTGTGAAAAATGGTGAAGTCACCTCCTTTGCATCATTTTGGCTGGAACTTGAAGATATCATGTTAAGTGAGATAAGCCAAAAGGAAAAGGGCAAATACCTAATGATCTCACTTATAAGTGGGATTTAATATGTGGGAACAGGGAGGGAGGGCACAAAGTGAAATGTAGACTGGGCAAGGCATACTGAATGAAAGCAAATGACTCTGGGGAATGTGGGAGAGGGAGGAGTGGAAGAGAACTTTGGGGTCCTGATGCATAATGAAACTGCAGCCCTGTGTCAATGAATACACTGGAAACCAATAACCCCTCAAAAAATAAATCTGTACTATCTTGTACAGATCTATTTGCTTAAGAATTATTGAAATAAGAAGAAATGTAGAGGATTATGAAAA
Organism: Erinaceus europaeus; assembly: GCF_950295315.1. Lineage (NCBI taxonomy): Eukaryota > Metazoa > Chordata > Mammalia > Eulipotyphla > Erinaceidae > Erinaceus > Erinaceus europaeus. The sequence continues at coordinate 53,005,074 of NC_080180.1, read as the reverse complement.
ATGAAAGCCATTTGGTGAAAACACTGGTGGTTACTGGCAGGGGGTGTGTGTGTGGCAGGAGCATAGAGGATAAATGGTTCACAGTACAGTTGTGGATACATGGGTACAATTTCTGATGTCCGCATGAAAGGTCTTTGTAGAATGCACTCTCCCCCATCTGAGATCATTTTCCACCATTATGTACCAGTACCCCAAGGCTCTCTCTACTCCTTTGCCCCCTCCTTCCCCAGAGGCTTTTGCCTTGGTGCAATACACCACAGTGGGTGTAGTGAGTCTTACATACATATAGAGGTATAAAATGATACCCCCAGTGTCATAGTATTATAAATCAAAGTTAAATCAGTCAACAAATATAAATAATAAATAAGTTCAGGGTTCTTTTAAAATATATATTTTATTTATTTTTACTAGAGCACTGCTCTGACTTACAGTAGTGCTGGGGATTGAATCTGGGACCTTTGATGCTTCAAGTATGAAAGGGTTTTTTTTTGTTGTTTTTGCTTAACCATTATCCCATCTCCCCAGCTCCAGGGTTCTTTTAAGAACACGTCTTACCATGTACAGTGGGGAAGCAATTACAGAAGCCAGACCTTCCACCTTCTGCATCCCATAATGTCCCTGGGTCCATGCTCCCAGAGGGATAAACAATAGGAAAGCTTATCAGGGGAGGGGATACGAAGTTCTGGTGGTGGGAATTGTGTGGAGTTGTACCGCTTTTATCCTATGTTTTTTGTCAGTGTTTCCTTTTTTTATTGTTTCCTTTTTATAAATAAAAATTAAAAATAAAAAGGGAAAAACATGTCTTACACAGTTACTCCATAATTGTGCTTTTAGTGCATAAGTCTGAGATCATTGCTAGCAATATTGTTTTTTTTAATGTTAAGTTTATACTAAAATCTAGTAAAATCCTTCTACAATAATCTAAATGCTTAAGTATCTTAACACATAAAGTAAGTACATTGATAACTTTTGGCATATAGTCTTGTGCACAATGGGTGCTAAATCAGTTTTAGATAAATGAACTATATTTGCATACATTGATTTCGCTGTTTGACTGGATATCACTTCTAGTCAATGCTTTCATATACATGATATTATCCTTATCATCCGACTAAGGTAACATGAAGATCCCCTTTTAGAATTCACTTAGTCAGCTGTTTCAGTTGCCCTTTGTAGGCATTGAAAAACAATGTCATTTTCCCACACACGGCATATTTTAGGAGCAGATAGCTCAAGTATATAGTTATTTAAATTCCTTCAACTCTTCAGACATCCCATCCACACCCAATGTAAGACAGAACATGTATGAAAACTTATAATCATCTATTTAGTCTTCTGGAATAGATGAGTCAGGGCAGCTATAAAATGTCAGAATGTCAGCCTTTATAGTAAAGTACTTCAGCTTTCTCTCTGGCAGAAAGGTCAGGACATCGGTATTTAAACCTTCTTCAACTAACAGACAAGCCAAAGGACATATACACTCAACTAAAAGCCTCAGGATTCCTTACACAATGGCCTAACTCAGGGCACAGATTATTCTTATGACTTATTTTGCTCAATGCAAAATAAAAGGCCTGGCTATAGACTCTGCTGATAACAAAAAGGGTCTCTTTGTCGACCTTATGTTCTGTGGATTGACGCAGGCTGTTTGACAGAGACACCAATGATAACCTAAGAGTGTGGATAACATACAGTCTTCTATTGGGAGTTAAACACCATAGAGGGTCTTTATAGAGTGTGTGTGTGTGTGTGTGTGTGTGTGTGTGTGTGTGTGTGTGTGTGTGACTAAGTGGCACCTATTGGGAGCAAAGCAAAGAAAGGTTTAAAACTGACTTTTTTTTTTTTTTGGAAAGCTTTGATGTTTTGAGGAAAAGCATAATGTGTGTCACATCTTTTTTTCTGGAGTGAGGTGAAGCCATTTTTACAGTTACCTAAGAAGCACCTTCACTTTATTGCTTTGTTGAACTAGAAAATTTCCTGTGAATTCACCTTCTGCTCATGACCATACATGCTCATATCACAAACAAACCTAGAAAACATTCTTGGAATCCTAGAATTTTACGCTAAAACCCATAGCTTCCAGGTAAAATAGCAGATATTTTTGGTATTTAACTCTGAAGTTCCTTGTTGAACAGTGTTGGTTTCAGTGGCCTTGCTGATGAGTCTCTGTTGGTAAATTATAAAGTTACATTTGGCAAAGCCTTCCACCTCAGGGGAGAATAAATCAGAATTTATTGAGAACAGCCTCTAAGTGGTGCTGCTACTTACATGCCTTATTCAAACATCATCTTAGCTCACGTGACTTTGGTACGAGCATAATTGATGTAACTCCACAGGCTTGTGGAAATGGATAGGAAACACATGTCCCTCTGCTGGGGATCTTATGTTGTGCACAAATCTGAACTTTGTCTCTATTCACCTTGCAAAGAACCCAAATTTCTGACCATTATATCAGACCTTTGAGAAGATCTCCAAGACCTCTATCTGCTTGTCAAAAATTTCAATCTATTTCTACCACAAACCGGTGTGTTTGTTTATGAGGCCTGCTTTGGGTAGGGAAAGATTTGTGACATATTAGTGAAGACTAATATGTCAAAAAGGGTGCCACCTATAGTCCAAATTGTGTGTGTGTGTGTGTGTGTGTGTGTGTGTGCATTCACACATATGCATGGGAGTGTGAAGATTGGGATTATACTTAGCAAAATATTAAGTTATTGTGTCTGTGTGGTTGAATTAAGGTCATTTATCTTTTCTTATATACTGAAAATAATTTAATGCCCATACTGAATAAGCATAGCTTACATGAAAAGTATAAAGGACTGTTTGGGGAGCATATTGAAGATTTGAGTATCAACCAGCTCATTTTCTGTGGTTGGTGGCCTAGAAACTTTCAGTTTTTCAGAAGTAAAATAAATATAGAAACAGACTGAAGCTGTGCCCTTGGTAGTCTGTAGGTGAAAATTTCAAGGTCCATCCTTATTCTTGCTTTACCTAACTTATTTAAGAACAGAATTATAGAAATAGTTATATGGGGGTAGTTAGAGGAATAGCACTTATTACAGTCAGTCATTCTTTGAAGCCTTAGATATCACAAATTAAATAATCAAACTGGCAAGGGTAAAAATTGCGTTATCCCGGTGCATTGCAGTTTTGAGAATTTCTTAGATGACCTGAAGTGTCAGCAAATTTCAAAAGAATGAGATGCTTACAAGCAGTTGTTTTTCTCATGAATTAGAGAAACCTAGTAAGTCTGCTTTTTAAAAACTATTTTGTTTTATAGGACAGAGAAAAATTGAGAGGGAAAGGGGATGGAGAGGGAGAGAAACAGAGACCTATAGCACGCTGAAGGGTTGAACCCAGGTCCTTGTGTGTGGTCACACATGCACTTAACCAGGTGCACTACCACCTGACCCTGCAAATCTGTTTTTGACAAACTATACCATCACTTCATGTAAAAAGAAAAAGGGGAGTTGAGCAGTAGTGCACATGGCACAAAGCGCAAGGGCCAGTGTGTGAGGATCCCCATTAGAGCCCCTGGCTCCCCACCTGCAAGGGAGTCACTTCTCAAGTGGTTAAGCAGGTTTGCAGGTGTCTATCTTTCTCTTCTCCTCCTCTCTCCATTTCTCTCTGTCCTATCCAACAATGATGACATCAACAACAATAATGACTACAACAACAATAAAAAAGGGCAACAAAAAGGAAATAAATAAATGAATATTAAAAATCTTTTTAAAAAGTTAGGAAAAAATATATAGCAGTCACCATTTATTTACTAAGCATTTACTATGTACCAGCAATTGTTCTAATGGTTTTTGCTAGTACAGTAGTGCTATTATTAGCTTCATTTTTATAGATGAAAACACTGAAGTACAGACTACTTCAGATTTGTGCACAACATAAGATCCCCAGCAGAGGGACATGTGTTTCCTATCCACTTCCTCGAGCCTGTGGAGTTATGTCAATTATGCTCGTACCAAAGTCACGTGAGCTAAGATGTTTGAATAAGGCATGTAAGTAGCAGCACCACTTAGAGGCTGTTCTCAATAAATTCTGATTTATTCTCCCCTGAGGTGGAAGGCTTTGCCAAATGTAACTTTATAATTTACCAACAGAGACTCATCAGCAAGGCCACTGAAACCAACACTGTTCAACAAGGAACTTCAGAGTTAAATACCAAAAATATCTGCTATTTTACCTGGAAGTTATGGGTTTTAGTGTAAAATTCTAGGATTCCGAGAATGTTTTCTAGGTTTGTTTGTGATATGAGCATGTATGGTCATGAGCAGAAGATGAATTCACAGGAAATTTTCTAGTTCAACAAAGCAATGAAAGTGAAGGTGTGCAAGATGGAGAGTCAGGCGCTAGGAAACAAGACTGGGACCTATAAGTGCGCTGGGTTTAACAGTATGGACACAGTCGAAGACTTTGTGAAATGGTCTCTATACTACTAAGCTACTCAATGTTTTTCTAATGCCAAATTCTCAAAACTCTGGGAAAATTCTTATTTTTATGTTTTCAATTTATAGGAAATTAAATCATATCCTCATATGCATAACACAGTATTTGGATCATTGGTAATTCTGACTACCATATGCTTATGCTCTTGATTAGGATATTTAGAGTGTTATTGTATAGTGTGTGTAACCACATCCTAAATGATCTTGGAGCTCCATATAATTTATCTTGCTAGAAGTTGTACAGTCTGGTTTTCTAGAGAAATCAAAGAGGATCTCATTCTTCATCTGTGCTCTTGAAAAGCACTTGGAAATTGAGACTTGTAACACATAGTCATTTACGCCATTCTCCCTTGCCCTCTGCCCTTCTCCCCAATTTTCTCATATGTAACAGTTGCCCCTTAGTTCCCCTTCAACAACACTTAAGTGCCAACTATCAGTTGTTTCTCTCTCTTTATTTTCCTGTTACCTGTTATAAATCTATTTATGCTGGCTGAATTAGCCTGAGCTCAGCAAAATTCTCACCAACTCATTTATTCTGATTTTACATCATAAAACATTCTAGGACCCCATTTAACATAAAAATAAGAAGAAGAGAAGGAGGAAGAAGAAGAAAAAAAGGAGTCGGGCAGTAGTGTATGGCACAAAGCAGAAGAACTGGCTTAAGGATTCTAGTTTGAGCCCCTGGCTCCCCACCTGCAGGGGAGTCGCTTCACAAGCAATGAAGCAGGTCTGCAAGTGTCTGTCTTTTTCTCCCCCACTCTGTCTCCCCTTCCTCTCTCCATTTCTCTCTGTCCTATCCAACAATAATGACAGTAATGACAACAATAAGGATAAACAACAAGGGCAAAAAAAAAGGGGAGGGGAATAGCCTCCAGGAGCAGTGGATTCATAGTGCAGGCACCAAGCCCCAGCGTTAACTCTGGGAAGAAGAGGAGGAGGAAGAGTTGTTCCTAGATTGTAAAAAATAAAAAAGGAAAAGGGGGAGAGGGGAGGGAAGAACAGACAGAGACAAAACAAAGGCAAAATCATAGATCTGTACATAAATCTTGACCTGTCTAAGACCAGTTGTTCCTTCCGACTGATGCAGGTTGAGCAAGTACCCTGGCCTCGAGCCTTTGTGTCTAAGGGCTTCTATCCTAGGAAAAACTCTTCCCTGGGCCTTCCACAGCCTGTGGCAGCCAAGTAGCACTTGCAGCAGAAGTCACCTCCATTCCTCTAACGCATGCTCCAACTAGTTCTGATTCTCCCTAGCTTCCCTCTGAGATCTGCCTTCTCTTTTCCTGCCTTTGCAAAAATAAAGGCACATTCTAAACAGGGAATGAAAAAAAAAAAACCTTTTTTTGTTTTGTTTTTTTTTTATGAGAGAGATACAGATACAGACCAGAGCACTGCTCAGTTCTAGCTTATGGCAGCACTAGGGACTGAACCTTGGACCTTAGAGTCTCAACCATGAATGTCTTCTGAGTAACCATTATGCTGTCTCTCCTTCTGACACCTCTCTAAGGTCCCTTGCTTGTTTCTCCTGGGAAGTGTTAAGTAACTTGCCCAGGGAAGGGGGATGAGTAAGGGAAGAAGTAGATGTCATTCTTCCTCTAATCCCTCTCATTTCCCTTTCTAGAATCAGTTTATTGTTGATGAATTGGCCATACCCCACTTTCTTGAGGGACTGGATGACCTTTCAAAATTAATAGAGTAATTTATGCAAAATCAATCAGCTAGAATAGCATTGGCTCTGTAAGTCCATGGAAGGTAACAATAGGGAAATGGAAGAAACTTTTTTGTTTAATTAATCTTTCCAAGCATATAAAAAGAACTAGAGAATTATATCAACTACCTAGATACCACAAACCTTAACATGTTGCTGTACATCCCCTGGAATCTTTTACCTTTTGCCCTCAAAGGTACGGTTAAAGCCTTCCTTCTGGTTCCTTTCTTCTTGTTACTCCCCAGAGGTAACCATGATCCTGAGTTCTTAGCAGAAGCATTTTTGAGAGTTAATCTAAACATTTATTTTGTTGTAAATACAAACCAGGTAATCTCTTTAAAAAATTATTTATAAGGCAGGGGTAGATAGCATAGTGGTTATGCAAACAGACTTTCATACCTGAGGCTCCAAAGTCCCAGGTCCAATCCCATGCAACACCATAAATCAGAGCTGAGTAGTGCTCTGGTAAAAAATAAAAAAATAAAAATTATTTATATAATAAAAATATCAATAAGACCATAGGACAAGAGGAGTTCAACAACACAGTTTCCACCACCCCCTCCCTTGAAAGCTTTCCTATTCTTTATCCTTCTGGGAACATGGACACAGGATCATTATGGGGTGCAGAAGGTGGGAGGTCTGGCTTCTGTAACTTCTCTGCTGAACATGGGTGTTGGCAGGTCGATCCATATTCCTAGCTTGCCTTTATCTTTCCCTAGTAGGGTAGGGCTCTAGAGAGGAGGAGTTGCAGGACACACTGGTGAGGTCATCTGCCTAGGGAAGTCAGGTTGGCATTGTGGTAGCATCTGCAACTTGATGCAGAGTAATGGAGCTGAAGGGTTGACATCCCATGCCTGTTGCCTCTGGACACAGTCTGAAGTGAAACATGTCAAGGTGGTACTGGTTGCATTAATTAGGTTGATATTGGCAAATGCAGTATCAATTGGTATGAACTGAGAGAAGCCTGCCAGAAAATGAGCCATGCCCCAGAGGTTCTAGGACTGGGAGAAATCTGGATTTTATAGAGAATGGAGAAGGTTCCTCTGTCTTAGGGCTTAATAAGGCGATAGATATTATTATAACCATGTTATTTGGAAATTTGAAAATCCTGTTGTTAGGATTTTCTGTATCATACCTCACCATGATTTATGTCATTTAATGCTATGTACATATAGTTGTATCTAATATAGTGATGTAACCAATTGCTTCTGTTTGCCTTGGCCTAAGATTATAGATGATTTAATATTTCAAAGAAAAAATCATTATTAGAAGCACTATTAAAATTCAAACAGGTTACCAATTTTAAGCCATAGCTGCTTAGATTGAAGGAATTTATATTCAGAACTGGGGTCTATGCATCAAAAACTTTGAGATACTCAATCTATTTGTCCCCTCTCATGTTAATTAAATAGTGATTTATAAGACTATAAGTTGATAGGCATATATATTAACACCATTCCTGCCACAAAGGTCTGTGTCCCTAGCCCAACCCACCTGTTGTGGAGCTGAAAATCTATCCTCACCCTCCACCCAGAGTTTTTTACTTTGGTGCAATACTCCAAACTCAGTCAAATTCTGCTTTGCATTTCCCTTTCTGTTCTTTCTCAACTTCTGTTTATGAGTGGGATCATGCCATACTCATCTTTATCATTCTGACTTAGCTCACTTAACTCCTTCAAGCTCTATCCAAGACGGGTCTGAGAAGATGGGCTCATCATTCTTAATAGCTGAGTAGTATTCCATTGTGTAAATATACCACAACTTTCTCAGCCATCCATCTGTTGTTGGGCACCTGGATTGCTTCCAGGTTTTGGCTATTAAAAATTGTACTGCTATGAACATAGATGTACATATATCTTTTTGAATGGGTGTGAATGAGTCCTTAGGATATATCCCTAGGAAAGGAATTACTGGGTCATATGGAAGGTCCATTTCTAGCCATGTGAGAGTTCTCCAGACTGCTCTTTACAGGTGTTGGAAAAATTTACATTCCCACCAGCAGTGTAAGAGGGTTCCTTTTGCCCCACAATCTCTCCAGCATTTGTTGCTGCTATTGTTTTTATTTATTTTATTTTATTGCTGCTATTGTTTTTAATGTATGACATTATCACAGGGGTGACATGGTATCTCATTGATGTCTTTATAGAAAAAGCATTTTTAATAATCTCTTACTTACATTAGTCTATAAACTTGCCAAGGGGAAATTTCATACCTTACTTGTCTGACATTAAAACAGCTATCGGTTGAGGGTATATTCAGTAAGTAAAAGCAGAAGTTCAGACCCATCTCAGATCCCCACTTGATATTCCCAAAGGTGCTTCATCAGAACCCACAAAATAGTTGCAGATAGCACCTAACATAAAATAATAATATCTAACACTTAATAATGCTGTTAAGTGCTTATTCTGTGTAGATTGTTTTGACAAGTTCTGCACTTAAGCATTTAATCCTAACAGTTAACCTCTGGAGGGTGTTGTTTCTGTTTTAGAGATAAGAACATGGATTTTTTTAAAGCAGGCTTTTAAAAACATTATTTATTTATTACTGTGTAGAGACAGAAATTAAGAGGGGAGGGGGAAATTGAGAGGGAGAACAAAAAAGAGACACCTGCAGCCCAGCTTCACTACTCATGAAGCTTTTTCTCTGCAGGTGGGGACCAGGGGCTTGACCTGGGTCCTTATGCACTGTAATGTGTGTGCTTAACCAGGGACTTGAACCTGGGTCCTTATGCACTGTAATGTATGTGCTTAACCATGTGCCCCTCAGCCTGGCCCTTGAGAACATGGATTCTTCAAGAAATGTGTCAGGGTTTGCCTGGTAAAAATATTTGAATAACTCACTCCAGAACATGAGATTCCTACTCATCCTTCCAGCTCCAACACTCAAAAACACTTGTCCAGGTTTACTGTCTACAAAACCAAGCAGGGTGCCCCAGACCTTCATAGAACATCACTGCCTATGTTACAGGTCAGAGGTGTGATGTACTGAAACCTATCTTGGGGAAATGTATGAATGTCACAATAACTGTCCTGTAAATCAACATTTGCTCAAAAAAAAAAAGTGACATTAAGATTGAGAAAACAGACCAAATAAATCAAACCTAAAACTCTAGATGAGGTGCAAAGCAAAAATACACAAATAATTTGAAAAGTGAAAAATACAGAAAAGATTGTAGGGGAGTAAAACTTTAAAAAATAAAGTGAGTGGCAAAAAGTGAATTTCTTGACTTTTCCCTCTCAACTACCTTTTGACCTGACAACAGGATGAATCAGGAGAATATTTAGTAGATGCAGATTGTAAAATATCCCAAACAAAACTCAACCTTTTGACGAAAAGACTAATAACAGGAGTTCTTGAGAGCCAGAGAAGTCTATCCAAGCTCTCCTAAGCATTGGTTGGTCACTACTTTAAAAATTATTCACACTTTCCAGCTGAAACCTGCTGATTGAGAACATTAGCCAAATTCCTCTAGTAAGCATGCCTCTTTGCCCAAGCTATTAGAGCCATGATCTCTAAATTCCAAAGTCATAAACCTTAGTCATCTCTAGCTCAAATGACGAGCTCTTTGTCTATGAATTCCATCTTCCATACATCTCAGCAACCAAGATCTGGAGTGGGAAGATGTATGGCTACTCCTGCAGACCTACCTATCCTTAGTATTCTCCTCCTAGACTCTCTTTTTCCTATTCCAATACCACAGGACACATCAGCAAGTCTGTTTCTAAGAAGCTGACCAAGGAGAATAAAGCTTTCTTGTCTTCCTTTCTAACACACATCCCTAAATCTTTATAAGTGATTTTCTGGAACTTTTCCTTGGTTTCAGTTAAGGAAAAACATCCTCTCTCCTCCATGGCAGTTGGGGTAGCATTCAGTGAACAGTAACTCCTGCTCCTAAATTCCACTTCCTTTTTTCTATTAATTTAGAGTGTGGGGTGTAGAATGATGGAAGTCAGCCCTAGAGCTTGTGAGAAGGCTGATTACAAAATTATGAATGTAGGATATAAGGGCTACTCGATATCTTTGTTCCTTGGCTTTTGATCTTACAATTTGGGCACACCAGGAAAATCTTACCAGATATCTTTATGCTAACCAGAAGTAGGGATTGGAAAATAACTATCCCCAGTAAATAATTTTAAAATGAAGGCAAAATAAATACATCAATAAATAATCCCAGTGGCTACTCTTTATATATATATATATATATATATATATATATATATATATATAGAGAGAGAGAGAGAGAGAGAGAGAGAGAGAGAGAGAGGGAAATTAAGAGGGTGGGAGGAGAGAGAGAAACAAAAAGGAAAGAGAGAGAGACCAGCAGTATAGCTTCATCTCTTGTGAAGCTTCCTCCCTACTCACCCCCAGCCCGCAGGGGGCTTTAACTCAGGTACTTGCAGATTAACATATGAGCTTTACTAGTTGTGCCACTGCCCAGGCTCTCAAATGACTCTCTCTTGATCTCAGATTGGTGTTCTCGCTAGTGTCGTATTCTGATCCAGTGTTTTCAGATGAAGCTGAGATCCATAGGTAGATTGTAAAGTCCATTTAGTAAATAAAGTAAAGTAATAAAGTAAATCTTGACCAGCAGCATCTAAAATGAAATAGGATAGGATAGATCAGCTTAGTCTCTGGAATTTTGGTTTGGAAAGCCACTGCTCTAGCTGGTTGAGAAGAGGAAAGAGACGGTAAACTATGTGCAAATGGTAGGAAATCTGTTGTACTGAAAATTCCACAGAATCCTGTCACTTAATGAGGGTTGGCTCCAGAGAATAAATAAAATGCAAAAAAGAGCAGGTTTTAGCGTTTGAATTTCTTGAGAATAGAATATACTATTCCCTCAAACCCACTTATGTCCGCCCCCTAAGCCTTTAATCTTCCTTGAATTTTTATGAGACATCTCAAATATGGCAATATACTAGTTCGAGTTTCCCTCCTTGTAGTATAATAAGTACTTCTATTTATCAACTAACTCTCGGTTATATAACTTATAAAACTAGATTATGAAAAAAAGTAACATTTATCTTTTCAAGTTTAAAAGCCAAAACCAGAAAATGTCATTATGGAAGGTTTTCCAGACATAGACTGTACCTAATTTAACAATATTCACTGAGAGCCAAGGATGCAGTCGTAGTGGGGGGACAAAGACAAAATGAATATCAGATACTTTCTATTAAAAAACAAAATGTATCTAAATTTCCTTGGCAAAGGCAAACATATGATTCCAAAGTCGATTAAGAAAGACAATTTGAGTTTTAAAGTTTTTATGCTTAAATAAGCTGAAGCTCAGATCAAACCCACAAACCAAGAAGGATAATCTGGCTTAGTACTTTTTTTACAGAGACACTACATTTAGAAGAATTTTGTTAATATAAACTTGCAGTTTAATTGCCATCAGGGTTATTTCTGGGGCTCAGTGCCTGCCTAATGAATTCACAGCTCCTGTCGGTCATTTAAACTTTCTTTCTTTCTTTCTTTCTTTCTTTCTTTCTTTCTTTCTTTCTTCTTCCTTCCTTCCTTCCTTCCTTCCTTCCTTCCTTCCTTCCTTCCTTTCTTTCTTCCTTTCGATAGGACAGAGAGAATTTGAAAGAGGGGAAGGGAGGAGACAGGGAGAGTCAGAGACACCTACAGCCCAGCACTGCTTTACCATTCATGAAACTTCCTCCTGTAGATGGGGACCAGGGTCTCAAAACTGGGTCCTTGCCAATGGTAATATGTGCATTTAACCAGGTGCACTATCACCTGGCTCCCAATTTGCAGTGTTTTTCACCTGCTGAATTCTGTCTTGCTTACTTAAAGTAGCTTAAGTATTCACACAGGAAATGTATTTGAAGTTGGGTGATATCATTTCATCTGTTTCTGTAAATTTGATAGCTCAAAGAGGCTACACGCGGTTGCACATTTAAGAATCAATGTGAGGGAGTCTGGAGGTAGCGCAGCTGGTTAACCGTACATGGCGCAAAGCGCAAGGACCTACATAAGCATCCCAGTTTGAGTCTCCTGCTCCCCACCTGCAGGGGAGTCACTTCACAGGCAGTGAAGCAGGTCTGCAGGTGTCTTTCTCTCCCACTCTTAGTCTTCCTCTCCTCTCTCCATTTCTCTCTGTTCTATCCAACAATGACGACATCAATAATAATAACTGTAACAATAAAAACAATAAGGGCAACAAAAAGGAAATAAATAAATATATTTTTTAAAAAAGAATCAATGTGAAGGGGTCAGGTGCTGATGGTGTATCCAGCTGAGTATATAGGTTACCATTGCAAGGGCTGGGGTTCAAGCCCCCACTTCTCCACCTGCGGGGGGAACTTTACAAAGGGTGAAGCAGTACTGTAGGTGTCTCTCTTCCTCTTGATCTCCCCCCTTCTCTAAATTTCTTTCAATAGTCTGAAATAATATTTAAAAAATAATTAATGTGAAAGGTGTTTACTTTTAGCATACAAGGAAAAAAATATCCTGAATTATCCTAACTATATAAGATAAAATTCTATTAGTTAAGGATCCCTGGAGAATGACCAGACTAAACATGAAAAGAAGAAAAACCTAACTATCAATACTGGCTGATATCAGATACTGGCTGAATTACTTGAAATTGATTTTATTTCTACCTTATATGACCTGAGCTTAACCCAACCCTCTTAGTTACTAGTTTTATTATTTTGAGACCCTCCTTTTTTTTAAATTTATTGGATAGAGACAGAAATTGAGAGAGGCTGAGGAGATACAGAGGAAGAGAAACACCTACAGCACTGCTTCATCACTTGTGAAGATTTCCCCCTGCAGGTGGGGACCAGGTGCTTGAAGCTGGGTCCTTGTGCACTATAGTGTGGCACTTAACCAGGTGAGTCACCACCTGGCCCCAGAGGCCCTCCTTTCTATATTTAAAAGATCTGACAAGGTAACATAACTGGGATAAGCCATGTACACCTTTTAGCAAAGCACTTGATATATCAAGTCCTTTTGAAAATCACCTTCTATTATCAGTATTATTATTATTATTACTATTACTTGTCAATTCCCTGAACATTTTTTACTAGCCATATGCTATATGACTTTGTAAAGTAGTATTGTTAAAACATCTCCATAGACAATGTGGAGAAGAGAGAAATGACCTATATTTTTAGCTTTTTAATGCTGGTTTTGTATATAAACCAGTGTTCAGAATGACTTGCATTTAAGATTAAACTTAATGTTGATTTTCATTGCAATTAGAATGACCTGTTCCACACTTTCTGTAGGCAGAAACTTAAATCCAAATGAGATTCTGAAATGGAAAATAACATTCACAAGTGAGTACTGTCAGAGCTTATGCCAGATGCTATTCTGTTCGTTTTTAGTGCATTCGTTTCAGCATGGTTCTATCCTAATATTAGCTGATGCCACAAAGTCTCAAATGTATCAAGACTCTTGTTTCTTTTCAATCCTGTTCCCTCTCCCTGTAAACACCCTTTTGTCAGTTCTAGGCTCCACACTCTGAAATGTGGGGAGCTCCTCCTATCCACCCCCCAACTTATCTGCCTGCCTGCCTGCCTGCCTGTCTACATTCGAAACTAATCCTCTGAGACGGAAAGTGGTTAGGAAACTTTTATTCAATGTTCATTCTAGGTAGGATTCCTCACCCTTCCTAAAAAAAAAAAAAAATCAGAATATTATCATAGCACAGAGCATAGCATATAAGAAAGACCTTAACAGTTATTTTTTAAAAAATATTTATTTATTCCCTTTTGTTGCCTTGTTTTATTGTTGTAGTTATTATTGTTGTTGTCATTGTTGGATAGGACAGAGAGAAATGGAGAGAGGAGGGGAAGACAGAGAGGGAGAGAGAAAGACAGACACCTGCAGACCTGCTTCACCATCTGTGAAGCGACTCCCCTGCAGGTGGGGAGCCGGGGGCTTGAACCAGGATCCTTAAGCCGGTCCTTGCGCTTTGCACCACCTAACAGTTATTTTTAAACTATTTTTTAGAGAATAACTTATTTACAACTCAGAGAACTCAATGTGCCAAAAGGCAGGCTTTGCATGCCTAAAGCTTCAGAGGTCCTAGCTTCAACTCCTGGGACCCTGCTTTGGTCTCTCTCCTTCCCTCATTCTCTCTGTCTCTCTCAAAAATAATTTTTTAGTAAAGGGTAAAGTGAATCATTTTTAAGAGGAATCATTTATTTATTTCATAAATAATAATGAATACGAGGGGGTAGCTCAGGGGGTTAAGCACACATGGCATAAGCATCCAGGTTCGAGCCCCTGATTTCCCACCTGCTGGGGAGTTGCTTCACAAACAGTGAAGCAAGTCTGCAGGTATCTTATCTTTCTCTCCCCCTCTCTGTCTTCCCCTCCTTTCTCCATTTTTCTCTGTCCTATCCAACAACAACAATAATAACCATAACAACAATAAAACAACAAGGGCAACAAAAAGGGAAAAAAATAGCCACCAGGAGCAATGGAGTCATGGTGCAGGTGCCAAACCCCAGCAATAACCCTGGAGGCAAAAAAAAAAAAAAGAATGAATACAAGAAGATAGGTATAGAATAAAAGAGAAAAAGAGAGAGATCAGAGCTCATCTCTGGCATATATGCAGCACAGAGAATTGAATCTGGGTTCTCGAAAATGTAGGTTTCAGTGATTCACTGACTCAAAGTATTTAATAGTAAGTATTATTAGCTATGGCAAGTTTTATTATCTTGTTTTAAACAAGCTCCATCCTTATGTTTATGATTTTTCTCAAAGGTCCTAATTAGATTCTTTTTTTTTCCTCCAGGGTTATTGCTGGGCTCCTTGCCTGCACCATGAATCCACCGCTCCTGTAGGCCATTTCCCACCCCCCCTTTTTTTTGTTGCCCTTGTTGTTGTAGCCTCATTGTGGTTATTATTATTTCCATTGTTGATGTTGTTCCTTGTTGGATAGGACACAGAGAAATGGAGAGAGGAGGGGAAGTCAGAGATGGGGAGAAAAAGACAGATACCTGCAGGCCTGCTTCACTGCCTGTGAAGCGACTCCCCTGCAGGCAGGGAGCCGGGGGCTCGAACCAGGATCCCTACGCGGGTCCTTGTGCTTTGCGCCACATGCGCTTAACCCACTGTGCCACTGCGCCACCGCCCAACCCCCCCCCCCCAATTAGATTCTAACATCTTATTTTCCTTTGGGATGAGGGGGGAGTTAAACATCACCCAACTCTGCAACTCTCCAGCCATCCCGTAGATGCAGCTCAACCCAAATTCTTCTTCTTTTTTTTAATTGCCTTTATTTATTTACTGGATAGAGACAACCAGAAATCAAGAGGGAAGCGGGAGAGAGAGAGGGAGAGAGACACCTGCAGCCCTGCTTTACCACTCATGAAGCTTTCCCCCTGCAGGTGGGAACCAGGGACTTTAACCTGGGTCCTTGCACATTGTAACATATGCACTCGACAAGGTGCACCACCACCTGGCCCCAACCCAAATTATTCTTTTTTTAAAAAAAATATTTATTTATTTATGAGAGGGATAGGAGAGAAAGAACCAGACATCACTTTGGTACATGTGCTGCCGGGGATTGAACTAAGAACCTCATGCCTGAAAGACCAACGTTTTACCCACTGCACCACCTCCCGGACCACCCAAATTATTCTTAAAGGACAGGGAGACCAACTTCTTTACTGTGGTCCCCCCACCCTCCACATAGGAGCTAGCACAAATACTGACACAGCTTTTAAAACCATTTTCTTTCATTTAAATTCATCCAAAATTACAGAGTAATTTTTAAAGTTGCTTTATAAAAAAGATTTTATTTATTTATTAATGAGAAAGATAGAAGGAGAGAGAGAGAACCAAATATCACTTTGACACATATGCTGCCAGGGATTGAACTCAAGACCTTATGCTTAAGAGTCCAAAGCTTTATCACTGCACCACCTCCCGGACCACATAGGCTTTTTGTTTGTTTTGTTTTGTTTGTCTTTTTCGTGTATGGATTTTTAAAAATCTTACAGAATAATGAAGACTCTCTAGAGTCAGTTAAAGAACAAATGCAAAAGTCCTTGGCCCTAAACTAAGGACATCTGTAAGAAGAAAGAAAAAGAATTTAAACCAGAAGGGGTTCCAAAATAATGATTTCCTTTGTGCTGAGTGATTCTGAAAATATAACTGTTATTTTGGAAGTAACTCAGGACTTTAAAGTTTGGTTTGAAAGTGTATAGCAAACAATAGTCAATAATCCATGTTTCCAAGTCTGAATGAATGAAATTTGAATCTATAACAATATTTATTTTTAAAACTCTATGTCATTGAACAATCTTTGCTTTAATAGTATAGCTGTCCACTTATAGTGTTCAAGGAGCAAACATTTTTTTATTTGGCCCTGTAGTTGGATACCCTACTGAGCCCACATATTACCACGTATGAGGACCTGAGTTCAAGCCCCTGGTCCCCACCTATGGGGGGAACCTTCACAAGAAGTGAAGCAGGTCATCTTTCTCTTTTTCCTTTCTCAATTCCTATCTGCCCTATCAAATAAAAAAAAAGGAAGGAAAGAAGGAAGGAAAGGAAGAAGGGGAAGAAAGGAAAGAAGAAAGATAGCCACTATGAGGGGAGGATTTGTCATGAATAACCCCACTGGAAATTAATAATAAAAACTGGGGTTCCTCATATAAAAATCAGCTTGCACAACGGACCTAGACTCAATTTGAGGTGAGATCCCACTTTTATTGGAATCCATATTGGCACAGTGGAAAAACTAGTAGAATGAGCACAATCAAGTTCAGTTCTTCCTGTTTCCCACCAGAACTCTCCTCTGGCAGCTCCTATGTCATTTTGCCTCTATATGGAAGTCCAGCAAATCAAATAAATCAAGCATTTCCTTGCCAATAGCAGTGGTTAAGTCATTACGCAACCCTGTATATTCTGGCTCAGTTATGTGCAAGATCGGTGGCTTTAGGAAAGTTCCCTCTCAGCACATTCCACATGTTCATTCATTCAGTCAGCAAATGTTCTTGAGCCAGACACCATGCTAGTCATTGAGGATATCCTTCGTCAGTGGTGTATTAAAACATAATCTGGCAGCCTAGGAGGTGGCACAGTGGATAGTGCTGGCCTCTCAAGCATTAAGTCTCAAGTTAAATACCTAAGATTGCAGAGTGATGCTCTGGTTATCTCTCATTAATTAATAAGGTCTATATTATTATAATATACTATATACTATATTAATATAACATATTAATATCTTAAATATATTTATTTTATTTTTCATATACTTACTGGGGCTAATGGTTTACAGTATAGTTGTTGACCATAGTTTTGACCTCTCATCTCCTCGTAAGTGTCTAGGTGTCTGAAAGTTGCTAGCTCCCCCAACCTAGGTCCTTTCCCCCATTATACTCTAGGACCCCAGGACCCCTCCATCCCATCCCTCTCCCTTCTCCGGAGTACTTTGCTTTGGCACAATACAACATATCCAGTCCAAGTTTTACCTTATGTTTTCTTTTCCATTACTGTCCTTGTTTCTTAGGTTCCATCTATGATTGAGATTATTCAGTATTGTACTTCTCTTTCTGGCTTGTATCATTCAACATGATACCCTCATTTTATGTCCAAAACCAAATGTTGGAGAGGCTATGGGGGTGGGGAATAGTCTGTAAGATAAGATACATCTCATCTCTGACTCATCAGTTCCCACTGTCAACTCTCTCACTGCTACCATTCTACACTAATAGTTTCATGACATTGGCTCAAATCCCTTTAGTCACATCTCTCATCTGTAGAATGAGCATCATACTCTACCTTTATCAACAACATCAACTTTATTTGGGGGTGCTACTAGCTAAGTTTATCCCTTGTGTGAGCCTTAAATAAAACTGAGCTAGAAAGGAAATATGAAACATGGGAGCAAGCTGAGACTTTCCAAAGTAACAGCAAAAAGTGGACCATGTCTGTGTGACATGTCTATGATAGAAATGCAAGCTGTGCCAGCTCTAAGAAATCCCCTACCCAAGCACATTCAAGAAAGGGGAACAGAACCTGAGAAATCATTGTGTGTTTTCCCTACACCCAGCCATCTTATATGGATGAGACTTGGTTAGAACAAACATCATGGGCAGAATGACATCTCAAGAGTGAGAATGCCATCTGTTTAGAGGAAGAAAGAAGCAGTAAATTTGCCTTGGTAATGGACTGCACATAATACAGCATGTTTGTGGTAATGAAAATTTGCTACTGAAGGTATAAATTTGTATATTGTAGACTTTGAAGTGGCACCTTTGCATCTCTTTGGTTATCTAGTTGCATACTATAAGCTTAGGTCCCACCTGGCTGGCAGACCATTTCCCTCTAGAAGGGTATGGGGACTCCTGGCATCATACAGGAAGAAGACATACCAGAGGGGTCTTGGAGTCCAGTGAAACAGACTTTAAGCAGGCAGGAAGGAGGGCTCCAACCTGCACTGTTGTCTTCCTATATTTAACTTACTCTTTGATCAATAAATGTAGCTAATGACTGTTGTCTCAGTAGAATGGGATAGAGTGTCTTTGAAATGGGATTTAGGAGGGGAGGCTGTGCATGGTGAGCAGGAACTAATGAAAAAAATCTATGATTTTCCTACATTATCCAGATTTATTTTGATTTGTTTCTAGTTTCCATTTATCACTACTTATCATTGAGGTAAAATTTTGTGCTTGACTATATAGTTTTATCTCAGGTTGGGTATAGATTGTGAAGAGTAGGCTCATGTATGAAGGCTTGATTAGAGAAACAAAACAACTAGGAAGTACACAGTATTGAGGGACTTGTTACAGAGATTCGATCACAGGTAATTATAGTATCTGACTAAACAGTCTACATGAAGCTGTCCATTTTGCATCTGGTGCTGGATGTTGAACAAAGCAAGGGAGCAATTCACTAGAGGAAATGGATGTGAAGTAGTGGGAAGAAATTCAGAACCCACTGAGGCTCACTCTAACCTGTGTTTGTCTCTCACTACCTCTCATGTCTCCAATTTTGGTGGTGGGATGCTCTGAAGTTGGAGCCACTCATCACAGAATTAAACATGCATCTAGACAGAAGTCAGAGAAGCTGACAGGGATGCAGACTGGGTTGCACAGCCAGCCAACAAGAGGAGCCAGAATTTAAACTGGCATATAGCACCTGGAACCTCTAGATTGGCCTTCCAATCTCTAAGAGAGTATGAAGGCTTCTTCCAAATCATAGGCACACAGATTCCAAAGGCCTTTAAACTTAAGACAATGCAAGTAAAGAATTTCTGGGAAGTGTCATTCCAGCTTAGCTAGAGTGACAAAATATACATCCACCACAATTCATTCATTTGCTCCTCTGCCTTATCTCCCTCCAATCTATTCTCCAACTTATAAGCAGAAAGATTAAAAAAAAAAAAAAAAACCTCAGGGGGGTTGGGCGGTAGCGCAGTGGGTTAAAGGGCACATGGCACAAAGCATGAGAACCGGTATAAGGATCCCATTTCAAGCCCTTGGCTCCCCACCTGCAAAGGAATGGCTTCATAGGTGGTGAAGCAGGTCTGCGGGTGTCTATCTTTCTCTCCCCTTCTCTTGTCTCCCCTCCTCTCTCCATTTCTGTCTGTCCTATCCAGCAACAGCAGCATCAATGGCAACAATAACAATTACAGCAACAACAAGGGCAACAAAATGGGGGAAAAATGGCCTCCAGGAGCTGTGGATTCATTGTGCAGGCACCGAGCCCCAGAAATAACCCTGGAGGCTGAAAAAAAATATATATATATACAACTCAGTAGGCAGAGCATTGGATTTGTGTAAATGAGGTATTGAGTTTGATTACCAGCACTGCATATCCAGAGCAGGTTCTCAAGTTTCTCTCTCATTCTCACCCTTTTCTCTCTCTTTCATAATTAAAAAATTAAGAAAAATACATTTTAAAATGAAAACATAGCAATGATTCTCACTGACTACAAATAAAAGTAGAAACTTTCCTACAGCATAGCAATATAAGCTATTACAGAGCCTCACCATGATCATGTCTGCCACTACTCTTGTCTCCTGTTTTAATGTCTGGTAAACCCTGGTTGTTAAATGCCCTCGCATGCATTATGCTGTTTAAACCCTTCATAAGTTGCTCATGCTCTTCTCTTTGCCCAAGTCATCTTTTATCATTTTAATCCTGAGTAACTTCTCTGTTCTTTGCAAACTTAGTTCAGATTTCATCTTCTGTTTTGCTAAAGCATATGTGCCTCTAACACCTAGTTGCACCTCTTAATTTAGTCCTTACCATATTTGTATTCCACCAACTAATATTTATTGGGCATCTCTTATGCACCAAGCACTGTTATAGTCCTTGAATAGTGCATTACTTAACCAAACAAAGCACTTTACCCATATATACAGTTGGCCCTCAAACAACACTGCTTTGAACTCTGTGTATCACTTAGAGGGGATTTTTTTTCTTTTCCTATGAGTACCATGTTCTCAGGTTCCACCAACTGCAGTTGGTTGAGTGCTCTGATGTAGAATCAGTGAGTAAGGATGTGAGGGGTGATCTGTCAGACCAGGATTGATTTGGCTGATGGCTGATCTGGCTAGCTAGGCAGGTGTCCCCTTCCTTACTGCTCCATGTGTGTCCCTCTTGAAGCTGTGCAGTAGAAGAAAATGAACTTCTTCAAATAGAGACAGACCTGTCTTTGGTTGAGGGTATATGAGTAGCTTCACTAACCTGCTAGAAGCTCCAAATATCTCAGAAGCAATGGGCAAGAAAGGTCAACTATAGGGGGTTTGAACATCACTTTCCAAATGCCAAGGCTCAGTATTTGCAGCTCAAAAATCAACTGATTCAAGAGGCCAGGGCAGTAAGCTTATTTTCAAAGGCTAGTGATCTGTGAAGATGATAGACTTATGTCTCAAAAGTCTATCTTACCATTAGAGACTGAGGTTTATGTAGGGAAGGAATAAGAGTAGTGAGTCAGTGAGAGGAAGAAAAATCATCAGTTGAAAGAACTCCATTCTCTGCAATACTTTGGAAGACAGCCTCTACAATCTCTTTGTTGGGGTTTGGTGTTCACTCTCGGTTGTTCCTTGCCCCCGCCATCCACTTGTGACTGACTCCTAGCTAAGCAAGACACAGTGCATAAATACACCTTTAATACAAGGATAAGAGAAGGTAAGGTCCAAGAAGGAGAATGAGGGATCCTGGGATAACAAGATGGAACTTTGTGCATCTGCCCATTTCCTTATGCCTGCTCACTAAACACTTATTTTGGTATCTGTAAGGCTCATTAACCCAGTTCCCAAGAGACAGCAAGGGTCAACAACTGTAGCTATATTTTGAGAGTTAAAGCTATATGTGGATTTTCAGCTATATGAAGGTGGGTGACCCTAAACTCCTCCTTGTTCAAAGGTCAGTGGTTTAAATTTATTCATTTGTCTGGTCTGGCTAAAACATAGACAGTCTGAAGGTTTTTTTTTTTTTTTGCCTCCAGGGTTATTGCTGGGGCTCGGTGCCAGCACTACAAATCCACTGCTTCTGGAGGTCATTTTCTTCCCCGCTTTGTTGCCCTTGTTGTTGTCATTATTATTGTTGTTGTCATTGCCCTTGCTGTTATTGTTAGATAGGACAGAGAGAAATCGAGAGAGGAGGGGAGACAGAGAGGAGGAGAGAAAGATAGACACCTGCAGACCTGCTTCACCTGTGAAGTGACCCCCCCCTGCAGGTGGGAAGCTGGGAGTTCGAACCAGGATCCTTCCACTGGTCCTTGCACTTTGCGCCATGTGCGTTTAACCCGCTGCGCTACCGCCTTACCCCCTGTCTGAAGTTTTAACCATGGTTTCTCTAGTCTGTGTCCATAGCATGAAGCTCTGTGCCTGGTACATAACAGCTGCTCAGCATAGATGCTCATGGGTTGAAATGAGCCAACTGACATGATAGGACATAAGCTATCCTAGCTTGTTGATTTGTAGAAACTGAAACAAAAAAAAGACAAAATTCAGAACCTCCACAAAGAACATCACACACACACACACACACACACACACACACACACACACACACACACACACACACACACCAGAAGTTCAGGACTAAAGGCCACAGTGAATGAACAAAGTCAGAGACCAGATTCTTTAAATTTCTACATGATTTTGTTTCTAGTTGGCCCAATGTGAAGCAGCCAGAAATAATTTCACAACCCCCTCTATGCTGAGCTTTTAGTGGGGGCAGATTTCTGCTGACATCCCACCCAAGGATTTTTGATTCCCTACCCCCCAAATTCCGAAGCAGAGGTCTGTGGATGACAACCAACATTCTCTCACCTGGGGTGGCCAAGGGGAAAGTTGGATAGAGAGGTAGGTGGACACTAGGGTGAGAAGGTTAAAAATTATATTCCATGAATGATTGCCAAAGATATGTATGAGGTGTGATCACACAGTAATGAGAGCAATTTGAACGTGTGACTTGTCTTATGTTTTAATCACACTTCATATGTAGAATGTGTGCCATTTTGTATAGTGTTTGAAAATTACCACAACTGAGGGCATTTGGAAGGAAATTTTAAACTTGTTCTTGAGTGCTTGCTTGCAAGGCAAGTAAACTCTGGTTGCTCTGGAACAGTTATGTAATTATAAGACTATAAAGACTTTATTTTATGAGACCATGCAATTTCAGGCATGCTAAGAAAAGGAAGGAAAACTTTTGTGAAATTGTGGTCATCTAATTGTCTATTTTTTGACAACTGTTATAGACTACTTCATAATAATGATCAAATTAAAACACCTTATGAATTTACAATGAACATACATTTGGAATTAAAGATAGAAGTCAATTTAGATGATAAAAGTGAGAATCGTAAAAGATTTCTGTACTGAATAACTATAAAACATACTTCTTGTACATAGTAAAAAGCTCAAGGATCCCAGTGCAAGGATCCCAGTTCGAGTTCCCGGCTCCCCACCTGCAGGGGGTTCACTTTACAAGCAGTGAAGCAGGCTGCAGGTGATTATCTTCCTCCCTCTTTATCTTCCCTTCCTCTCTCAATTTCTCTGCCTTATCCAAAAATAATTTAAGGAAACAGAATAAAAGGAAAGAAAAGAAATGGCCACAGGAACAGTGGATTCGTAGTGCAGGTGCTGAACTCTAGCGATAAACCTAGAGCAAAAAAAAAAAAAAAAAACTATAATTCTTGCAAGCATTTGCCATTATTATCCAAGCATCTTCTAATGGAATTTAGATGAGATAGATAAGCATTAAGCCATATGGACTTTTAGAAAAAGTCATTGCTGTTTCTAAAAGAATGTTTATAGTTAACTAAGAGAATAAGCATATTTTCAGAATCTTAAAATTGGGTGGTCAGGGAGAGAGCTCAGTCTGTTAGAGCACCAACTTATTCTAACCAGTTCAATCTCCCCCATACCACCCCTACCCCTTCACCATCTTATGCCAGAGCTGAGTGGTACTCTGGTCCCACTCCTCCTCCCCACCCCTCTTTCTCCCTCTCTCATAATAAGTAGAAAATTTTAAAGAGCTAAAATTAGAAGTTAAATATGGCAAATTCAAAAGAAATAACAAAAAGTACAGTCAATTAAGAGGTTAATAAGTGAGTTCTACCTTTCACTGTATGGAACTATTAGATTTTGAGAGAAAAATACTGCAAACCCTGTATGAGAAGTAAAAATTCTGGCAGAATTCGGTATTACTCAGTGTAGGTAACAAGCTTTCTTTTATAGCGGACTGTGAAAGGAACTTTCAAAAAGTAATTTTATTTTGAGTGTGTATTTTCTATTCTTCTTCTAGCGTTTGCCCTTCTTCCGTAGCCAGTCAACAGCATCAGGTTGAGCCTGATGTCAAGTTTCGAGACCTCCTTTGAATCTGGAGAGGTGGCAGTCGTTGACTATGTGGGTCATAGTCTGTCTGGAGCCGCAGGGGCAGTTCGGGTCGTCTCTGGCTCCCCAGCGATGGAACATAGCGGCGCACTGGCCATGGCCTGTTCGATAGCGATGGAGGAGGGCCCAATCATAATGTGCTAGGTCAAAGCCGGGTTGATGCTTGCAGGGGTCTGTGATGAGGTGTTTGTTCTTTACCTCAGCTGACTGCCAGCTCTGTTTCCAAGAGACTGGAACAGAGAAGTTCAGTGTAGGCGTAGGGGACCAGATTGGGTGACGAGACGTCAAGCGTTGGACAGGGTGGGCGAAGATATCCGCGTATATTGGCAGGTCCGGTCGAGCGCAGACATGGGAAATGAACTTAGATGATGCCGCATCCCGACGAATATCTGGCGGGGCAGGGCAATGTTGCTAAGAACTGGCAGCCATGGAACCGGGGTGGAACGGATGGTTCCAGAAATTATCCTCATGGAGGAATATAATTTGGAATCGACCAAGTGGACATGGGGGGGCACATACTGGGGCACAGTATTCTGCAGTGGAATAGCATAATGCCAGAGATGATGATCGTAGTGTGGAAGCGCTCGCGCCCCATGAGGAGCTGGCCAGTCTTGCAATGATGTTATTCCTCGTGCCGGATTCTCGTATCGCCAAGCTGCACATTAAGCTCACGTGAGGCCGAGGCATGGTGTAGATGGAAAACAGATGATACCGTTTTTGCAGTGCTAGGGATTAGTCGCCATTTTTTATAGTAATCAGATATCAGAGACATGTCTTTCGTGAGTGTTTCCTCGAGGATGTCGAACTTGGATGCCTGAGTTGCACAGCAAATTTTCTATGATGTAGAGCAGTAGTTCTCAGACTTTATAGGTCCATCCAAGTCATCTTGGGTACAAATTATTCATTAATTGTGGAGTAAGAATCTGTATTTGATTTGGATACTGGTGTTCTTCTGGTCTTTCATTTAAAATTGCTCATATAAGTAGGATTTCTTATATAACTTTGATTCTGATTACAACTTCAATGCATAATCTAATAACGGTAATACTGAAACAAAGAGTCAGCAAAACTGGTATTCTGGAAATAAATCCATTGAAAACTATGTCCCCTAGGTTTAATTATTTGAAGAATCTATATGCCTCAGTATATGTAAGAAAAATGCATTATAGACTTAATTTTCTCTGGGTTTTGATTAATGACTTGAAAGTTGTGGCAAAGTAGGGAAAATAACAATACAAAATCTAAGGTTTAATTTTCAAAGCTAGAGGTTATAATAACTAATCAAGAGGGAGTCGGGCTGTAGCGTAGCGGGTTAAGCGCAGGTGGCGCAAAACACAAGGACCGGCATAAGGATCCTGGTTCGAACCCCGGCTCCCCACCTGCAGGGGAGTCGCTTCACAGGCGGTGAAGCAGGTCTGCAGGTGTCTATCTTTCTCTCCCCCTCTCTGTCTTCCCCTCCTCTCTCCGTTTCTCTCTGTCCTATCCAACAACGACGACAATAATAACTACAACAATAAAACAACAAAAGGGAATAAATAAAATAAAATTAAAAAAAAAAAACTAATCAAGAAATAGGTCAGCATTGCCAAAGGGTGACAATCTGACATGGGAGCAAAGTTGGAGGTATTCATCTCTGAGCTGATCTCATTTAAATATGCAAATATAGACTCCTTGCTGAGAAGTCATTTTGCAAATTTTAGCCTGAGTTGCAAATCCTGAGTGCAGAATGTATTACTCCCACAGCCTCCAAAAGTCCTGGCTGAACTTGGTCCATCTGCCAGGGGACTCTACCACTTGTGAAAATCAGCAGCTGTGGCTTCTGTGGTCTGCACTGAGGTGAAACTCCCAAGCAAAATAAAAGATTGCCTTATTGCTACTTTGATAGAAGCTTTATCAGGTTATGTTTGTAATGATTCCAGGGGGGATTTGGATACTAATTAACAAGAAGATTAGATTTCCCAAATCTCTCTAACACGTTCTCATGGAGGCTTTATGACAACTCATCAGTCTTAGCTAACAGGCTTACTTACATTCATATAGAGTGGGATTGATAAATAAGGTGCTATGTAATGAAATGTGGGGAAAATAAATCTTACTCTAGTTTAAGTGTAATATTTCTACATAGTAGTAGCTGGGCATGTAAGGTCTTAAAGTCACCGAGAATCCATTTATTAAGATGACAAGAGGGAAATGGGTTTCTTTGCAATGTGATTGTTGGGGAGGGGGAAGGAGAAATCTGTACACTGATTCATAGCTACTAGAGCCCCCAGCACACTGAAGGAAGTACTGTGATTTCTCTCCCTCACCCTCCCTCTATGTCTCTATATATCTTTTTAAAAAATATTTATTTATTTACTTTCCTTTTGTTGCCCTAGTTTTTAAAAAATATTTTCAATATTTATTTCCTTTTGTTGTCCTTGTTTGTTGTTGTTATTGTTATTGATGTCATTGCTGTTAGATAGGACAGAGAGAAATGAAGAGAGGAGGGGAAGACAGAGAAGGGGAGAGAAAGATAGACACCTGCAGACCTGCTTCACCACCTGTGAAGGGACTCTCCTGCAGCGGGGGAGTCGAGGTCTCTAACTGGGATTCCTAGGCTGGTCATTGCACTTTGTGCCACCTGTGCTTAACCCTCTGCGATACTGCCTACTCCCTGCCCTTATTTTTTTTATTGTTGTTGTAGTTATTATTGTTGTTCCTGATGTCGTCGTTGTTAGATAAGACAGAGAGAAATGGAGAGAGGAGGGGAAGACAGAGAGGGGGAGAGAAAGACAGACACCTGCAGACCTGTTTCACTGCTTGTGAAGCGACACCCCTGTAGGTGGGAAGCCGGGGCCTTGAACCGGGATCCTTATGTCTGACCTTGCTGCTTCGCGCCACGTGCGCTTAAGCGGCTGTGCTACCGCCTGACTCCCTCTTTATATTTTTTAACAAATAAAACTTGAAATAAGCCCAGAGCAGCAGGAACGTCCTGGCAATGATAGGAAAAAAATTTTAAAAGATTGTTGCTATGATTCAGTGACAGGCAGATCAAAGGAAGGGAGACTATTTTATCTAGAAAAGGCTGAAAATTCTTCCCAGAGAAGAGGGACTGAGTCTCTGAAAGTGAGTAAAGAACAAGACAAAGTGCATTCATTACAAACAGGACATCTTGGGAGCATGGGGATTTCAGGAGCTGCCAGCAGTCTGGGTACCACACAGGTGGACAGATGGCAGCTCAGGAGCTTTGACGGAGAAAGCAGAATTTCTAGGAGTAGGGACATTCGTTTGTAGCATCAGGATTTTTAAAATATTCAGATAGGTAGGCAAAGCACAAAGAAGGGACATCATAGTAGTCAGAGAGGGAAGTACAGTGGTGTCCCCTGTGGTACTAGCAGGAGCCTTGGCCCAGAGCATGGCAAGGCAGGTGTTCTACCAGCTGAGCTATCTACTGGCCCCAGTGGGATCTTCTTTTGCTCATTTGTGTGTTTGTTTGTTTGTTTGTTTTTGCCACCACGGTTACCAATAGAGCTTGTTGTGCACGAAAAATCCACCAGTCTTTAAGAGACAGAGAGAAATGGGGGAGGGCAGAAGGAGAGAGGAAGAGAGACACTTGCACTGCTTCACTGCTTATGAAAATTCTCCCTCTGCTGGTGGGGACAAGGGGCTTGAACCCTGTACTTCATGCATGGTAACGTGTACTCTACTGGGTGCACCACCACACGGGCCCCTAGAATTCATATATATATGGTTTATTTTCCTAAACAACAAAGTTTGCTCTCGCTCTCTCTCACACTGTCTCTCCCTTCCTCATTCACTCACTCCTTCTGTTCTTTCCTTCATAAAAGAGAAGAAAGAGAGGGAAAGAGAGAGAGAGAGACTCAAAGCTTCCTGGTTCAAACCTGGTTTATGCATACTGCAAAGCAGCTGCATCATCCAAGTGAGTGATTTCTCCAGTCCCTATGTCCCTATTTTTCATGAGGTAAACCTTATACATTACTGCTCTTCAGCCTCTCCCTTTTTAGATAAATAATGAAGTAGTGAGAGACAGAGCAAGAGAGAAACACCACAGCACCAGAGCTGTTCCTGGTGCCATGGCATTCCTGTGTAGTATGGGTACTTGAACCTGGGCCTCATTCATGACAAGGCAAACAAACACCTATGAGAGAGACAGAGAAGAGAGAGAGGGCCTTATTATTGGCTATTTCTGACATAAGGTGGTGCTGAAGGTTGAGTCTGTGGCTCCTGGAGCCTCAGGATACAATCTGGTCCTCTAATAGACTGAGCTCTCTCCCTGGTCCCAGTAAAGGCTTTTTAATAGTTCTGTCAGTGATTATCATGTGCTGCTAAGACTGATAACAACTGTCCTAGTAATTTCACTCCAATTTTAGCATACACATTATATGTGAATAAATATTAACCACTATCATAAAGCTTATGTATACTGTCAACTGTTGTTAAAATTCGGAGGCTCTTGCTGGCCGGGTTAGCTTCACGGGCGGGTAACAGAGATGCGGAGACAATGGCTGGGCAGGGAAGCTGTATTTCTTTATTTAGGAACAACGATTCATAAACTAAACCAAACTAATGACCAAACAGAACTCTGCTGTCTCTTTGCTGCGGCGCAAGCACTCTCTCTTACTCTGGAACTCAGGAACCCTCCCCAACTCCGGAACTCTCGAACTCTCTCACTCTCCCACTTTGGAACCCTCTCTCGGGGTTCCTAGGGGCGGGGCCAAGTGGCCCGCGAAAACTAACTGGACTGACCCAATTCTCTTGGCGGGGGAGAACTAGAACTCAATGTAAAGCATACAACAATTCCCCCTTTTCTTTTAACTAAATGGCTACAGTATCAAGGGTGTGGGGTGAACAGAAACCTATATCGTACAGGCATTTTTATAAAAAGAAACTGGCACAAACATGGAGAAACATGCAAGCAAGTAGCAAGAACCAGTGTGCTGCTAAGGGAAGGCCTGAGGGAGCCATATCTGCCTCTGTGGGCTAAACTTTATCAGCTTAAAAAAAAACATTTCTTGTCTCTGGGGGGCTACTTGCCTCGACGGGCATTTGCATGGGGGCGGGGAACGGCCTAGAGTCCCAAAGGCAGCTGGCTGCAATTTAGTTACTATGAAACAAAACTTGTTATTAGCATATTTGTAGTAGAGAAGGAATTTGAGACTTTTACATAGCAACGTCTTTTTAACCTCTTGTTACACCCATTCAAGATGGAGTCAGGAAAGGAAACCTCAGGCATGAGAATAATTAGCATAGCCATTGTGCGATCTACCATTTTTAATAGAGAAGGTAATGGAGAGTTTTACACATCAACAAGTCTATTTAACCTTTTGTTTAGACCAACTTAGTTAAAATATATTGATTGTTAACTAATTTGCACACACCTAGTTTGCACACATCAAAATGCAGACACATTATCTGAGTGAGCTACTTTGTCTAGCTGCTAATAGCAAGGGAGTGACAATGGAAATGACTATGTAGAGCGCATGTTTTTCATGCATGAGGCTCTGGATTCAAACTTGGTACCACATAGGAGCACCAAGGGCAAAGACAGGTGAAAATCCACAGATGCTTTCATGCCTCTCCCTCTTAGAAAAACATAATGTAAAAATTGGGCCTGGGAAATGGCTCAGTGGTAAAGAATATGCACAAGGCCCTGAATTTGTTTCCCAGCAGCACATTAAAAAGTGCAGTGTTGGGGGGGCAGGCAGTAGTGCACCAGGTTAGACATATGTGGTGCAAAGCACAAGGGCCAGCGTAAGGATCTCAATTTGAGCCCCTGGCTCCCCACCTGAAGGAGGGTCGCTTCTCAAGTGGTCAAGCAGGTCTGTAGGTGTCTATCTTTCTCTTCCCCTCTTCTCTTGATTTCTCTCTGTCCTATCCAACATGTCCTCTTAAAAAAAAAAAAAAGGAACCTTTAAAAAAAAAAAAGGAACCAGGCTTTTTTAAACCTCAAGATTTTCACAGGCAAAAATAATTGTCACTATGACACAACACACTCATTAAGCTTGCCACCAAGTCAATTATGATTTGTATCCATGACAATACATAAATTCATTGCAACATAAGTGGAAAATGTGGTTTGAAATATGGTCTCATCAGCCTTTTCCCATGTCTATTGGCCATCCTATAGTCTCTTGCTTGGGCTATGTAACTACAGCTGTTTCTGATTAGCAAAAAAAGCTTATATTCCCTTTTGTATTAACACAAAAGTCATAACTGAAGATAAGACTGATTGCTCTGAGTAAAGAGCTTTCAACAGAAATCACAGTTAATTGGAAAAGTTTCCCTTGATATATAAACTACAAGGAAAATAAAGGAACAATCATGAAAAAATACTAGAAATTTAGTATTTTATCCTGAAAAATAGCATAAATTTAATAACAATGGTAACTATACAATTGATATTTATCTATACTATTTTTTATCAAGATACTCCATAGTGTAAAAAAAACCCTACTATATATATATATATATATATATATATATATATATGTATTTCGTATACATTTTTATACACACACACACACACACACACACATATATATATATATATACACATATCAGTGCACTGCTCAGCTCTGGCTTATGGTGGTACAGGAGATTGAACCTGGAACCTGAGAGCCTCAGGCATGAAAACCTGTTTACATAACCATTCTTCTACCTCCTCTGCCCACCTACAATATTTTTAAATGATATAAGTGAGGGATCTATTCATGCTTTCATCATTTTTTAGCACCAATCTTTTTTCCACAAAGGAATAATGCTCTAGGCATAGAAAATACTAAAGTGGGTCAGCAAAGTACGGGGTTGTCAGAAAAGTCATGATGCATTTTTGCATAGAAGAATATGTCCTGACTTTTCCCACAGTCCAACAGCTTGTTTGGATAGTGTGCTGCTTTGCCATGTGTGCAGTCTAGGTTCATGTCTGGTCCCCACTAAGTTGAAGGAAGCTTCAGGTATGTGGTCTCTTTCTTTCTCTGTCTCTATCTAAAAACCAAAACAAAACAGAAAATAAAAAAGTACAAGCTGGAGAGATATCACAGTGGTTTAAGCAACAGACTTTCATGTCTGAGATTTGGAGAGCTCAGGTTCAACCCCTAGTACCACTATAAACCACTGGCTAAAGTGTAGGAACAATGTAGAAATAAAAAGTAAAGAATGGAAAATTGGGTCTGGGCATAAATATTATCTTTTAACCTCAACAACAACAAACTCCTATTCCTTCTCTCCCCCATCTCAAGTTTCCCAGTTTTTTGATAGACAACAAAGATAATGAAAAGAAAGAGTGAACTGGGAATTGTGACACAGTGGATAAAGTGTTGGACTCTTAAGCATGAGGTCCTGAGTTTTGTCCCTGGCATTGCATCTGCTGGTGTGATGCCCTGATTCCCTCTCATGTTAATAAACAAATGAAACAAGAAAGAAAGAAAGAGAGAGAGAGAGAGGGAAAGGAAGGAAGGAAGGAAGGAAGGAAGGAAGGGAGGGAGGGAGGGAGGGAGGGAGGGAGGGAGGGAGGGAGGGAGGAAGGAAGGAAGGAAGGAAGGAAGGAAGGAAGGAAGGAAGGAAGGAAAAAAAAGAAAAGGGCTGGGCATGGCACACCTGGTTGCGCACACTTTACTCCGGTCCCCACCTGCAGGGGGAAGCTTCACGAGTGGTGAAGTAGTGCTGCAGGTGTCTCTCTTTCACTTACCTTCTTTATCTCCCAGTCTCCTCTCAATTATCCTCTCCTCTATCAAATAAAATATGGATAAATAGGAAAATGGCCACTGGTGGATTCGATGTAATCCTGATGGCTGTTAAAAAAGAAAAAAACGGCTCCCCACCTGCAGGGGAGTCGCTTCACAGGCGGTGAAGCAGGCCTGCAGGTGTCTGTCTTTCTCTCCCCCTCTCTGTCTTCCCCTCCTCTCTCAGTTTCTCTCTGTCCTATCCAACAATGACATCAACAGCAACAATAAGAATAATTACAACAATAATAAAAAAAAGGGCAAGAAAAGGGAAAATAAATAAATATTAAAAAAAAGAAAAGGAAAGGAGAAAAAAGAAAATGAGTAGACAGAGAGATTGGTAGGATGAAAGCAATGAGACATAATTCTGTGCATTTTGAAGCAAAAGAAGAGCTTTGAAAGTTGCTATGGGAGTAACTCCAGGATAAGCATGGGGAATGAGAAGCCTATGGTATGTGGTTTTGAAAAATTGCTCTAATGGGGGAAGTCTTTCTCTCCCCCTCTCTGTCTTCCCCTCCTCTCTCCATTTCTCACTGTCCTATCCAACAATGATGACATCAATAACAACAACAATAATAACTACAACAATAAAACAACAAGGGCAACAAAAGGGAATAAATAAATACATAAATATTAAAAAATTGTTCTAATGGATTAGAAATTAATACTTGTAAGGCCCAAGATGATACTAGAGTTCTTTTAAAATGCTGTTTTATTATTTTTTTTCCATTTTGTTGTCCTTGTTGTTGTAGTTATTATTGTTGTTGTTGATCATCGTTGTTGGATAGGACAGAGAGAAATGGAGAGAGGAGGGGAAGACAGAGAGGGGAAGAGAAAGACAGACACCTGTAGAACTGCTTCACCACTCGTGAAGCGACTCCCCTGCAGGTGGGGAGCCAGGGCTTGAACCGGGATTCTTACACCAGTCCTTGTGCTTCACACCACCTGCACTTAAGCTGCTGCGCTACCGCCTGACTCCCCAAAAATACTTTTGATAAGGATTTCATCAGTCCTACACTGAGTCAATAGCAGGCCTACTTCTTTTTTTTTTAATTTTTTATTTATAAAAAGGAAACATTGACAAAACCATAGGAAAAGAGGGGTACAACTTCACACAATTCCCACCATCAGACCTCCGTATGCCCTCCCCTGCTATCTTTCCTTTTCTTTAACTGTCTGGGATTATGGACCCAAGATCATTGTGGGATGCAGAAGGTAGAAGGTCTGGCTTCTGTAATTGCTTCCCCGCTGAACATGGACGTTCACAGGTCGATCCATACTCCCAGTCTGCCTCTCTCTTTCCCTAGTCGGGAAGAGCTCTAGGGAAGCAGAGCTCCAGGACACATTGGTGGGGTTGTTTGTCCAGGGAAGTCTGGTTGGCAACCGGCTAGCATCTGGAACCTGGTGGCTGACAAGAGAGTTAACATACAAAGCCAAACAAATTGTTGAACAATCATGGACCTAAAGGCTGGAATAGTGCAGATGAAGTGTTGGGGGGTGGGGGGGTCCTCCATTTTGTAGATAGCTTGTAGGCATATTTTAGTTGTATTTCAAAGAGCCTGTAGCTATATTAGTGTTTTTGTTGTTGTTTTGCCTGAGAGCAGGCCTATTTCTAAGAGTTATGTTCAGTAGGTTGTTTTCTTCATCTTCAACCATTATCTTCCAATAAAAATTGGAAGAGTCTTCTTTACCCTATCCAACATTTGTTTCAAGGTCTACCACAAATTGCAAGACTGGTTCAGCGTCCCAAGAACAGAAACAAAACCTGAAGTCAGGATTCCAAAACAGTCCCTGACCCTGTCTCTTTTCTTTCTTTTTCTTCCTGCTTCCTATTTTAAGAAACATTTTCATGGAGAGAAAGAGTAAACAGAACAGCACTCTGGCAGAGCAGTCAGTTCTCATGCCTGTCAGTCCCACAGGATACCTGCTAATATTGATGACAAACAGAGCCCCCCCCCCACCCCAAGTTAGACAAACTTGATTTTTGGACACACTTTCAAATACTCCGGGAAGGAACTCTGACCCAGCTTGAATGAACTATCCTTCCAGTTCAATCACTTATGGAAAAGAAGTGCATTCCTATGAATCTTCCAGTCATCTAGAATAAGTGGTTGCTTTTGTTCCCTCTGTGTTTTTGCTAACCTAGCTGAAAAGTGAAGATAATAGTAATCATACAAACTTAGCACAAGATAACTGTGATTTATAAGTATATATAGGTAAAGTGACATGGGAACTATAAAGTCTTAGATGCATTATTTATATTGACATGCTTGAAAATGACATGTTTGTTATTTGTCATAACGTGATATCAGAATAGCACCAACCCTGTACCTATTTTATTTATTTATTTATTTATTTACAACTGAGGCCTCATGCCTGCATGCTTCCATTTCTCCTGGTGGACTTTTTTATTTCTACTTGAGAGAGAGAGAGAGAGACAGTGAAGCAGAGAGGAAAGGTAGAGACATTAGAGCACCGTTCTACCATTCTGAAGCTTCTTCCTGTGCCATGCATGGCATTCCTGTGTGGTGCTGAGGGCTTGAACCTGGTTCTTTGTGCATGGTAAAGAACATGCTCGAGGGGGCTGGGTGGTAGCACAGCGGGTTAGGCGCACATGGAGCGAAGAGCAAGGACCAGCGTAAGGATCCCGTTAGAGCCCCCAGCTCCCCACCTGCGGGGGTGGGAGGTGGAGGTGGGGAGTCGCTTTACAGGTGGTGAAGCGGGACTGCAGGTGTCTATCTTTCTCTCCTCCTACTTTCTTCCCCTCCTCTCTCAATTTCTCTCTGTCCTAGCCTACAGTAACAGCCACAACAAGGGCAACAACAAAGACAAAAATGAGAAAAATGGCCTCCAAGAGCAGTGGATTCGTTGTGCTGGCACCAAGCCCCAGCGATAACCCTGGAGGCTTAATAAATAAATAAATAACATGCTCAACTAGGTAAGCTATCTTTGTACACTAGCTTCTGACCCCTCTTCCCCTCTTCATTCAGAGAGAAAGAAGTCACTTTCAATAGATGTCACTGAGACAACTGAATAAGAGCAGAAAAGCAGAGGCAGAGGGGCAAAAATCAACAACAGCATCCTCTTAAAAGGTTACAGATTGGGAGTCCAGCGGTAGCTCAGCGGGTTAAGTGCACATATGATGTCAAGCGCAAGGACTGGTGTGAGGATATTCTGTTTGGAGCCCCAGGCGCCCCACCTGCAGGGAAGTCGCTTCACAAGCGGTGAAGCAGGTCTGCGGGGTGTCTGTCTTTCTCTCCCACTCTCTGTCTTCCTCTCCTCTCTCCATTTTTCTTTGTCCTACAACAATGACGACAACAATAAAACAACAAGGGCAACAAAAGGGAGTAAATAAATATTTTAAAAAAGGTTACAAATTTCATTCACATCTCTCCAAAGACCATTTCATTTTCAAATTATCAAACACTGTTTGTGTTCCTCCTTGAGTCATTTTGGAATGGGAATTAATGCACTTGTCTTGTTTATTTCCTTTAGTAGAAAAATAATTTAATTAATGAGGGTAACACTATCCAATATGGAGATTCACATTATCAGGTTCCACTATAAGATAACATAAATATGAACTTAAGGGATATGCATCTTTAAAATTAGAGATATAAATTCAAAATGCTGCCAAGATGACCACTCAGTCTGCATTTAAATATAACTAATTTCCAGTTACTTTTTGTCTCTGAATATTGGGACAGCAGCCTAATTAAGCTAGAAACCTGATTATTTATGCTACTAATTGTTTGACCTATTAGTAAGTTAAGCATATAAAGTTGATGAGTGGAAACATACAGTTTAGCTATCTGGGGCCAAAACTATTTTTCATAAACAGATCTTCATCTTGAATCAAGTAGAAATTGTCCCATCCCAATATAGAGTTAGAGATAATTTAGTAGATAAAGACAAGCTTTCAAATTACATTTGTTGTTAATCATCAGGGCTCACTTAATATTGCACCAAAGTAAGAGACTCTGGGGTGGGTGAGGAGGAGGGTTCAGGTCCAGGAACATGATGGCAGAGGACCTAGTGGGGGTTGTATTGTTATGTGGAAAACTGGGAAATGTTATGCATATATTGTATTTACTGTTGACTGTAAAACATTAATTCCCCAATAAAGAAATTTAAATTTAAAAAAGAAAAAGAAATAAATTATATGGGCATTTTCATAACTCATATGGAAAACTAGCTAGGATTTAGAGTCCCCCAATTTAACACACACTTTTTATTATTCTTGAAGTGAATTAAACTGAATAATGTGGGAGCTAGGCAATGGTATACTTGTTGAGCTGTTGCTGAGGACTTATTCTGATGCAGTCTCCACCCCCAGGTTTTTCTATGCCCCGCTAAATCCTAGAGTGCCCCCTTTCAACCAATCCTGGCTCCGCCCCCAGGTTTTTCTATGCCTCGCTAAATCCTAGAGTGCCCCCTTTCAACCAATCCTGGCCCTACATGTCACCCCTGGTTGTTGCCCAATAAAAAGCCCCCTCACCCCTCCCCTCTCTCTCTCTGGGCTCTGGCTCTCCCTCTCTGAGGTCTCGCTCCCTGCTCTCCCTCCGTGGTCGGCCATTGCTGGCTGGCTCCACGTGGTCTGAACCAAACCTCCCCCCCCATCCTATAATAAAGATCTGTGTACCCCTTTGCTCTGGACGTCCGCTCTCTTCTCCGCGGTGCAGCCCGACACCAGACCGCCTCTACAACATCTGGCGCCCATTGTGTTCCGTACTCACACCACGCCCGGCCTGAGGTCTCCGAAACCGCCCAGACACAGGTAAGTGGCATCCGCCCGCTTCTGTGGCCCCGCGTTTCCCTCCACCATGGGATTTTTTCCGTTTTATGAGGAGGTGTCCCAGACATTCTATCCTTCTCTCCTGGGACAGGCTTTCGATCTCAGAGACGCTTTAATTTTTGCTACACCATGGGTTCTCATGGCTATATTTACTATTTTCAGGATATGTACAAGGCCTCCTGCCAAAAGGTTAAGTGACCTTGAGGCTGAGATACAGGAGTTAAAGGATATTTGCTTAGGACTTAAACACCCTAAGCAATCTGCAGTCAGCCCCCAAACCACTGCCTCCGGGGACACGTGTTCGGTTTCTCCTGCGGCAGCTTCCGCTTCCACGACCCCTCCCCCCACTGCCCCTGAAGACACGTGTTTTGCTGCTCCTTTGACCCCTCCCCCAGCTGTCCCCACAGACACGTGTTCGGCTCCTTCTGCAGACAAGTGTTCGGTCCCTTCTGTGGCAGACACGTGTTCAGTTCCTTCTGCTTCTCTGGCCCCGCCCCCTGCTTCCCGTGAGGCTTCCGGTTCTCTAGCCCCTCCCCCTGCCGTTCCGGTTTCAGCTCCGCCCCCGGCCCCTGCTGCCTCGGTTTCAGCTCTGCCTGCAGCTTCCGTTTTCCTGACCCCGCCCCCGGCCCCTGCTGCTGCAGTTTCAGCTCCGCCTGAGGCTTCCTTGTCCCTGACCCCGCCCCCTGCTGATACGTCACCATTAAGGGACCTAGTGACTGAGATACGAGAGCTAAAGGATATTTTTTCAGCACTTAAGGATTTTAAACCATGTGCAGTCCACCCCGGGAGCTCCGTCCCCGTAGATATGCGTTTAGTCTCCCCTGCAGCCACTACAGCAGTTTCTACTTCTGTAGCTCCCTCTCCCGCGCCATCGGACCAAATCCACACATTCCCGGTAAACTTGGCCCCTTCTAAACAAAACCCTCAGCCGTGGCAGCCATATTCCTCGAAAGAACTTGGAACGCTCAGGCAAGCAGTCAGGGAGGACGGTATGCACTCTCCATGGACCAAGTCCGTTTTGAGAAGCTTTTACCAGCATTTAAATACACCACAAGACTGGAAAGAACTGGCTCGTGCTGCACTCCCAGACCCACTCTATCTTCAGTGGCAGGCATGTTTCCGCGATGAGTGCTCTAGGCAATCGCAGGAAAATAGTAACAAACAGATAGAATGGAATTCTGATGCTTTGTTTGGAGCAGGAGCTTATGAATCTGGAGCTCAGCAGGCAGAAGCCAGGTTTCCAACTGGTTATTTTGAACAGGTACGCATCTGTGCAACACAAGCATGGGAAAGGGTGACCACACCTGATGTAGATCCATCAGCTCCCATTAACTCTTTTCACCAAGGCTCTGATGAGTCATTGGCGAGCTTCATCTCAAGGGTGAAGAGAAGCTTAGAGAGAAAGGTTTATAATCCTGACGTCCGCACACTACTCCTGCGCTCTATTGTCTGGGAAGGCATGACACCACAATTCCGTCAGGTATGCCTTAATCTTAAACACCTACACCCAGATAATTGGATTCTAGCGACACAGGAACTTACATCAGGCAATTATGGGACACCCGCTACGACGCAGGTCTATGCAGTTGCCCCACGTAAGCAAAACGGGGCCTGCTTTCAGTGCGGTCGCCAAGGACATTGGCGTAACCAATGTCCTGATAAGTTGCGACCACGCCTCCAGTCAGGGAAACCACGCCTCCAGCCAGAGCAACCCCGCTTTCTGTCAGGGAGCCAGAGACCACGTACTGTTTGTCCAAAATGTCGTGAGGGGTTTCATTGGAAGAGAGATTGTTGGTCCCAATTTCATAAAGATGGTTCGCCCCTGAATAGTACAAATTCGGGGCCTGAGATTTTGTGGACCACTCCTGTTTTAGAACAAGGTCACCCTTCTATGACAGTAAAGATAGGCAACATTCCTTTTAAATTTTTGATTGACACGGGGGCAGCAAAGACGATTTTAAGGCAAGAAGAGATTCCCCAAGATTGGGAACTCATCCCTGGACCCAGTTTACATGGAATAGGAGGGATGACGAGAGCATTTTACACACGAGACTCGCTTATGTGGGAAGACCCAGAAGGTTCTACTGGACACTTCCGCCCTTTGGTAGCTAATATTAGCACCAACTTACTGGGCAGGGATCTTCTGGAATGTCTTAATGTTAGGATATCCACAGACGCCTCTGCAGAGCGTAAAACTCATTCCCGCGATACCAGGTCTATTCAGCACCCCCAATACTAAATGCCACTGTTCGTAGCCAAACACCCCGCTTAAGCTGGCTTTCTAATGAGCCTGTCTGGGTGGAACAGTGGCCTTTACCTAGGGATAAGCTAAAAATTTTAAAAGAGCTCGTCCGAGAGCAGTTGTCCTTGGGACACATTCGTCATTCTCGAAGCCCATGGAATACTCCTGTCTTTGTGATTAAAAAGCGCTCGGGAAAATGGCGCCTCCTTCAAGATCTCCGTGCAGTAAATAAAACCATGCAGGTCTGGGGCTCCCCCCAAAGGGGTTTGCCTCTTGCTTCTGCAATTCCCACGGGAATTCCAATCATAGCTATTGATATACAAGATTGTTTTTTCTCTATCCCCTTGCATCCGCGAGATTGTAAACGTTTTGCCTTCTCTGTTCCGTCTATTAATAATGCAACCTTAGATTATCTGAGTTTATAAAGCAGGTGTGTTAGCCTTAGAGTTCTCCAGCAAAGAACCTATTACCTCTTGTGGGGTGAGATAATCTTTACCCTTGTTATGTTTTTTTTTTAATTTGATAGGACAGATAGATATTGATAATGATGGGGAAGGCG
The DNA here is from genome assembly GCF_950295315.1 of Erinaceus europaeus. Classification (NCBI taxonomy): domain Eukaryota; kingdom Metazoa; phylum Chordata; class Mammalia; order Eulipotyphla; family Erinaceidae; genus Erinaceus; species Erinaceus europaeus. The sequence continues at coordinate 52,965,773 of NC_080180.1, read as the reverse complement.
AGATGGAGATGGAGAGAGAACGACATCTACAGCACTGCTTCACCTCTTGTGAATCTTCCCCCCGAAGGTGGGCACCAGAGGTTTGAACCTGAGTCCTTGTGCATGGTAACATGTGCTCTTAGCCAGGTTTATTGGATAGAAACAGCCAGAAATTGAGTGGTATGGGGTGATAGAGAGGGAGAGAGACACTTGCAACACGGCTTCACCACTTGCAAAGCTTTCCCCCTGCAGGTGGGGATTGGGGGCTTGAACCTGTGTCCTTGCACATTGCAACATGTGTGCTCAACCAAGTGCTTGGCTCACCACTCTTGTAGCTTCCCCCAGCAGGTGAAGACCAGGGACTGAACCTTGGTCCTTGAACATAGTAATGTATGTGCTCAACAAGTATATCATTGCCTAGCTCCCACATTATTCAGTTTAATTCACTTCAAGAATAATAAAAAGTGTGTGTTAAATTGGGGGACTCTAAATCCTAGCTAGTTTTCTGTATGAGTTATGAAAATGCCCATATAATTTATTTCTTTTTCTTTTTTAAATTTAAATTTCTTTATTGGGGAATTAATGTTTTACAGTCAACAGTAAATACAATATATGCATAACATTTCCCAGTTTTCCACATAACAATACAACCCCCACTAGGTCCTCTGCCATCATGTTCCTGGACCTGAACCCTCCTCCTCACCCACCCCAGAGTCTCTTACTTTGGTGCAATATTAAGTGAGCCCTGATGATTAACAACAAATGTAATTTGAAAGCTTGTCTTTATCTACTAAATTATCTCTAACTCTATATTGGGATGGGACAATTTCTACTTGATTCAAGATGAAGATCTGTTTATGAAAAATAGTTTTGGCCCCAGATAGCTAAACTGTATGTTTCCACTCATCAACTTTATACGCTTAAGAAGCTATCAATTTATTAGAAGGAAAATGGTTATCTATTTGTCCTGGAAACCCCAAGCTGCCTCCAACCACTGTTTGACCTGTTGAAAGGAAACAAACAGCCCTCTTCAAAACGTAAGTTAACTCCTGAGGCCTCCTTGGCACTGGAAAGGGTTAACCAGGCCCTCCAGGACATGCACCTTGTTCGATTCTCCCCCTCCTCTCTGGTAAACCTTCTAATCTAAACCCCACGAAGCTTATGGCAAAGCGGGAATGATGGCGTATAAGCCACTCTGTATCTGTGAGAGAAAAGGGCAGAATGATTAAATCCGGTTCTTTCCCTAAGACCTGCACAGACCTATTTCTCCCTTGGCGAACCATGAATGCTAACGCATCTATCTCAGTGAGGAGTCTTGGAGCTCCTCCTACTGGCATGTGAAGCCATTCGAGAACCCCATGGTCTTGCCACAGTGCCCCTACTACTGTGGGGGTGGAGTTGAAGATTAGAAGGTTGACCGGAGAGGAGGGGGAGAATCGAACAAGGTGCATGTCCTGGAGGGCCTGGTTAACCCTTTCCAGTGCCAAGGAGGCCTCAGGAGTTAACTTACGTTTTGAAGAGGGCTGTTTGTTTCCTTTCAACAGGTCAAACAGTGGTTTTGTGTGGGGCACTGTGTCAGAAACTGAGGGAAGCTCACATTCTCTTGGGAAGCCTCAGGTTGTCTGATTTGGAACTTGTGCTTTTGACTCTTATAGCATGACACTGCTTTTAGTGACAGTCTAACACATGTGCGTTCTAATTTTCATTGCAATTTTAGTTAAGAAAAGAGAAACTGAATATATAGATATTGGTTATAACAAAACAGTAACAAATTCTACTCTTGAAGAGCTCTAATATTATTTATTTATTTGTTTGCTTATTTATTTTGCCAGAGCACTGCACAGCTCTGGCGTATGGTGTTGCAGGAGATTGAACAACCCCCTCCATATATATATATCTTTTTTGGTACCAGGGTGATAACTGAGGCTTGGTGCCAACACTATGAAGCCACTGCTCCTAGAGGCCTATTTTTTCCCCTTTATATTTTCATTTGAGAGAAGAAGGGGAAAAATAAAGACATCTGCAGACCTGCTTCATTGCTTATGAAGATTCCTCCCTACAGGTGAGGAGCAGGGCCTCAAACCTCATCCTTGCACATGGTAATGTGTGCACTCAAAGGGCTGCCTAGCCCCATCCCCACTTTAATTTTTTTTTAAGATAAATTCATTGAAAGAGAGACAAAGACCAGAACACCACTGTGATGTGGCACAAGGTAGTGCCTCTGAGGCCTCAGGTATGCAAGTCCTATGCATAACTGCTCATTATCTCCCTGGTCCCTAATACATTTTATGAGAGAAAGGAGGAGAGGAACCAAAATACTACTTTGGCATTTATGATTTCTTTTTTTTCTTCTTTTTAATTTTTTTATTATTTTTATTTATTGGATAAAGACAGCCAGAAATCCAGAGGGAGGGAAGGTCATAGAGGGGGAGAGTGACAGAGATACCTGCAACACTGCTTTACCACTCGTAAAGCTTTCCCCCTGCAGGTGGGGACTGAGGGCTTGAATGCGCGTCCTTGTGCATTATGTGTACTCAACCAGGTGCTCCATCACCCGGACCCTGGAATTTATTTCTTCTATTTGTTCCTGTTTTGAATTATCTAAGAGTACCCAAGGCCTCATCCATACAAGGCTCCACCCCTAAGCTGTCTTTTCTGGCCAAGAATTCTAATATTATTCCTAAATAACACTGGTGCATGTGCTGAGCATCACTAAGTGCAGGAAATAGAAACAACTTTTTATATTCTAAACAGAAAATGATGTAACTCATGAAATTAGCAGCTTACAGAGTGCTTGGCAGAGTTTAGCCTCCAGAAGTGAATCCTAGTTCTATTTCTTAAAACCAACTCACTGGGAAGCTATTCCTCTAAGACTCTTAAGTTGAACAGTTGGGTTCAAAAACACATGGTCATTGCCATAGTGGAGATAATAGGAAGTGAGAATCAAGAAAGTGAACATGACATTCAACTTCCTCTCCACAATAGCTCCTCTCAATACATAGAAATCTGGAAATGAGACATGGCAGAGACATGGCAGTATCATTACCAGGAAGTTTTGTATTTCATGGTCCTGTTTTGCTAGTGGAATAGGGCAAAAGCCAGGAAAATGGCCTCCCTCTTGCTTTTGCCTGCCAAATATCATGCAAATGCACCAAATTAATTGGAGGAACCAATCACAAGAAAAGAAAATTTAGCCTTTCATATTCTGCAGTAGAGAAAACATACTAAAAGAATGATAGGGGCCAGGTGGTGGCACACCTGGTTAAGAGCACACACTACAGTGCACAAGGAGCAGTCCCCACCTACAGGGGGAAAGCTTCATGAGTGATGAAGCAGGTCTACAGGTGTCTTTCTCTTCCTCTCTCTGTCTTCCCCTCCTCTCTCCATTTCTCTCTATCCTATCCAAAAACACAATAGCAATGGCAACAATAACAACAACAACAAGGGCAACACAATGGGAAAAATGGCCTCCAGGAGCAGTGGATTCATAGTGCAGGCACTGAGCCCAGCAATAACTCTAGATGCAAAGGAAAAATAAAAAAGTTAAAAGATTGAGTCACTGGAGCACAGTGCTCCCCACATAGAATGCAAGACAAAGTTGATCATGTTGACTGATTACTGTGGACTGTTAATTCACATCTCCTGTTTGAAATCTGGTACAATACCTCATATATATTAGACACTTGTGAAATACTTGATAAATAAAGTGCTGGGGAGATAATGCACAGGACTTTTAGTTTCAACTTCTAGCACTACCATATGCCAGAACTGAGAATTGCCCTGATATTCCTCCTCCTTTATCTCATAAAAATAATACATATAGGGGACCAGGTGGTGGCACACAGACACAGGAACCAGTGCAAAGGTCCCTGTTTGAGCCCCTGTTTCTCCGCCTGTGGGGAGGGGGTGTTTCACAAGTGGTGGAACAGATCTGTAGGTGCCTATCTTCCTCTCTACCCTCTATCTTCCCCTCTTCTCTCAGTTTCTCTCTGACCTACCCAACAACAACAGCAACAGGAAAAAGGGAAAAAATGGCTGCCAGGAGCAGTAGGTTCATAGTGTGGGCACTGAGCCCCAGCAATAGTCCTGGAGGCAAAAAATATTAAAAAATAGATGAAATGATGAATGATGCATCATGGCAACTATAAAAATGATTAATAATAGATTATCAAAATTCTTTTAAAAGTTATTTTTAAAATTTTTTGTTTTTAATATTTCTATTATATTTATTGGATAGAGACAGGCAGAAATTGAGAGGTAGGGGAATGTAGAGAGGCAGAAAGACAGAAAGATGACTGCAGCACTGTTTTAACACTTGTGAAGCTTTCCCCCCCCCTGCATGTTACACATGCACGCAACCAGGTGTCCCACCACCTGACGCCATCAAAATCCTTTTTTTTTTTTTCCTCCAAGGTTATTGCTGGGACTCAGTGCCTGCACTATGAATCCACTGCTCCTGGAGACCTGTTTTTTTGTCCCTTTTGTTGCCCTTGTGGTTTATCATTGTTGTTGTTATAATTGTTGTTGTTATTGCTGTCATTGTTGTTGGATAGGACAGAGAAAAATGGAGAGAGAAGAGATGATAGAAAGGGGAAGAGAAAGATAAACCTGTAGACCTGCTTCACTGCCTGTAAAGCGACCCCCCTGCAGGTGGGGAGCTGAGGGCTTGAACCGGGATCCTTACTCCAGTCCTTGCGCTTTGTGCCAGGTGCACTTAACCCACTGCGCCACCGCCCAGCCCTAGCAAAATCCTTTTAATCCCCACCTGTAGAGTGAAAGCTTTGCAAGTGCTGAAGCAGTGTTGCAGGTATCTCTCTCCCTATCACTATCTTGCCTCTCAGTTTCTGGCTGTCTCTATTCAATAAGTAAAGATAATACAAACATTATTTTAAAAATTATTCTTTTTTAATATTTTATTTACTTATTTATTGGATGGAGACAGACAGAAATCAAGAAGGAAAAGGGAGATAGAGAAGGCAAGAAGGAGAGGGAGCAAAGGAGAGAGAGAGAGAGAGACCTGCAGCACTGTTTCACCACTAGTGAAGCTTCACCACCTACAGGTGGGAACTAGGGACTTGAACCCAGGTCCTTGTGCACTGTAACCTGTAAACTTAGCCAATTGTGCCATTGCCTGCCCCCTAAAGACATTATTCTTTAAAAATATTTTAGGGGGTTTGAAGGTGTTATGCTCCACTGAGCTCACAAGTTATCATGCTCAATGACTTGGGTTTAAGCTCCTGCTCCCCATCTGCAGTGGGGAACACTTCATGAGAAGTGAAGCAGGTCTGCAGATGTCTCTCTTCTATCTCTCTCTCTGTCTCCCTCTACCCTCTCAAATTCTCTCTATCCTACCAAATAAGATAGGGGGATGGGGGAAGGAAAAATGGCCATGGGGAGTGGTAGATTTCTAGTACTGGCACCCAGTCCCAGAAAAAACCCTGGTGACAATATAAACTAACTAAATATTTTGAGTATTTACTTATTTATTTATGGGAGGGAATAAGGGACAGAGAGAGAGAACCAGAATCTCACTCTGGCACATGTGATGCTGAAGAATCTAACTCAGGACCTCCTACTTGAGAATCCAATGTTCCATTCGCTGCGTCACGCGAAGTGCACTTAACCCGCTGCGCTACCGCCCAACTCCCTTAAAACTGTATCTTGGGAGTCGGGCTGTAGTACAGCAGGCTAAGCGCAGGTGGCGCAAAGCACAAAGACCGGCATAAGGATCCCGGTTCGAACCCTGGCTCCACACCTGCAGGGGAGTCGCTTCACAGGCGGTGAAGCAGGTCTGCAGGTGTCTTTCTCTCCTGCTCTCTGTCTTCCCCTCCCTCTCTCCATTTCTCTCTGTCCTATCCAACAACAACAATAATAACTACAACAATAAAAAAAAAACAAGGGCAACAAAAGGGAAAAAATAAATTAAATTAAAAAAAAAAAGCTATATCTTATGAATACTGTAGGGAGAGCATGAGTAGGAAGGGTTTCGGCTGAGGGCTTTGGCGTCTCCTGTCGCCCCTCCATTTCCTTGGGGTCAAGATAGAGTTGATATCGCGGACCCGGAGTGGCAGCAGTTCCCCCTTGAAAGGCTACCTCTCCAGAGTTCTGTCTTTTCCGCCACAACTGGAAGTTCGGGCACCTTTCAGAGTGTGAGACCCCCTAGTCCCTCTCAGGCTCACCGCAGGCATTCGTCCCCGCCATGGCTGAACTGATCCAGAAAAAGCACAGGGAGAAGTGGAGAAATACCAGCAACTACAGAAGGACTTGAGTAAATCCATATTAGGGCAGCAGAAGCTTGAAGCACAACTAAAAAAATAATATCGTGAGGAAGACTGGCTCTGCTGGATGGGTCCAAGGTGGTCTTTAAACTTCTGGGTCTAGTGTCAGACAGGAGCTGGGGGAGGCTCGAGCCACAGCACAGAAGACGCTGGACTGTATAACAACAAAAATTAAGCGATATGTGTCCAGGACCTCTAAAGGCTGCCAGAACAGCAGAGGGAGACCCTTGCTCAGCTGCAGCAGGAGTTTCAGCGGCTCCAGGCTACAAAGACAGGGCTCCTGGGAAGGCCTGACCTACGGGAAGGACCAGGGGAGGGAAGGGAATGAGGCAGCTATACTGTAGCTAATAAAAGTATGGAGAAAAGCAAACAAACAGTACACACACACACACACACACACACACACACACACACCTTATTTATTTTATTTTAATGAGAGAGGCCAGATAACTGCTCATCTCTGGCTTATGGTGATGCTAGGAGTTGAATCTGGGACCTCAAGAGTCTCAAACATGAGATAATTTTTATCATTATTATTTTTTGATAGAACAGACAGAAATTGAGAGAGGAGGAGAGATAGAGAGGGAAAGATAGACAACTACAGACATACTTTGCCACTTATGAAGCATCCCCCCCACAGGTAGGGAGCCAGGGGCTCGAACCCAGATCCTTGTGCCTGTCCCTGCACTTAGTACTATGTGCACTTAACCAGGTACACCACTGCCTGGCCCCCTATAAGATCCTTTTACATAATCATTATGCTATCTCCTCAGCCCAAAAGAAATTATTCTTAAATGGTACAGTCATTGTTGGCAGTTCACTTATTTCAAATATAAACTGAATTATTTTTGATGCTCTTATATCTGTTTTGTTCCCATCTAAGAAAGCTTTAGAAAACTCCGTCAGTAAGGCACATTTTTATTTCTTTATTTTCTTTTTCTTTTTGCTACCAGGGTTATCACAGAGGTGCAGTGCCTACATAACATCTTTTTAATGACAGAGACAGAAATAGAGTGGGAGAAAGTGAGACCTGCCACACGGCTCCACTGTTTGTGAAGCAGCCCTCACCCCTGTGGGGATAAGGGGCTTGAACCCAGGTGCCTGCACATGGGAATGTGTGCATTTTACTGAGTATACCACTAGCTGATCCCAATATAACAAAATTTCAAAAATAGAAGAAAGTTATATTTTTCTACTTCCCTTTTTTGGAGAATTGAGTTTCCCTTTCAGACTTTTGTGGTTATTGCTAAATGTTTCCTCCAAGGATATGTCTTCCTATTTTGCTTATTTTTAGAGACTGAAGACTGCATACAGAGAGAGCTTTTGTAAAGCGGACTCTCAAAAGGAAACTTCTAGTGAATGACTCTTTCCTTACCTCAAGATAGCAGCACTCTGAGTGGGTTAGAAGAGCAGCCTCATAATAGCTCAACCTTTGATCCCCCTTTTTTATCTGACTGACAATACATGAAACAGCGTTTTTTAATATGATGTTTTACTCTCCCCCTTGGACAGTTATATAAGTAACTTTTTTTTTTCCCTTAACAAAAGGTTATCCACGTTTTCCTCACTGAAATAGGAATTTACTAGACTTGGCATTAAGTCCTATCTAGAAATTGATCAAGATTTATTTTGATTAGTGATTTAATAACAAGATTATGGGATAAAAGAGGTACAATTCCATACAATTCCCACCACCAGAGTTCTGTATCACATCCCCTCCTCTGGAATGTTCCCTATTTTTTATCCCTCTGGGAGTATGGACTAAAGATCTTTATGGAGTGCAGAAGGTGGGAAGTCTGGTTTCTGTAATTGCTTCTCTGTTGGACATAGGTAGGCGTTCACAGGTCAATCTACGCCCTAGTCTGTTTCTGTCTTTCCCTAGTAGGGCAGGGGTCTGGGGAGGTAGGGTTCGAGACACATTGGTGAGGCTGTCTGCCCAGGGAAGTTAGGTTAGCGTCACAACTTGGTGTCCGAAAAGCATTAACATATAAAGCAGAACTAATTATTTAATAATTAGGGACCAAAAGATAAGAATGAGTCAGATGAGATTTGGGGTCTTCATGTTGGAAAAAGCAAGAAAGTTTATTTTAGGTATATTTCAAGGGGCCCATGACTTCAGTAATTGTTGCCTGAGCCCTACAACTAACATTTAGGTAGGCCAAAAGTATTGTCTGGGAAGATGGTGTCAGAGTTGGGAATAGGACTAGAAAGCTGGATCAGGACAGAGAGTAACTCCCAAATATGGGGGAACTATATAAATACCACTAACTGGAAGACAGAGAGAGGGAGAGAAAAATACCTGCAGACCTGCTTCACTACTTGTGAAGCAGCTCCCCTACAGGTGGGGAACCAGAGGCTCGAACCAGGATCCTACCTTATGCCAGTCCTTGAGCTTCGTACCATGTGCACTTAGCCCGCTGTGCTACCACCTGGCTCCCAATGTATGTCATTTTTTTAAAAGTCATATCATACTACCTTCTTGTTTATAGTTGGAGCAGTGGGGTTAAGATTATTCTACATACTTGTAATTCACTGCATACTTTTATGACATTCTCTTGCACACATTTCAACTTTACTGAAATCACTAAATACTAAGAAGAAATTAATTATATATTATTATATATTATTACTAAATTATAAATTATTACTAATTATATATTATTACTAAAATATTAACAGTGAATGTTAATACTAAAGTATTAACAGTGAATATATTATTATATATTATACTAAGTTATAAATTATATATTATTACTAAATTATAAATTATTACTAATTATATATTATTACTAAGGTATTAACAGTGAATGTCACAGTTAATTAAGATCTATACTATCCGCTGATCATGTTCATATCCACCTTCACCTTTAATGTTTGTTTGTTTTTACCAGAGCACAGCTCAGCTCTGGCTTATGGTGGTATGGGGAATTAAACCTGGGACCCCAGAGCCTGCAGCATTAGAGTCTGTCTGTGTAACCAGTATGCTATCTCCCCTTCCACACCTTAAATGTTATACATGCAAACATCAAGTACGTCACAATCAATATCAATTATTTCAGGTAGGGGTCTGGGAATCACCAAGGAAAGCTTTTTTCTTTTAAAGACCCAAAATACAGCCAAATGAATATAGATTTTCTAAAGAGTTATGACCAAGTCTGAGTAGTAATATCATTTCAATATCTAAAATAAATGTATTGCTTTAATATTTGACTCTCTTAAATATGTATATGGGATATAAAGATTTTTCTTAAAGTGGACAGCTAATTTGTACTGTAAACCTAATGTAAGTATAAAAGTCATTAATTGTAACTATAAATTCCTAGAAACATATTGCTTTGTGATTAATGAATTTTGAAAACTTGAAATGAGTATTTTCTAGAGTTAGCATACCCTAGAGTCAGTCTCTATTTCTGCTGCTTAATCTTTCCATTCTTATTTCCTTGTCTCTAATTTGTTTCTCTAACTAGGTCATAACTACTTATTAATCAACCTCAAAGCCTTATCAGCCTTTAAGAACCCATAACTATCATTATTTTAATCTAATATAAAGAATTACATGATCATAGTTTGTGTCTATGTGACTTACCTAGAGGAAGAAGTCACTGACACCATGATAAATTGTATGACAAATAATTCTTCTTGAGGTTTAGATAAAGCAAATCATATATTTGAAGAGTACATTTTACACTGGATTTGGGATACTTGATCTATGGAAACAAGAGTGCTATAATGCTCCCCACAAATTGTCCTACTTGATAGTATTAAAATGGTAGGAAATCACTCCTCTGTGCCTCCACACCCATATCTGGAAAGTAGGGACACTATTGTCTCCCAATTTTTTTTAAATTTATTAAAAGGAAACACTGACAAAACCATAGGATAAGAGGGGTACAATTCTACACAATTCCTACCACCAGAACTCTGTATCCCATTCCCTCCCCTGATAGCTTTCCTGTTTTTTTTTTATCCCTCTGGAAGTATGGACCCAGGGTCATTATGGGATGCAGAAGGTGGGAGGTCTGGCTTCTGTAATTGCTTCCTTGCTGAATATGGGTTTTGACAGATCTATCCATACTGCCAGCCTGTCTCTCTCTTTCCCTAGTGGGGCGGGGTTCTGGGGAATTGGAGCTCCAGGACACATTGGTGGGGTTGTCTGTCCAGGGAAGTCTGGTTGGCATCATGGTAGCAACTGGAACCTGGTGGCTGAAAAGAGAGTTAACATATAAAGCCAAACAAATTGTTGACTAATCATGAACCTAAAGTCTGGAATAGTGCAGATGAAGAGTTGGGGGGGGGGGGGTGTCTCCGTTTTGTAGATAGCTAGTAGGCCTATTCTAGTTCTATTCCAAAGGACCTGTGACTATACTAGTTTTTTGTTTGTTTGTTTGTTTGTTTGTTTGTTTCCCCGAGCCTGAAATCTGATATGCCGGTGGATCCAAGTTATTGTCTGGGGAGATGATGTCATGGCTGGAAAAGGTACCAGAAAGCTGGATCAGGGAAGAGAGTAGCTCCCAAATATGGGAAAGGTGTATAAATACTGTTGACTGTAAACCACATTGATTTGATCTGATCTGGGACCCATATTCAGCTTAGGAGCTTATGTGACCTCTGCATCTCTGTAGATCTGAGCTTACATTCTGTGGTTATGAGTAGGAACGTTCCAAACTGCCCTGATTTTAGGATCCATCTTCCTTGGGTGGAGCATAGAGTATGTTGTCCATCCTCCCTTCAGAGGATGGAACATTCTCTACCATTGTTGATCCAAGTTGAGGGCCCAAATGTTCTTCTTAAGGAGATTTAAGACCAAAAAAAAAAAAAAAAAATCAAATTTCTAGAAGAGAATTTGTTCTACAATCTTGCTGTCTTTGCTATTTTCATTTTAACAATTCTTTTTAATTTTTAAAAAATCATTTAGATATAGACAGAAATTGAGAGGGGGGCGAGAGATAAATAGAGAGAGAGAGGTGGTTGCAGGCATCCTTAGCTACTCAAGAAGCTTTCTCTCTGTAGGTGGTAACCAAGGGCTTGAACTTGGGTCCTTTGTGCACTGTAGCATGTGAGTTCAACTGGATGATCCACTGCTCAGCGATTAACAATTATTTCACCTGTACTATAAGATAACTGAGTATAATTTTGAATGTACGGAATTTATATGAAAGTGGGATTTTTTTTTTGTCCTAGACACACACAAAAAGCTGTGAAAGTTAAATTCCCTCGGAGGAAAAGATATTCAAATACAGTTTGTTCATGACAAAAAGCATTGCTGTACTATCTATGTTTAAAGCATGCATAGTTGGAATTTTACAATTTCTCTGATATTTTCACAAAAAAGCTTGCAACTTTTGAAAGACTTAACCAGTGAGCTAAATTATAATTTTTGAACCTAAATAGAAATCACAACCATTCCCTCAGATATATTTGCAAAGAAATCACTAATAAATATGTCAGGTGCTATAAAAATAGTTACTGGAAGAGACAGTAAAGCTCCACAAAAGAAAAAATATTGGAGAGAAAAGCGAACCCTTTTTCTAGCCTGCGTAGAGGTTATTGGGTAGAAATTTTTGCAGAAATTTTTCTGCAATGGCTGGTGAGATGGAGCAGTGGATTAGGTACTGGACTCTCGAGCCTGAGGCTCCAAGTTCAGTCTCCAACATCACGTGTGCTAGCCTGATACTGTTTTCTCTCTCCCCTCTAATTGATACAGAAGGCTTAAAAAAAGAGTTTTCAGAATTGCTTTGCTTTACTTTCTCACTAAAGTTCTACATAATATGTGAGAATGGATAACTATTAAAAATTATTATATAGGTTGCCGGGCGGTAGTGCAGTAGGTTAAGAATGCATGGCACAAACTTCATGGACCGGCCTAAGGATCCTGGCTCTTCACGTACAAGGGGGTCGCTTCATAGTCGGTGAAGCAGGTCTGCAGGTGTCTATCTTTCTCTCCCTGTCTTCCCCTTCTCTCTTGATTTCTCTTTGTCCTATCCAACAACAAAATGATATCAATAACAACAATAATAACAACCACAACAATGATAAAACAACAAGGGCGGGGGTCTGGCGGTGGCGCAGTGGGTTAAGCGCACGTGGCGCAAAGCGCAGGGACGGGTGTAAGGATCCCGGTTCAAGCACCCGGTTCCCCACCTGCAGGGGAGTCGCTTCACAGGCGGTGAAGCAGGTCTGCAGGTGTCTATCTTTCTCTCCCCCTCTCTGTCTTCCCCTCCTCTCTCCATTTCTCTCTGTCCTATCCAACAACGAATTGCGTCAACAAGGGCAATAATAATAACCACAACGAAGCTACAACAAGGGCAACAAAAGGGGGAAAAAAAATGGCCTCCAGGAGCGGTGGATTCATGGTGCCGGCACCGAACCCAGCAATAACCCTGCAGGAGGACAAAAAAAAAAAAAAAAAAAAAAAAAAACAAGGGCAACAAAAAGGAAAAAAAAAAAAAGCCTCCAGGACCAGTGAATTCATGGTGCAGGCACCGAGCTCCAGCAATAACCCTGGAGGCAAAAATTATATATATTATATAAAAATAATATTTACTTTCAAAAATTCATGTCCATGGTCATCAGGTTCTTTCCCTAAAAAATAGTTATTTCATCACTTTTACTTCTGGGAGAAATTCTTGGCACACAATAAGCAGGAATTAAAACATGAGACAGCAAAAGTCTCAGCACTGGGCAATCAAAAAAGGTCTGTAAGCATTCATTATGCAACAAATAATGGAGCAGTTGGAATACAGCTCTTAAAAGCTTAAGTTTCTGACCAAAAGTGAAAACTAGCCAGTGCATTTGTGAATCAAAACCATGAGATGTCCAAGGCAAATTCCTTATGGAAAGTACTGCTACAAAATATGTAATGACCTGACTTAAGCTATGCTAAACAAAAACTTGCATTGTGTTTCCTAGTCAAGGTGGAGTCCCTTGAGGTGAGCAAGAAGGGTGATCGCTTGATTGGAAGGAACTCTAAAATTGTATTGCTTATCTGTGTGATCTGAAGTTTATAGAACTAAAAACAATGACCTGTTTTCATGCCTGCTTGAGTTTTTCTGCTCCAAATGATCTTTGAAAAAAAATCCATTTGGATATCACCAAATTCTTCACATCATCCAGATAGGAATAGATGGATGGATGGGTGGGTGGACAGACAGACACATCAGTGGATAAAGAGATAGATGGGCAGACAGAATGAATGGACAACAGGGCTCATTTCAGCATGTAAAATGGAGAAGAGGTTTTGAATTGAAGTACCTGGGGGCTGGGGAGACAGCACAATAGAATCAATCCCCAGCACCACCAGAGCTGAAAAGTATTCTGCATGAAGGAGGACTGGAAGAGGTGTCGTGGAAGGAGTGCTTTCAGGTCCTAGTGCAGGATGTTGGACGTAATTTAGAGATGAGAGTGCATTGCATACACCTATTTCAGTGTGATAAGCCATGTGCCAACACTGTACTGTAAACTGTTAGCCTCCCAATAAGAGAGGGAGAGGGAGAGGGAGAGGGAGAGAGAAGCTTGTGTTCACTATTGCAAATAAAACAAGCACTCTGCACACAAATTTTTTTTTAAAGCACTCTGCACAAAAATTTTTATTCAGTCAATAGTTAAATATAGAGGGCTTATAAGTGGGTATAACGAATTCACCACCAACAGGCAGTCAAAGCCAAGGCCTTTACTGAAGAGACCTGGTCAGCCCTTCCTAATGAAGCCCTTTACATCAGGACCTAGCTTACAATAAGCAAGGAAAATTAAACTGTCTCTGGAAGGACTAATGATGAGCAAATCCGACATGTATTTCTCAGAAAATAAAAGAAGTATATTTCAACAAAGGAAATGTCAGAGTATCTTACTCTACAAATTCTAAAGAGGGAGAACTTGCTTTGGTTCCTAAGTTTTAAATCATGAGGTAACCCAAAGGAATTAAAAGTTAACAGTCTGAAGTCTGCAAAGTAATTCACTTGGATAGTGTGCTGCTTTGCCATGTGCATGAACCAGGTTCAAGCCTGGCCCTTGCTGCATTGAGGGAAGTTTTGGCACTGTGCCTTTTTTCTGTTTCTCTGTCTCTATAGGAAAAAAAAAGTCAGCTTTACCTATAAAGTCTTAGAGATGACCTAATTAATAAAGAAATGTTAGTAGACTGAAGCCCACTTTTTTTTGCATTGTAAATCTGAAATGAATTTCCCCCTGCATCAATAAATCTTTAAATTTTAATCAACCGAGTCTTGAGTAAGTAGCTTATGAAAAGTGATTGCATCTCAATTCCTTTTTTAAAAAAATTTAATATAGATAATATTTTTTATTTTGCCACCACACTTATTGATGGATGCTGTACCTTCATGAGGAATTCACCACTCCTGTCGGCCATTTTTTTTCCTTTTTTTTTCTTCTTAGTGATCTAATGTTAGTGTGTAATATTGAAATACTGGGGTATTATATAATTGTAAATATAGGACTTTTATAGGAAACATTGAGTGATAGATTGTGGATAAGTCAGCATTCTGAAACATAGAAAGCGTAAATGATTTACGCTCATGGTACCAGTTTGTAATGTTTCCTGACTCCTGAGAATGAGACCTTGTGTAGCCTCCTCTATTGAACAGGGTTTACTCGTGTAAGCTACTGGCTATTGCAGGAGTGACAATCAGTGTATGACTATCAAGCCTACAGAATAAAAGATTGTTTGCTTTTCACCCTGTTAGTTCTTGGATGCTTGCTCCAGAGGTGCTCATAACAAGGAACTGAGTGAGACCTTTTACCAACATCCCTATGAGAGAACTATCTCAGAAGCAAATCTTCCAGCTTCTGTCAAAGCTTCAAATGATTGTAATCCTAGTAGACATCTTAAATTGCAATTTCTTGAGACCTTCAGGGAAGTTGCTTCTAGATTCACCTGCAAAAGCTGCTGAAGTTAATACATGTATACTGTTATAAGTCATTGAGTTTGGGATATCTGTTACTGTAGCAATAGAATTACCCCCCCCACACACACACCCTAAGAAATATTTATAGTTGAACAAGTGAATATAACATGTTGAAGTCATTTGCAAAGTCAGTGGGCTCTGTAGTGACTTATTTCAAAGAATCTAGCATTTAGTTTCTCCAAATGTTGTACCAAGTCCAGCAACTTTAGCATTACCTGGGGACTTGTTAGAAATACAGAATCTCAAATTCTTCTCCAAACCTACTGAGTCAGAATCTGTCTTTTTATTCTTCCACTACATATAAAAGCATCAAACTTTCAGAGAAATCCTCGTGGTTTGACTTAGTGTTCCATCTTCTGCTCAAAACAGTAAATGTGTTCTGACTGTATAGCAGGAATATTGTCAACAATGATTGCTGGAGAAAGTCATTTTCAGAAATTTTGATTTAATTGGTCTGGGTTGCAGTCTGTCATGTCCATTGCATTTTTAAAATTCCCCTATCAAAAACTATATATGCTGACTCCCCAGAACAGCTCTGACTTGTCAGCTTGCTCCTTTCCTGGTTCTAGAAGTCAGGAGTGTCCATATGCATTCCTGAGACTACTCGGGAACGATGGAGCATTGAGCAAGAATTCTGGGCACTGTTTTACTGGAGGCACCAACTCTGTGACAGCCAAAGAACTACCACAATATTTTTACATTCTCTTATTCATGCTGCTCCAGATGCTGAGGAAGAAAGGAAATTCTGGCTACAGTTCAAATAATCAAATTGACATCAGATTAGTAGGAGGGAAAACCAACTTTACATGGATGTAGATTCCATAGACAAGGAGGCAGACACAGCAGAGGGGCTTTGAGGTGAGAAGAGGGGAACTCACAAGATACCAGAGCTCTGTATTTGCTATTTGTCCAGCCAGATAGGCTGGTTTCTTTGACAGAAACATCATTTTTGTTAGTAGTTGATTCTGGGTATAAGCCCTCCCCCACCCTCCATTTTAGTTCTTTTACATAGTTAAGGGAACTTTAAAGTCTCTTGTGAGTCTTCAGGGGCTCAATTGAGCACAGCTTCAAATTAGCCACCTGGCAAAATGACACAGAATTGGGAAGGTCTGTTCTTTGCATCTTGGGGATGCCTGCTTTATTTATTTATTTAGTTATTTATTTATAACCAAAGCATTGCTCAGTTCTGGCTTGTGGTGGTGTTGATGACTGAATCTGGCCCCAGACATGCAAAAAATATTATTATTATTTTTCATAACCATTATGCTGACTCTTCAGGCCCGAATATCTTCTCAGGTTTGAAGGTTGGTGTGTGTGTATGTGTGTGGTGGGGTGTCTCTACTTGCTGCCCAGTTTGATTTTGCTGTTTAAAACCACTCAAGAGAACTAGGCACTACATAACCTAAGGTTGAAGAGTAGTTTACCTAACTGCCAGACATCTTTTGTCTCTTCATTTCATCTTTCCCTGGAGGAAACATGGACATAACTTTCTCACTAGACTTTGACAAGCATGTTTATCTTGTTGACCAGACACTATAAATTAAAAATTCCAGTGTGATGGATGATTACAAATGTTAGACTTATTGCTTCAGATAAAACTCGAAGTAGTACCAAATACACTTAATTTAAGGGGCTTGGGGAGAGTGGGGTGCAGGGATTGTGTTTCCTTTAATATCACTTCCTCAGGAATGGAAGAAATGCTTGGCGCATAGTGAGCTCTCAATAAATACCTGCCAGTTAACCAGAACCTCTCATAACCCAGTCATTTCTGAACATACACTCAAATTTATTGAACTTACTGTATTAGAGAACCAGCCATTGCTTACTGTAATAGAGAACCGTGGGTCAGCCCGTTCTATTTCTTATTTTTGCCTCCAGGATTACGGCTGAGGCTCCGTGCCTGCACTCCTCGAGGCCATTTCCCCCCCATTTCTGTTGCCATTATTATTGTTATTGTACATAGAGAAACTGAGAAGGGGGGGAAGAAAGAGAGAAGAAGAGAAAGACACCTACAGACCTGCTTCACCTCTTGTGAAGCGACCCCCCTGCAGGTGGTGAGCTGGAGCTCGAACCGGGATCCTTATGCCAGTCCTTGCTCCTGGCGAGGACTGGCGCCATGTGCACTTAACCTGCTGCGCTACCGCTCGGCCCCCTATCAAAGGATTTCCAAATGAACTTCCAAACCTGCTTCTTGAAATGTGTCTAACCTCACCGCCTGAATTTCTGCCCTAGTTTGTCCTCGGAACTCCCTTCAGGGGCTGGCCGAGGAGGGTGCGGTGCCTGCCCTTGAACCGCCTTCCTTTGTGGGTGGCTCGGTCTGTGCGCTGCGGTTACCCTCGGTCGGGCGCAGGGCTGTCAGGCGCCGAGGCTGCCTAGGACCCAGGGGGAGCCGCTGAGCCCGCACTGCGCCGCCTCGGCGCCGGCCTGCGGCCCCCTCCTCCGCGCCCGGCTCCTTCTCTCCCTCCTTCCCCGGCCCTGGCAGCCCTGGGGGAGCAGAGAGCCCGTCTAGCCGTGACGGCTCCGGGAACCCGAGCACAGGTGCCGGGAGGCCACATCGCCCGCTCGGACCACGCTCCTGGAGAAGCCCCGGGCCCGCGCGGCCCTCCCCGCCACAGAGAGCGCGCACCGCCCCCGGGAGCCGGCCGGGCGCGCCCGAGGAGGCAGCAGCGCAGCGGCCTCCGGAGCCTCGGGCAGCGCGCCGGCCTCGAGGGCCGCTCCCCAGCCGCGGCCCCTCCCCTCCGCTTCCTCCTTCCCCGCGGCGCTCCGGGACCCACGGGCGCTTAGACCAGCGCCAGGCGCCCGAGCTTTGTGTCCACCCCGGGCCCGGGCGCGCCTCGGGGGGTCCCACTGGGCGAGCGAGCTGTGAGGCGTGGCCGCCGGGAGGAGGTGCTTGGGGGGGCGTGGGGCTCCCCGGCGAGCGGGCGGCGAAGGGAGCGAGTCGAGCGCGGCCGGACAATGAACTGGGCAGCTCGACACTGCGGCTAATTTTAGGGGGGACGTGGGCCGAGGACAGGATGCCAGGCGCTCCGGCGCTCTGAGCCCCCCCACCCCCGCGCTCTGAGGCCCCCGCACGGGTGCGCGCCTGCACCCGCGCCCTCCCCCTCCCCCCGCAGGCTTTGGCTGTGGCACTTTGGGGTGCGGAGCCTCTAGAGCGACCGCGATGGCCAGCACCAGGAGTATCGAGCTGGAGCACTTTGAGGAGCGGGACAAAAGGCCGCGGCCGGGGTCGCGGAGGGGGGCACCGGGCTCGTCCGGGGGCAGCAGCAGCTCGGGCCCCAAGGGCAACGGGCTCATTCCCAGCCCGGCGCACAGCGCGCACTGCAGCTTCTACCGCACGCGCACCCTGCAGGCCCTGAGCTCTGAGAAAAAGGCCAAGAAGGCGCGCTTCTACCGCAACGGGGACCGCTACTTCAAGGGCCTGGTGTTCGCCATCTCCAGCGACCGCTTCCGCTCCTTTGACGCACTGCTCATCGAGCTCACCCGCTCCCTGTCCGATAACGTGAACCTGCCCCAGGGCGTCCGCACCATCTACACGATCGACGGCAGCAAGAAGGTCACCAGCTTGGAGGAGCTGCTGGAAGGTAGGTGCTCAAGGCCCATGCGGCAGGTGCGGCCCGGCAGGTGCGGCCCAGCAGGTGCACTGGCCGCCGACCGCGTGTGCCCGCCACCACTGGGAGGGGGCAGCTGCGGGGTGCTCTTCGGGAGATCATAGGGTTCTACCTGCTTCCATAGCCTCTGGGTGGGTGGTTAAAGGCTTTCCCACATACACTGCCCTTCCCACGGGATTTGGCTTTATTTTTTAAAAAAGAAAAACCCAACTGGCTTTTGCCATCTTCAAGATTGGAGAATTCATGGATTTTTTTTTTTTTGGAAGCACACACTATTTGAAAAAAAAAAAAAGTTTTCCTCTTGAGGTTCTGAGTAACCTTGCTGTTCCTAAACTGCCCTGCTAGCTGTGGGACCCTCGGTGCAGTCTCCTGCTCTCGGGAACTTGGTGCACCTGTTTTACTCGAGTGCTGTGCTTCTGAAGTGCCAGTGGCTTGGCTTTCCTGGTTTAGTTGGCAGCGAAAGTGACATGAGACCAGCTGGAGGGGGGTGGGGAGAAGGTAATTCCAGATCGTGGTTCCCAACTTCAGCTGCCTCTTGGGGAGCTGGGGACATTAAAAAAAATACAGGTGCCTGGGTAGCCAACCACAGCTGTTTGGGCTGGGATCTGAGCATCTAAAGTTTGAAGTTCCTCCAGGTGATTCACATGTGCAGCCAGGATGAAGAGCTGTTTTGCTAAAAAGTTTTCCACATTTGGTTGATAATGAGGTGAATTATGCCCTGCCACCCCAGCTACTGAAACTGGTTAGTGTGACAGAGGTTTTGGGACTTGCAGCTGGGGCCCATTATAAATTAGTAATTCTAGTGTGTTAGCCATGCTTCCCTCAGAGGGTTTGCTTGACTCTAAGACACCTTGTGTAGATTGGGTCAACCTTGTGTTTCTGCAATATTTGCTCCTCTTTATTCTTCTCCTTCTTTTTCTTCTCCTTCTCCTCCTTCATATTTGATTTGACAGAGCAGACAAATTGAGAGGTTTGGGGAAGAGAGAGAGAGAGAGAGAGAGAAAGACACTTGCAGACCTGCTTCACCCCTGCTGGTGGGGAGCTCCAGTTCTAACCCAGGCCCTTGTACATGGTAATATGTGTGCTTAATCAGATGCACCACTTTTTGTCCCCTGCTCTTCTTTCCTTTCTTGGAGTTAACCCATTTCCAGATCTCACCAGCATCTATACAGACCAGATAGAGCCCTGACTATATGCTTACAAATAATCTGCTCTCATACATCTTCCTTGCAAGTGGCACCTTCCAGTAAGCCATAGCAGTACTGGCTTCGCAGGGAAAAGAAGGTGAACTCTGAACCAACTGTGTTTCTTATATTATCTCATATATGTCCATTTGGCAGGAAATGTAAGCAGTGTCCAAAGTCACAAGGTACTTGTAGTCTGTGTTCTTTCATCTCTGATAAACCAAGGTGGGCATACTGAAGAGTTCTGAGCATGGTTGAGTTCTGTGTTCAGTCACTATGATCAGAAGTTTCCCCTGCCCTGGCTGGAAAACCACCCAGCCAGAATTAGGCTGTCTCTTCAGTCTATGTGTGTGTGTGTGTAACTTCATACATTCTCTCTCTGTTTTAAATTTTTTTTTAATTATCTTTATTTATTTACTGGATAGAGACAGCTAGAAATCGAGAAGGAAGGGGGTGATAGAAGAAGAGAAACAGAGAGACACCTGCAGCCCTGCTTCACCACTCATGAAGCTTTCCCCCTGCACCGGAACCCGCATCCTTGCGCACTGTAACATGTGCGCTCAGCCAGGTGCTCCACTGCCCACCCCCCAGCTTCACACATTCTCTTCATCAGTAGTGTGTTTTGGTTTCATAGGCTTCCTGATGAAGTGAGATTGGCCAAAGAAATAGAAATAGGACTGGGGTGGTAGTGACAGCGGTAGAGTGCCCATCTTTCATGCATAAGAGAGAGCCAGAGTTCAGTCTCTGGTACCACGAGAGAGCAACAGACAAAATGAGTAGAAATCCATGGTGGTGGAGTGCTGCTTTGATGTTCTCTCTCCTCTCCTTACTCCCATTAGAAAATTGGACCAGGGGAGGGGAGATAGCACAACGGTTATGCAATGAAGACTTTCATGCCTGAGGCTCCAAAGTGCCAGGTTCAGTTCAGTCTTCAACACTACCAAAAACCATAGCTGTGCTCTGGTAAAACAAGCCAACAAACAAACAAGCCACTTTGATAGAGTGCATCCACAACACCCTGGTATCAGTCTCCTGCACAGCATTTAAAAGTAGGTATGTGGGGCCAGGGTTCAAGCCCCCAGACTCCACTGTGGGGTGGAGCTTCACAGATGGTAGAAAAGCACTCTGCTTTCCACATCTTATCTTTCCAAAAAGGAAAACAGAAAAATGGCTACTAGGAGTGGTGGCTTCAGGTAGGCTTGAACCCCAACAGTAACCCAGGGGAGGTGTTTTGAGATAAAATGAAACTACCTTGTTAAAAGGTCTTTTTGCTTACCTATTTTTTTTTAACCTATGTATGCTGGGACTTTACTACTCTGGGTCTGCTTTTCCCACTAAAAAGACTGAGACAGAGGAAGAAAGGGAAAGATACCACAGCACCTCCAGTGCAGTGGGGGTTGGGCTCCAACCTGGGTCTCAGGCATCATACTAAATTCTTTCTTTTTTTTTAAGTATAATTTTTATTTTTTATTTTTTTAAATATTTATTTATTCCCTTTTAAAAATATTTATTTGTTGCCCTTGTTTTATTGCTGTAGTTTTTATTGATGTTGTTGGATAGGACAGAGAGAAATGAGGAAAGGAGGGGAAGACAGGGAGACAAAGATAGACACCTGCAGATCTGCTTCACCGCTTGTGAAGCGACTCCCCTGTAGGTGGGGATCCAGGGCTCAAACCGGGATCCTTAAACAGGTCCTTGCACTTGACGCTGCATGCACTTAGTCCACTGTGCTAGGCCCAACTCCCAAGTATTTTAATGAGAAAGACCAGAATACTGCTCAGCTCTGATTTAGGTGGTGCTGGGAATTGAAGTGGGACCTTTGGTGCCTCAGGCATCAAAAGTCTTTTTGCATAACCGTTATTGTATTCCATTTCCCATTCCTGCTAAATTCTTAAAAGCAGCATTTGCCTTGATGTTTCAAAACTGAAGGAGTTCTCTGAGGCAGTGCTAGCTTTGTAGTCTTCTGGCAGATAGAGCCTGTGGTTTATAGCTATCATCTCGCCTTGCAACATTGTGCCTGGCAGTTGTCTGGAGTGAGACAACAACTTTATATCCTTCTCTGAAATACTTCTGTGGCTGTACTTCATGAATTTAATATACTCCACAGTTGAATTTCCATCATAGGGAAAATGACCATTATACACACAAATTAATGAGCACACATTTTATACACTGAGCTTGGCCCATTGAATCACATTCTCAAATTATAATATCATCTGTAGATCAAAGAGTGACAATTTTTTTTCAAACATCCACTGATCTTTCAAGGATGAGCATCATAAATATTATATATATGACACTGGTCTATACTATAATTACTAATGTAGTAATAACACAAATATTTGCACAACAAAAATGCTTTCCTAAAGCAGACAATTGCTCAACTGTTTCAAGCAGTATTCAATATAGTAAAATTACATCAAAAGAAAAAAAAAAATCTCTGAGTAGTGGAATTCTCTGACAGTGGATCTTTGTCTAAATCTTGGATTTCCCACAAAATGGTTGGAATCCCCGTTACAAAGCATTTTTCAAGGAAAAAAGTCAATACTTAATAGTAATCATTTAAGAAAATAAATATTTTCAACTTTGAGTTGAATTTGTGTGTTTGTTGGCCAGCAAAATAGCTCACCTAGATGGTATGTGACTCACAGCACTGGAGGAAGCTTTGGTACTATAGTATCTCTCTCTTGCTCTGCTTCTCTATATCTGAAAAAAAGTTGACCTGGAACAGTGAAGCTCCAGTGATAACCAAAAGATAAAAATAAATAAATAAAGGTGCATGGTGCAAATTTATCACACACTGAAAAACAAAACTAACCAGCCTAACTGTGAAGTTACTATTTACATCAGTAACATTGCACATGTTGTCAAAACTGACTGTTTAATTATACTTCATTCTTTCTTTTTTGGATAGACAGAAATGGGGGGGGGCTGTAGAGGGAAGGAGACAGACACCTGCAGCCCTGCTTCAACAGTTGTGAAGCTTTTCCCCTGCAGATGGGGACAAGGGGCTTGAACTCTGCACTATAATGCATGTGCTTAACCAAGTGGGCCACCACCTCCCCCCTATTTCTTTATTTTTTTTTAATTCTTTTTTATTGCCACCAGGGCTATTGATGGGCTCTGTGTATGCAAGATAAATACACTGCTCCTGGATAACTTTTTTAAATTTTTATTTGATAGGACAGAGAGAAACTGAAAAGGGAGGAGGAAACACAGAGATAGAAAGAGACTTGCAGACCTGCTTCACTACTTGTGAAGCTTCCTCCCTGCAAGTGTGAACCACGAGCTTGAAGCTGGGTCCTTGCACATTGTAGCATGTTCTCTTTACCAGGTACATCACCACTTAGACCCTTTAATTACGTCTAAGAAAGATTATTTGAGCACAAGGACCAGTGTAAGGATCCCAGTTCGAGCCCCCGGCTCCCCACCTGCAGGGGAATCACTTCACAGGTCTGCAGGTGTCTCTTTCTCTCCCCCTGTCTTTCCCTCCTCTCTCCATTTCTGTCTGTCCTATACAACAAAAACAACAATAACTACAGCAATAAAACAACGAAGGCAACAAAAGGGAATAAATAACATAGATATTTAAAAAAGAAAGATTATCTGATAGTATTTCTAAAAACTATCCCTCTTTTGTTCTGTCCCTCCCATCCCATGAAGTTTACATTTTCAGAGTTGTGTTATCTAAAGTATTTTTAGTAAAAAGTAAAAAATGATGAGTCAGCTGGCATGAACATTCATTCAGAGCTCTGTCCTATTGAACACAGATGATGAAGGATATTTGCATGGCCCAGAGTATTTTCCTCTGTCCTTGACTTTATCTCTCGAGAATAAAAACAGTTCTGGAGGTGGTGGGCACATCTCCTGAGCTAGGCCAGCATAGCAGCATCTTCAGCCTACTGTTTTATACCTAACTCCTTGATGGGTCATTTTCACTGAGTTTTGTGCTGTGTGTCCCTATAAACCTGCTTGCTCTTTAAATTGGGTGGCAACTTCCTCTCAGAGGAGGGCTATAATCTCTGACAGCCACTTTTGGAAAGGTCAAGTTGACTTTGTTTGAATCCATCAGCCATCCAAGCTCAGAGTATCTCTGATAGACATCTATCAGACAAATGTCATGATGACTCATTTTAGGTTCTAATGTTGGGGTCTGAGTCAGAGCTCCTCATCTTAAGGTTTGTTCCATCAGTTTTTACCTCTTCTGGACATACTGACTGTGACTGTAAAATGTTGGTGTCCTAAAAAGATAAGTCCATGGATAGTAGAAATAGTGCATGACCAAGTCAGGATTCCTGGGCTCTACTGTCTCTGGGTTTGAGGAGAATTCACTTTTTTCCCCCATTGTTGTTGCCATTATTGTTATTGTTATTATTGCTGTTGGATAGGACAGAGAAATAGAAAGAGGAGGGGAACACAGAGGGGGAGAGAAAGACACCTGCAGACCTGCTTCACTTTTGAAGCAACCCCCCTCAGGGTGGGGAGCTGGGGGCTCAAACCGGGATCCTTGTGCTCTTCCTTGGGCTTTGTGCCATTTGCGCTTAACCCACAGTGCTACGGCCCAGGCCCGAAAATTCACTTCTTTCTCTTGCCAGTGTGCTTATTCACTGAGCGTGTAGTGACCATGACTGCCTTTCCTTACCTAGAACCTACTTATCAGAAAGTTGATGAGGCTGCAGATGCCCTGCCATGCCAGGTAGGGCATAGGCACATAACTCTGATTGTCAGGAACAAAATCACATTGGCAAACAGACTTCTCATAGCTGTCTCTGCCTCTCTCCTTCCAAAGTGAGATCAGAGGTGTTGTTTCTACCTTTCCCCCTTAATCCACAGTAAATAAACTGAGTTTTTTTTTCAGAATCTGAGGGCATTTTGATTATTTTGATGTGATGTCCATTTTCCCATTAAGTTAATGAGTTAATTATATTAATCTCAATTTAACAAAGATGTGGCCTAAAGAAATCAAGTACTTGAAGTTGTTGAGACTATTTTACTGAATCTAATTTGTTGAGTTTGCTTGGTTAGGTCACTATCCTTAAAGTTGTCCAAGCAAAATATAGTTATTCCCAGTGGAGGGGATGGGAATTGTATGGCAGTATAGCCCTTTTATCTCACAACTTTGTCTACCATTAAAATGTTAAATAAATAAATTAAAAGAAAAAAAGTCCCTAGCAAACCAGATTATAGGTTTGGTCCCATCCTCCCCTACCCCCCAGCTGTTGCTGTTCCTTGCCAGCTGTATATTTTTCTTTTTGATAGAAGGTTAGAGACAAAGAGGGAAAGAGAGAAGGAGAAGCACAAGTATCACTGCTCCACTGCTTGTGAAACTTACCCCCTGTAGGTGAGGAAGGACCAGGGGCTTAAACTTGGATACTCACACATGCTAACATGTACTCAGTGCAATACCACCTGGCCCTTGAAAAGTAGATTTTTATATTAATATTGGAAATTAATCTTGGAACTTGTTACAGTGGAAACAATATTAACTCAAGTTGTAGGATATTTGCCCGTAGAATTCAAAAGCAGCACACATTGAAGGCTTGTGTGAAGGTTGATATGGCTGCTTAATGTTGAGTCTTAGGCCTCCTGGTGCCTGCCTGCCCTGCCAACCTCCTGGACTCTCTATGACCTGTTTCCAGTAGTTGTTGATTGGGGGCTGGTGGTGGTGGTTTGTCACTGCATTGTTGCAGGTGTTATAAGTACTGTCTCTTCCATCAAGAAACTCCCAACCTTGAGGGAGGGAAATAGTAACCATGCTTGCACTTGTACACATACACGTGAAGGCTCCAGCTGAAATGCTTTGCAATCCAGTGGTAATGAGGTTTGGCAGGAGGGCAGCTCTGGCTGGAATGATGGAAAATCCTTTCCGGGAAATAAATGTTGGACCCAAGGCCTGAGGTTGAGCTTATTACTCTTTGATTGCATTCAGCATTTGTCTTTACCTCTATTATTAGGTTTAGCTCTGTAGGCTAATTAATGATATATTGGCTCAGGCTTTTGCACTAGACAGAATAGTGCAGGGTCAGGGATCTTGGACAGTCAGTTAAATACAATCATTGAATAAGTAGCCTGGGAAGTAATGTCACATTATGTCCCTAACTTGTCAAGGGAGTTTTTGTATGAATTAAGCTATAGTAAAGTTGTCTCTGTATTCATGAATATATACATTATATTTCAAAAATTGCATTACCTGTTAGGCAAATCGAAAATTAAAAATAAACAAAGACCCAATAGTTGCAGAAGTACTATAGCCCTTCATATTGTGGTCAGAGTGACTCTCCCATAATTCCTGCTTCCATAAATCTGATTGTCCTCTTCACATCATCTCTCTGAAGTAAGGAAATTCAGATGTGCTATAAGATAGCTTCACAATAACCTCTCTTCAGAGGCCATGAGGAAGAGAATATTTTATTTGAGGACTAAAGAATATTAAATGATTAGGGAGAGAATGGGAGTATGGAGGGGGAGGTATTTATGAGGTTAGAGTATGATACTCATCCTCTGGTGATAGGAAAGGATCAATATTTTATGAGCTTCGAACCTATGGAAATGGATATTATATGGCCTTCTGACATGAAATAAAGGCAGCTCTATTCCCTTGGGAAATGGTTGTAAAACTGTTTGATCACCAGTGGGGCCAGGACAGTGGCTGTGGATCTATATTACCTGACAGCTATGTCTTGTCCCCACCAGCCCAAGCTCTCACTTCTGTTTTTTTTTTGTTTTTTGTTTTGTTTTTTTTTTCTCTCCTACTGGTGGTAAACCTCTACCCTGAGGACTCTGGATCCTTCTCAGCATTACTATCATTAATTCCATTTTGTATGCAATCACTTGACCCCTGTAGTGCTTTGTGAAATCTGGCTGCATTGTCATCCAGAAATTGCCTTAGAGTAAATGGGGAAACTTATTCAGAGAGAATAAGAAAGTTATCCCCATGTTAGAAGTAGCTAATAAGTAGGACTGTAATGTAAGACCTCTTTCCCTTGGCTTTTGAAATTCTCTATTTTTTTAAAACTAAAAAATGTGAGGAAGAGGGACATAGGCACACAGCATTTGGCCAAATAGGTGAACTATCCAGGTGAATCCTTGCCTTGATCTTTTAACAGTATTGTTTCCTATCAAAGTATTAAGAAAAGAAAAGTTATGAAGACTTATTTCTGGCTGTACTCATGTTCAGCAAGCTACTGTGGGAGGAAGGATTTGAGAAACAGACATAAATAAACTCTTCTCTTTTTATTCCAATAGTCAAGGCTAAATCCCAGAGGGTTCCACATGAACAACAACATGTTGATAACATGCAGTGGCTGCTTGGTGAATGGTAATGGTGTTTAAGAGCTTAGGCCAAAAGCTGTGCCCTTGTAAGTTCTAACTTTAATTTTACTCATCATCTAAAATAACATCATGGTTGTCCCACCTTTATAAAGGAGTCATTCTAATGTTTGAGACAGTCCTCATGTCTCCTGCTTTTCCACTTACCTTCCAATCTCTAAACCTCATCTCATTTTTAGACAAACTGCATCTTTCATTATCCGTCACTTGTTGAAAACTGAGACCATGTCTTCCTGGTAGTTTCACAGTGTGTCCTAAAAGATGAAAGAGTAAGGTGTTATGTAAAGTCACCAGAGGTGGAATCAGTTATTGAGGCAATTGTTACCTCCGTTCAGAGGATGAGCCATTGAGGAGATGACTGTATCCATTATGTTTCAGTTTCTTTATAACTGTTCTCAATTTGAAGGTACCTCTCAGTAGCATATCTTAAAAGTTGCAATGCTTCAAGTGATTGAAATACTTAGCAGTGAAAAACAGTGTAAAAATCTAACATCCAAGTTACAGAAGCCTGGTCTTGCCTTAAATTTTCTTGTCTTGCCTTAATTACAATGCCACTTAAATATTTCATTATGTATTTTATTTTACTTTAGTTAGAGAAAGAGATACTGAAAGATCATAGCACTGCTCAGTTCTCGCATACGGTGTTGTGGGGGACTGGACTTGGGACTTTAAAAAATAATGATAATTTAATTATACCAGAGCTCTGCTAAACTCAGGCTTCTGATTATGCTGGGGATTGAACTTGAGGTCTCAGATAAGAAAAATTTTCTGCATAACCATTCTATCTCCTTAGTCTGCAGTTAATTAAATATTTATAGTGAGATGTGGCGGTAGCTAGATAGTAGAGGTCAGAACTTGAAGGCATAAGCACCTGAATCCCATCCCTGTCACTACATATGTCAAAGTGATACGCTGGTTCTCTTTTCTCTCATTAATAACTACATACATAATATGTAAACAGGTGTGTGTGTACATAGAGATTTTAGCACTGCTATGATCCAAATAAATTGATAATCTAAATGCAGATAGTCCCTGATTTAACATTGGACTTAAGACTTTTTAAAAAAAAATTATTACGGTGGTCTAGGAGGTGGCACAGTGGATAAAGCATTGGACTCTCAAGCATGAGGTCCTGAGTTCAATCCCCGGCAGCACATGTACCAGGGTGAGGCCTGGTTCTTTCTCCCTCCTCCTATGTTTCTCATTAATAAATAAATAAAATCTTTTAAAAAATGTTAAAAGAAATTTATTATGGTATGAAAGCAGTATCAGAGCTGGGTGGTGGTGCACCTAGTTGAGCGAATATGTTAGAAAGTCTGAGGATCTGGGTTTGAGCCCCCGGTCTCCACCTGTAGGGGGAAAGCTTCATGAGTGGTAAAGCAGGGTTGTAGGTATCTCTCTGTCTCTCTTCCTCTCTATCACCCCCATTCTTTTTCATTTCTGGCTGTTTCTATCCAATAAAGATATTTAAATATATATATTTTTAAAAAGAAAGCAGTATAAATATATATTCAGTAGAAATAATACTTTGAGCTTTGTATTTTTCTTCTTTCCCAGGCTAGTGAAATGCAGTGAGATTCTTCTGTGATGCTGGGAAGTGGCAGTGAGTTGATTCCCAGCTCCCAACCAGTCATGTGGTCACATGACTAAACAACTGATACTCCGCAGACTGTTTTTCACATTCATTACAGTATTCAATAAGTCACATGAAATACTCAGCTTTTTATTAAAAAATGGGCTTTGGTTTAGACAAGTTTTGCCCAACTATAGGCTAATGTAAGTGTTCTAAGCATATGTAATGTAAGCCATAATGTTTTGGTAGGTCAGGCATATTAAATGAATTTTCTAGTTATGCTATTTTCATTTTACAGTGGACTTCTCATGAAGTAACTAACTGCATTATAGGCTGAGCCAACAAATCTGCATAATGTCTAGAAGTGTAAAATGGCACTATAAAGTTATAGTGTTTGCTCAAACTTGTTCACAGGGAACATGGTACTGAATGTCGAGTTGAGTGCATTCTGTGTCAGAATTCCCTGAATGCACTGTTAATGAGCCTTCTTATTTATTTATTCACTTATTGTCACCAGGGTTATTGCTAGGGCTTATGCCTGCATGATCTACCATGCCCTGTGGCCATTCTTTCCTTTTTTTTTTTTTTAACAGAACAGAGAGAAATTGAAACGGGGGGAGGGGGAGGACAACAGGGAGAAAGGCAGAGAGACATTTGTACCATGGCTTCTGTGCATGAAGTGTCCTCTTTGTAGGTGGGGACCAGGGCCTTGAACCTGAGTCCATGTGTTCAATCTGTTGTGCCACTGCCTGGCCCTGACCATTTCTACGGAGTAAAATGATGCTGCCTGGTATTAACTTACTGTGAGCATGCATTTCTATTTTTCTATGTTAACTCCCAGGAAAGTTAGTACCACTCCTTCCCAAGTTATGAGGGTGTAGATATAGAGTGGCTAAACTGTACATAATTTGTCAATAGAAATATTTGGGGGGGGGGTCTGGGCAGTAGTGCAAACCCGTGCAAAGCACAAGGACCGACAGAAGGATCCCAGTTCGAGTCTCTGGCTCCCCGCCTGCAGTGTTGTTGCTTCACAAGTGGTGAAACAGGTCTGCAGGTGTCTATCTTTCTTTCCCCACTCTGTCTTTCCCTCCTCTCTTGATTTCTCACTGTCCTATCCAACAACAGCAATAATAACAATAACCATAACAAGGGCAATAAAAATGGAAAAAAATGGCCTCCAGGAGCAGTGGATTTGTAGTGCAGGCACCAAGCCCCAGTGATAAACCTACAGGCAAAAGAAAAAAAAGAAAAGAAAAAAGAAACATTTATTCAGGTATTCCAGTAAAGCATGATATAAACACTAAAATACTTTTCATCAAATCTTCTGTATCTAATGATAGAAGCAACAGAATAAAAAAAGTAACTTATAGGAGGGAGCCAATATGTGTAAGTAATATGCCTGATAAATTGAATTCTCAAGATTTGTATTAATAGTTTTTTTTTTTTTTACAAGATACAAGAGTTATAGAAATGGGATGGTAGTGGTGGTTGAACACCATTGACTGTATTTAACACCACTGAGCTATACATTTAGGACTTAAGATGGCTTTATTTGTCACGTGAGAGTGAAGACCCTTGTTAAATCCCCCAAGCCCCAGGAAGTTTCTAAGTGGTGGAGCAGTAGTGCTTCAGGTGTTTTTCCTTTTCTGTGTCTGTTTCCCTCTTCCTCTGTCTCTCACAAAAAAAAAAAAAAAAAAAAAAAAGTGACTAGAAGTACCAATCCCTGTTGGTGGCCAAAAAAAAAAAAAAAAAGACTTAAAAATATCCTTTATGTGTATTTTACAATAATAATAAAAATATTAATCAAATTAAAATTGCCACACTGAATTTTTTTTAACCAAAGCACTGCTCAATTCTGACTTATGGTGGTTGTTTCTGGGGATTGAACTTGGAAGCTAAGAACCTTAGGCATGAAGTCATTATAATAGCCATTAAACATTATACAAAATACATAGTATACATATACATTATGCATAAACAGTGTGCTTGTACAGAATGACTTGCCATAAGGAATTCCTGCAGATTGTAGGATATGCTTAGCCTCCTAATCGACATGTAATTAACAGAAAGGAGGTCATGGATCTGAATTGCATGCCCCATGCAACCTGTAGATTCAATACAATTTATTTTTTATTTTTGGTGAGTGTAATGAAATTAAAAGCTTTTTGGTTAGTCAGTAAGGTTTTGTTTGTTTGTTCTAGTAGTGAGTGAGTACATTTTTTTTGTTTATCTTTCCACTTAATTTCTTTGCTGGGTATTCAGCTGTGTAGAGTAGCTTTTGTAGCCCCACTCTGGTGGAGAATATCACAGACTGTACAGCTGGCAGCAACTATAGGTGATCTGCTTGTTTCAGCTTTCAGATGTGTTTAAAGATTAGTCGTCTTTGAGCTGGAAGATCTTTATTCATTTTTATACTGATTTTCAGTAGCCGAGCTGTAGAGACAAAGCAAGTAAGTACAGAGAGGCCCCAGTATCCACACTGGAACAGTGCACTTCACACTACTCTGTGAGATTTCTTTAGGCTTAAAGTCTCGGCACTTAATGATTTGGTTATAAAAGCCAATTAAGTTGTTTGCAAAGCAGAATAATAAATAAATCTTATTTTTCTCACCCTGTATTTTTCTTTTTTTCTTTTCTTTTATTTATAAAAAGGAAACACTGACAAAACCATAGGATAAGAGGGGTACAACTCCACATAGTTCCCACCACCAGAACTCCATATCCCATCGTCTCCCTTGATAGCTTTCCTATTCTTTAACCCTGTGGGTATATGGACCCTGTATTTTTCTTAACCAACTGGTCATGAGAACTTAGGCAGGATATCCTTTCAATGGAGATAAACCCATAATAATTGACCCAGTAGGACAATCTCAGAAACATTGTATTTGGTGAAAACCCTGAATTCATCTCGTAGATGCAACACACATGGGATTGTTGTTCTTGCCTATATTCCTTTGGAAGTAAAATTTTTTCATAGTCTAAGAATTTAAGAAATTTAAGAAATAACTAGGTTACTAAGACTTTTGAAGAACTATAATTGAAGTGCTAACCATACTTTATTTTCTTTTTTCCATTAATAGATCTACAAAATTGTATGACTTTACTCTTATACACTGTAAGTCACCATACCCTCCACCAAAGTTTTGTGCTTACTC
Source organism: Erinaceus europaeus (assembly GCF_950295315.1). Taxonomy (NCBI): domain Eukaryota; kingdom Metazoa; phylum Chordata; class Mammalia; order Eulipotyphla; family Erinaceidae; genus Erinaceus; species Erinaceus europaeus. The sequence goes on along the minus strand of NC_080180.1, from coordinate 52,933,749 downwards.
CTCCTCTTCCACTGTTATCCCATAGCCACCACCCATAATTTTCAAAAGTCTTAGAGGCGTCTTGGCTACTCCCCACCCAGTTCATGTAATTTAGTCATCTATATTCCACTTATTAGTGAAACTACCTGGTAGTTGTCCTTAATTTACTTCTTATTTCACTTTGCACAATCATATCCAGTTTCAGCATATTATTGTTCCAAATAATACAATCTCATCTTTTTAAATTTCAGAATACTGTTTCATGAATATATACTCCATACTTTCTTTATCTTGTTGTCTGTCATTGGGCATTTAGGTTGCTTCCATATTTTGGTTATTGTGAATAGTGCAGCTATGTACATAGACCATCTCTTAACACCATACTCTAAAATTAAGTCAGTGGATTAAAGAATTAAATGTTAGACATGAAACCATAAAATATATAGAAAAAAGAAAACATAGGTGAAACACTTCAAGACCTCAACATCAAAGGTGTATTTGGACACTCAGCCTCTTGCACAGGGAAAAGTAAAGAAAGAATAAGCACATGGGACAACATCAGATTAAAAAAGCTTCTACACATCTGAAGAAAATTTCCCAAAAATAAAAAAGCAACCAGGCAGCTAGGAGGAGATATGTGTACATCACAGTCTGATAAAAGATTGATATAAAAATTTTTATAAAAAAGAAAAACAACTGAATAACAAAAACAACAAACCATGAAATTAAAAAAACACTGGCAAAAGATCTAAATAAATTTTCAAAAGAAGACATTCAGATGATCCATTACAAAGTGAAAATAAACAAAAAAAGGTATGCTTTATTTTCTTCTTCATCTTTCCTTTTCAGTGTACTATCCCTGTGTGTGTGTGTGTGTGTGGTGTGACCTTTTATCTGATATTGAAGAGTCTTTGCACTTTAGACTGTAAACAGGTTTTGTTTTTGTTTCTATTATGAGGTTCCCTGTACTTGTGTCTGCCTCAAGAGCTAGATACAGACTAAATATCCTAGTCATGGAGTTTCTACCATGACTGTTAAAGAGTTTGTAATTACAAGTTAATCCATGATGTTAGACAGTTAATGTAAATATTTTAAGAGATAAATGTTCTTCTTATATTCCAATAGTGACTGGTAGAAAATTAGGCTAAAAGAAACTTTAGATTGGACTTCCGGAGGCGGAGCTACGAGCGGCAGATTGCTTTCTCTCCTCTCCTCTCCTCTCCTCTCCTCTCCTCTCCTCTCCCGGATCAACTAGGAATACCAAAGGAGACCACCTGGACCAAAACAAGACAGGACTAGAATGACCACAGGAACCCAGTAAACCACCGGTGAGTACGAACACGTATGGCTGGTGACAGAGAGGAGAGAGGAGCGTAAGGAGAGATTAAGTGACTGCTAACAGTCCAGCAGTTTATCAATTGAGACACCACCTCCAGTCTGCTCCACCATCAAGGGGTCAGCTGAAGGGAGGAGAGGACTCCCCAGAGACTCACCAGTGCAACTCTGAGTCTCCATTGCTACTGCCCTCAGAATCTGAAGCAGCGACAGGGAGGGACACCAGGGGACAGAGATCTAACCAGGAAACTCAGGAGAAGACCTATACCTCGGTGGCATAGCTGAGGGGCTGTGAAAGTCTCTTTGCATAACCACTGGATTATTTCTGCCACACCCTGCTTTGTCTCTTGGTCAGGAGTCAGTGATTAAGCTAAGAAGCCTATTGATAGTTTAAAAGCCCTCAGGCTCCCATAGCCTACAGGGAAGAAAAAAAAAAGAGGCTTTTAAACCACTGAGTTCCAACTCAGGGATTAAAATACTATTGAAATAACTGTTAACTACCACCACTGTGAACCCTTTAATTAACTTACTTAGACACAAGTCAATCCAGGCAATAGTGATCAGTAATTTGAAAAGTACTGATAAAGGGAACTCATAACATAATATATAAAATGGTTAAAACAACAAGAAAAAATATTGGAGAATCGAACCAGGACAAGAGTCCAGCTAAAAGTCCTCCAGAGGGTGAAGCACAAAATAAAGAGTTCAACATCCAAATATTAGCTAAGGAAATAATAACAGGAGTGAGTAAAGAATTTGAAAAAATTGTAATTAGAAATACAGGAACAACAAATGAGACTATGGAAGAAAATACTAATTATCTCATGGTTATTAGAGAGCTGAAAGCTGAAATCGCTGAGCTAAGAAGGCAACTAGCTGAACAAGCTAAAACAGTATCAGAACAGGGCAACAAGATAGATGAACTCCAGAAAACAGTAGAAGGCAGAAAGAATAGAATCAATGAGGCTGAAGACAGAATTATCAGGATTGAGGATGAATTAGAGACAACTAAAAAAGAAGAGATCTCAAAAAGAAATTAAGAGATGCTGAAAACAACAACAGAGTCCTATGGGATGACTTCAAAAGAAACAGTATACGCATTATTGGCATACCAGAGGAAGAAGGAGAAGGAGAGGAAGAAAGCATTTTCCAGGCCATAATAGCTTAAAACTTCTCTAGTCTAGACAACATCAAAGACATAAAGATTCAAGAAGCCCAGAGGGTGCCAAACAGAATTAACCCAGACCTAAAGACTCCAAGACATATCATACTTAGAATGGAAAGGAATAAGGATAAAGGATTCTGAAGGCTGCAAGAGAAAAAACAAAGAGTCACCTACAAAGGAAAACACATAAGATTAGCAGCAGACTTCTCCATACAAACACTACAGGCCAGAAGAGAATGGCAAGATATCGAGTGCTCAATGAGAAAGGCTTTCAACCAAGAATACTATATCCTGCTAGACTATCATTCAGAGTAGATGGAGGTATCAAAACCTTCTCAGACAAGCAACAGTTGAAGGAATCAACTATCACCAAGCCTGCCCTGAAAGAAGTTCTGAAAGGTCTCCTATAAACAATCAGACCACCAAAAATAGGACATATATCAAAACACTCTAAAACTCTACAAGAATGGCGTTAAAATATCTTCAATCTTTGATATCAATAAATGTCAATGGCCTGAATTCACCTATTAAAAGACACAGAGTAGGAAGATGGATCAGAAAACACAACCCAACAATATGCTGTCTACAGGAAACCAACCTAACTCAACAAGACAAACACAGACTTAAAGTGAAAGGATGGAAAACTATCATACAAGCCAATGGCCCACAAAAAAGGGCAGGAACAGCTATTCTCATATCTGACACGACAGACTTTAAAATAGATAAGATTAAAAAAGATAGGAATGGACACTACTTAATGCTCAGAGGATCAGTCAATCAAGAGGACTTAACAATTATTAACATCTATGCACCCAATGAGACGCCATCTAAATACATCAAACTTCTACTGAAAGAGCTACAGCAATATATTAACAGTAACACAGTCATAGTAGGGGACTTCAACACCCCACTCTCTCAACTTAACAGATCATCCAGGCAGAAAATCAATAAAAGACATAAGGGAGCTAAATGAAAAGATAGATAAACTAGAACTATTGGACATTTTCAGAGTCATTCATCCCAAGAAACTGGAATACACATTTTACTCAAGTCCACATGGGTCATTCTCAAGGATAGACCATATGTTAGGCCACAAAGACAGCATCAGCCAATTCAAGAGCATTGAAATCATCCCAAGCATCTTCTCAGACCACAGTGGAATTAAACTAACATTTAACAATCAACAAAACATTAGTAACAGTCCCAAAATGTGGAAGCTCAACAGTATACTTCTTAACAACTTCTGGGTCAAAGAGGAAATAAAGGAAGAAATCAAAATGTTTCAAGACTTCAATGAAAATGAAGACACAAGCTATCAAAATATTTGGGACACAGCTAAAGCAGTACTAAGAGGGAAGTTCTTAGCTATACAAGCACACATTAGGAAACAAGAAAAAGCACAAATAAACAGCCTGATTGCACATCTTAAAGACCTAGAAGAAGAACAACAAAGGAACCCTAAAGCAACCAGAAGGACAGAAATCACTAAAGTTAGGGCAGAAATAAATAACATTGAGAATATGAAAACCATACAAAAGATCAACGAAATTAAATGTTGGTTCTTTGAAAGAGTAAACAAAATAGACAAACCTTTAGCCAGACTCACAAAAAAAAAAAGGGAGAAGACCCAAATAAATCTGATACTAAATGAAAGAGGAGATATCACAACAGACACTGCAGAAATTCAACATATCATGCGAGGCTTCTATAAACAACTAGATGCCACCAAGCTAGAGAACCTGGAAGAAATGGATGATTTCCTAGATACCTACCAACTTCCAAAACTAAGTAAAGAGGAAGTGGATAACATGAACAGGCCCATCACAGCTAATTAAATTGAAACAGTTATCAAAAATCTCCCCCAAAATAAAAGTCATGGACCAGATGATTTTACAAATGAATTCTACAAAACTTTCAGAGAAGAATACCTCTACTTTTAAAAGTCTTCCAGAAGATTGAAGACACTGTAATACTCCCTGACAGCTTCTATGAAGCTAGCATCACTCTGATATCAAAAGCAGACAGGGACACAACCAAAAAAGAAAACTACAGACCAGTATCTCTGATGAACATAGATGCTAAAATACTGAACAAAATTCTAGGCAACCGGATACAGCAGTATATCAAAAAGATTGTTCATCATGACCAAGTGGGGTTCATCCCAGGCATGTAAGGTTGGTTTAATATATGTAAACCAATCAATGTGATCTACCACATCAACAAAAGCAAGACCAAAAACCAGATGGTCATATCAATAGATGCAGAGAAAGCCTTTGACAAAATACAACATCCCTTTATGATCAAAACACTACAAAAAATGGGAATAGATGGAAAATTCCTGAAGATAGTGGAGTCTATATATAGCAAACCTACAGCCAATATCATACTCAATGGTGAAAAACTGGAAGCATTTCCACTCAGATCAGGTACTAGATGGGGATGCCCACTATCACCATTACTATTCAACATAGTGTTGGAAGTTCTTGCCATAGCAATCAGGCAGGAGCAAGGAATTAATGGGATACAGATTGGAAGAGAAGTCAAACTGTCCTTATTTGCAGATGACATGATAGTGTACATGGAAAAACCTAAGGAATCCAGCAAGAAGCTTTTGGAAATCAGGCAATACAGTAAGGTGTCAGGCTATAAAATTAACATTCAAAAGTCAGTGGCATTCCTCTATGCCAACACTAAGTTAGAAGAAAGTGAAATCCAGAAATCAATTCTTTTTACTATAGCAGCAAAAACAATAAAATATCTAGGAGTAAATCTAACCAAAGAAGTGAAAGACTTGTATACTGAAAATTATGAGTCACTACTCAAAGAAATTGAAAAAGACACAAAGAAGTGGAAAGATATTCCATGTTCATGGGTTGGAAGAATTAACATCATCAAAATGAATATATTACCCAGAGCCATCTACAAATTTAATGCTATCCCCATCAAGATCCCAAGCACATTTTTTAGGAGAATAGAAAAAATGCTACAAATGTTTATCTGGAACCAGAAAAGACCTAGAATTGCCAAAACAATCTTGAGAAAAAAGAACAGAACCGGAGGCATCACACTCCTAGATCTCAAACTGTATTATAGGGCCATTGTCATCAAAATTGCTTGATACTGGAACATGAACAGACACACTGACCAGTGGAATAGAATTGAGAGCCCAAAAATGAGGCCCCACACGTATGGACATCTAATCTTTGACAAAGGGGCCCAGACTATTACATGGGGAAAGCAGAGTCTCTTCAACAAATGGTGTTGGAAACAATGGATTGAAACATGCAGAAGAATGAAACTGAATCACTGTATTTCACCAAATACAAAAGTAAATTCCAAGTGGATCAAGGACTTGGATGTTAGACCACAAACTATCAGATACTTAGAGGAAAATATTGGCAGAACTCTTTTCCGCATAAATTTTAAAGACATTTTCAATGAAACGAATCCAATTACAAAGAAGACTAAGTCAAGTATAAACCTATGGGACTACATCAAATTAAAAATCTTCACAGCAAAAGAAACCACTACCCAAACCAAGAGACCCCTCACAGAATGGGAGAAGATCTTTATATGCCATACATCAGATAAGAGTTTAATAACCAACATATATAAAGAGCTTGCCAGACTCAACAACAAGACAACAAATAACCCCATCCAAAAATGGGGGGAGGACTTGGACAGAATATTCACCACAGAAGAGATCCAAAAGGCCAAGAAGCACATGAAAAAATGCTCCAAGTCTCTGATTGTCAGAGAAATACAAATAAAGACAACAATGAGATATCACTTCACTCCTGTGAGAATGTCATACATCAGAAAAGGTAACAGCAGCAAATGCTGGAGAGGGTGTGGGGTCAAAGGAACCCTCCTACACTGCTGGTGGGAATGTCAATTGGTACAACCTCTGTGGAGAACAGAATGGAGACACAGGCCACCCAGGACATAGGTGTGTATTTCTGCATTTATGCATACATACATAACAATAATTAAAGGGAACATTACATTTTTTGGACTAAAAAAGTACTATAGATTTTGTTTTGATGGTATGAAGTAAAAAGAAAATGTCAGTGGTTACTTTGTATCCTGATGTTTTTCTCTTTGTCCTGGGTGGCCTGTGCCCGGACTGGGTTGATATGGCCTCATAGTGTTTCAGTCCATGCATGATGCCTTTTTGGACCCTGATCCTGAGGCTTCTAGGGTCATTCAGTGTAAATACCTATGCTGTGCAAATGTTTTACCTAAAATTAACATTAGTACACAACCATGAAGTATGTATGCCTGCTCTGGAAACAAATATTTTCCTCACTATTTTGACAAACATGTTTCACGGCACCATTATATGCTGCTGGATCCTATCTAGAAGGTACAACAGTAATTTCCAGGTGCTTCTAGTCTCGGCAGTGGTTTATATACCAGAGATTGGTTTCAGAGTACTTCTGAAATTAACAAACCCCACTCACATGTTCTAGTTCCTTCTTCCAGTGCTTCTGCCTTAGTTAAACTGTAATGTGCACCAGGCATTTGTACATATATGTCGGGCAGTAGTGCAACATGTTAAGCGAACCTAGTGCAAGGCTCAAGGACTGGTCTAAGGATCCCAGTTCGAGCCCCCAGTTCCCTACCTGCAGAGGAGTTGCTTCATAGGCAGTGAAGCATATCTGCAGGTGTCTATCTTTCTCTCCTCCTCTCTGTCTTCCCCTCCTTTTTCCATTTTTCTCAGTCCTATCCCAATAATGACATCAATAACTATAACAATAAAACGACAAGGGCAACAAAAGGGAATAAATAAATTAAATAAATATTTTTTAAAAATCACTTTGCTTGGCCCTGAATCAAGACCAGCACAGTGCTGAAGCTGATGGTTTCAAGCAGGAGCCTTAAAAAATGTCTTTTAAGGTCTGTTGGCCATTTCATAACTTGAGAAGTGTAATGGTTAGTTCAGTAGGAAGAAACAACTGAGTGATTTTTGGACTGATGTTTATTTATAGTTAATTAATATGGGCATTCCAAAATATAGAGATTTCTGACTTGACTTTTCCATTGGAATTGTAGTACTGTTAAATTATTATTTTAAAAGATAGAGACCAGGTTTACCATCCAGTTGAATAGTTCTAAACTACGAGCTGCCTTTGAGTATTATCTTTTTGTATAATCCGCGTTCTTCCATGTTTTGTTTTAACATGGGAACTGTGTAATGACTCCTACACCTTTAGTACTCTTCCTCCCCCCACTAATTTGCCGTTGAAGCAGGGTGTCATTTCTGTTATGCTATGAGACTGCATTATTTATCCTCAATCTATTTACTTTTTTGAGTTCCAAAAAAAAATCTCTTTAAAAAAAAAAACTCCATTAAGAACCATCTATATAGACAGAAGAAGGATAAATTGCTTTGAGAAACTAGCAATTGTAAGTTCAGGGAGCAGAAGCACCTAAGAGTAATGTGATTCTGCTGCCAATCAAGAGGCTCACTGTCTGGTGTCTGATTCTTGCCTGTCTATAATTTCACCACCGACGAAGGTGTCCCTAACCAACATACTTTTATGTCTGTTTGAACTCTACTGTAATGGAATCATACTGTATATTTTTGTCTTGTTCACCATTCTTTGTAAACTTCATCTAAGTTTGTACCCATAGCTCTTATTTATTCATTTTCATTACTGGATAGTAGTGCAGTTTGTGGACATGATACGGGCAGTGTATCTGTGTTCTTTTTGAGGAACCTGTGAATTATTATCTCTTGTATTGAGAAATACTTCTCTGAAAACAGATATACACACATCACATATATATCCTGGTGTGTATCTATATATCTATATTCATGTGCATTATTTTTTCCACGGTATTTTCCTGACACACATTTCTGGGTCATATGATGTATGTGTTATCAGCTTACTAGTAAACAATGCCATCCTTTTTCTCCTGAGTGATTGAAACAATTTAAAATTCTTGCAGAAATGTATGAATGTCCCTATTTAACTCCCTTGCAAGGAGCAATTGATATGAAGGGGGGAAAAAAAAGACAAAGTGGGAGAAGGAGAATGACTATTTCAGGCAGTTAAAAAGGAATGACAAGGGGGGTAGGTGGTAGCGCAGCAGGTTAAGTGCACATGGCGCAAGCAAAGTGCAAGGACCGGCTCATGGGTCCTAGTTCGAGCTCCCAGCTCCCCACCTGCAGGGGGTAACTTCACAAGTGGTGAAGCAGGTCTGCAGGTGTCTCCTCTCTGTCTTCCCCTCCTCTCTCGATTTCTCTCTGCCCTATCCAACAACAACGACAACAGTAAGAACAATAATAATAATAATAACAACAGTGATAAACAACAAGGGCAACAAAAGGGAAGAAACAGCTTCAGGGGCAGTGGATTCCTAGTGCAGGCACCAAGCCTCAGTAATAACCCTGGAGGCAAAAAAAAAAAAAAGGAATGATGGTAAGAGGTCAAGAGGTCTGATGATTTTCCATGTATACAGTTATGACACAAACTTCAGGAATCTGTGGCAAAGTGGTGGCAGATGAAGTTGAAGCAGGATATATATATATATATATATATATATCAGATCTTTTTTTTTTTTTTGCCACCAAGGAAGGTTATTGCTGAGATTTGGTGCCCACAAGGGTCCAATGCTCTAGGTTGACTTTCTTTTCTTTTTGTTAGAGGATGAGACAGATTGAGAGGGAGAGAGATGAGTGGGAGAGAGAGAGAAAGACAGAGAAAAGGAGAGAGACACCTGTAGCACTGTTCCACTGCTTGTGAAGCTTCTACCCTGCAGATGGTGATCAAGGACTTGAACCTTACACAAAGTGATGTGTGCATTGTGTCAGCCATTGATGTGCAGGGAACAGAAAAAATGCTGCAGAGGATTGAGAGCAAAATAGATTGAAGAACTGGGAAAAACCAGGCAAGGGCTGCCTTTTGCCATGGCAATGAAAGGGAGCCAAATGCACATACTGTAGACTGGGATGAGATATGGAAGAACATTTGTGTATGTATTTAAATATGGGGACAGTTGTGAATAAAGCTGTAGAGAAGACTATGTAGTTAAGCAAAGGAGAGAAGAAAGCTTTGGAAAGGTCAGGAGGGTGGAAAGGAAGGACCCAACATCTAGTAGAGGAATTTAACATTGAAGTAGAGTATCCTTGTCACTGAAGAATGAGAGTTGAGGAGAGTTAGCAGACTGAAATGCGTTCTGTGGGCATGAAGGTTTTCAGAGAACAGGAACAAGTCTCTTACCTCTTAAATAGAAGGCAGTTCATTTGGTTGAGTACAAATGAAAATTAGAGACCCAGGTTTACATTACTTGATTATATGTACTCATATAAATAAGAAACTATTTAAGGAATAGTGCAAAAGTGTCTTTAAATGTTAGTGGTAAGATACCATAGCCATACCACTAGAAAGAATATTGAAGGACACCTAAAGACTTTTTTTTTTCCTCCAGGGTTATTGCTGGGCTCGGTTCCTGCACCATGAATCCACCGCTCCTGGAGGCCATTTTTCCCCCCCTTTTGTTGCCCTTGTTGTAGCTTTGTTGTGGTTATTATTATTGCCCTTGTTGACGCAATTCGTTGTTGGATAGGACAGAGAGAAATGGAGAGAGGAGGGGAAGACAGAGAAGGGGAGAGAAAGATAGACACCTGCAGACCTGCTTCACCGCCTGTGAAGCGACTCTCCTGCAGGTGGGGAGCCGGGGGCTCGAACCGGGATCCTTACGCCGGTCCCTGCGCTTTGCGCCACATGCGCTTAACCCACTGCGCCACCGCCCGACCCCCACCTAAAGACTTTTTATTCCATACTGTGCTTAAAAACAATCAGATTTTATTACTATATTTTGCTTTTATCCATCTTCTTTCTGTATGGAATGCAAGTTCTTTCTCAGTGTAGTGATCATGATTTGCAAAATGATTTCTCCCTAGTTACTTATGGTTAAAGGACTGAAGAAAAAGGTGGGGGAGGGATAATGAATGAGTATATATCAATTATCTTCATCCGGTGACCACTAGGAAAGTACCTATTGAAGAAGTTTGCTTTATGACCCATTGCAGCAGGGACATAAGACACAATGGAGGAAAAACAACAAAAGGGGGATAAATAAATAAATATTTAAATATTTTAAAAATCTTTAAAAAAAAAAAAAGGCACAATGGAGGTATCTCCATAAGAAAGTTTTAAAGCAATTGTAGAATCTGGACTTTGCTTAGATAGTTTCATGGAGGATGGATGGAAGCTGGGCTTGCTGCACTGAGTCACGTGCTGTTGGAAGGAAGGTCAGTTTTATGATTGGTTATCTCATTAAATTTTGTTTATATGGAGGGCAGGCTAGATTGAGGATTCAGCTTTATTTATATAAAAAAAAGTGTCATTCCCTTGTTGAGTGTAAGAGGTACTTGGAATTTTGTGGGTGCTTGTCACTTTATCATAGTTGCAGTGTGACTTCATTTGATGTAGATATTCTGTGAGATTATATCACAGGCAGATAACAGAGCTGCCTGAACATCATACCACCAGGTAAAAACATGTCTAAAATGTCAAAAGTTCCAGATATTAGATAGTTTATTTATAATACAGCCTTATATAATATCTGTATGTAACATAAATGTATATAAATACACACATGCATAGCCTACTTTAAGTTATTTCCTTTATAACATCAATTCCATTTAATTAGTATGTATTTTATTCAAATAAGCAGTATCCTGATACTATTTTCATGTTATAGTCAATCATATTCTGTCCCACCCGACTTAAAAGAACATTGGAAATCAGACCTGAAGTGTGATTTTTGTGTGAATTTGTTGCCATGGTTGTTTGATCTACCACTGACCTACCAGGTATTAAAATTCAAAGAGTGTGGCTCCAAACCTGTGTGTGTATCAGACTTACTGCATCTACCCACCCCCCCCAGAATTCCATCAACTGTCAGACTGACTTCCCCCTGAATTCCTCCCACCCACTCCCTTCAACCACATTCTTCACTCCAATATTAACTTTGCTTTACAAGTGAGGTCTTGATGTTGTCAATTTTGGTATATATTGATAAGGGTTCTTAAAAGCTTTTCATATGGCATTTTATTAGTATATCAAGACTGACTGCTCTAGAATCTACTTTTCAGCTCTGTCAGTTACATAAAGTTTAGTGAGTGCTATGTGGAAATCCTATACTTCTGGGAAGTGAACAGAAAGCAGAGGATTCTTGCAGTGACTTAAGTGGGAAGTAGGTGTTGATGGAGGCAGAGAGAAGAGTTACCTTAGACATATCTAAAGGACAAGTGGACAGAACTTGATGTCAGAATGCAGCACATAGGAAAGCAAGAAGGGTGAGGGATGATGCCTGCATCTCTAGCTGAGTACTGTGAGTAGGAAGAGATGCTCCTCCCTGGGGTGGGAACAAAGAGAGGAGAGACAAGATGGCAGGGCTAACAAACCTCAAATAAGAATTCCTAAGGCTGCTTGAACCTTACTAGTGCCTGGCTGATTCAATTTAATCTCCTAGGTATCTCATAACTAATAGAGAATAAGAATTCATTGACTAATACCATGAACAGAAATCTTTTTTAAAATTTTTTAATCTTTATTTTGCTGGATAGAGACAGTCAGAAATTGAGAGGGAAGGGAGTGATAGGGAGAGAGACAGAGAGATGCCTGCGGCACTGCTTCGCCACTTGTGAAGCTTTCCCCCTGCAGATGGGGGCCAGGGGCTTGAACCTGGGTCCTTGTGCACTGTAACATAAGCACTCAACCAGGTGCACCACCACCTGGCCCCCCAAAGAACAGAAATCTTAAATTCTTTTGTCAGCACAGTCTCTCCTATAGATGATATCTATGCTATTGACAAAAATAGCACCAGAAGATTGTTTGATGTTTGATGTGACTACAGACATGACAGAGGAAGCAGCCTGACTCTCCTGGTGACTGTTGTTAATAGATGTTGACATCTGTACCGTAGAAAGGCATGTGCTCATGTGTGTAGAAACACAGATCTGACCTCAAAAATGTGTCCTGAGTTTTGGTGTTAAAATACTGAAAGTCAGGGATGCCTGGGTGGGCTTTCTGCCCTGCCAACAGTAAGCACATTAGCTGACAGATAGCAGTTACTAAGTACACATCATGTAGGGGAATCTAAATTAACTATGAGAATATTCTGTGAATTATTTGTGCAGAGAAGGTGAGTGAGGCTCTGCCTAGCAGATATTAGACTGCCACGCTTCAAAATTTTACATATTATAGAACCAATTTATAAGTCAGAAAAATTGAGGTAGACTTGGCTTTGACATGATGTCAGCTTCATACTTTGACATCTCTATATACTACATTATGACCACCAACAGCCTACTTATCTAGCATCAGCATACAACCCATTCTCCTCTGGTACCATAGTCTGGTCTCTTGTGTTCAAGAGGGTTTTTTTGTTGTTGTTTGTTTTTACTTTACTTTGTTTCTTCAGTTGTTTTTATAGGGTATTTGTCATCTTTCAGCTTGTTTTATTTAGCATAATATCCTCAACATCCATTCATGTTGTCACAAATGACAAGATTTCATGGTTTTTTTTTTTATAGCCAAGTAATATTCCATGCTGTTTTCACATCTCTCCATCTAGTTCAGATGTGGGGGCAGTTAGCTTCAAATCTGAACTATTGTCAGTAATACTACAGTGTACATGAGGATGCATGTATCTGTTTGGGTTAGTAGAATAGTCAGGTCATATGATACTTCTGTTATTGGGCAATCTCCATACTGTTTTTACTGTGACTGTGCTGGTTCAAGCAATCTCCAGCTGTGTATGAGAGCTCTCTTTTCCACATCCTTGCTAACTTATTGTTTCTTGTCTTTTGATAATAGGTATTCTAACAGTTATGAGGCGAGAATCTCATTGTGGTTTTCATTTGCATTGCCTAAAAATGGGTGTGCCTACTGGCCATACCTATGTCTTCTTTGGGAAAATATCTACTTATTATCTACAAGTCTACTATGGGAACATAAAAAGTGGGAAAGGGTAACAGAATTAAATGTGTCTGTATCATCCACACACAAATACATTGAGTGAGAGGTTTCCTTTACCTTTTTTTCATCCTGACATTCTGAACCATGCAAAAAGGCAAAATGAAGATGAACTTAAAAGGCAGATTTCTTGGATGTTATGTACATTGTGCAGGATCTGGGATGGTTGAGGATATCTGACAAGTTCAATTTGCTCTTTTTGTTTTTCTCTTAGAAATTGTCTATATTTTGCAAGTTTTTTTTCTCCCTCTGTTGGGAAAAAACTGTCCTTCTCTGTCTTCTAAATAAAAATCAGTTTATCTTTCCGAGGTCCCTTTGCTTTTCATCTATCTTAATATTCTGAGTCAGAACATACAATCACATTTTCTTTCTTTTTTTTCTTTTTTACAAGCACATTTTCATTATCTACAAAACTAGCAAGAGGCTTTCAATGTTGGAGCTGAATCAATAAAATCACTTCAACTTCTCATTTTTTTTTATTTTTGCTCATTAACATGTTACTCTGTAGTTCTTCTAATTTGTTAAATGTACACCTATTTTTGAAAGTAAATTCTAGTTTCCATGTGATTACACTGTAAAAAAAAATGTTATTAAATACTCTTAATAGTGTTGGTTGGCATTCACACTCCAGACTGGTCCCTGTTTTTTGTTTGTTTGTTTGTTTTTTGCAGGTTGGGGTGGGTGGAGGGAGTGACCTTAACATAATAGTATTATATGGAAGGTATTATTCCCCCCTCTGCCTTTTTTCTCTTTTCTTTCTTTCTGTCTTTCTTTTCTTTTTCTTTTTTTCTTTTTGTCTCCAGGGTTGTTGCTGGGACTTGATGCCTACCCTATGAATCCACTGCTCCCGAAGGCCATTTTCTCCCTTTTTGTTGCACTTGTTTATTGTTGCTGTTCTTATTATTGTTATTGCTGTCATTGTTGGATAGGACAGAGAGAAATGGAAAGAGGAGGGGAAGACAGAGAGGAAGAGAGAAAGAGAGAAACCTGCAGACCTGCTTCACCGCCTGTGAAGCAACACCCTTTGAAGGTGGGGAGCCAAGAGGCTTGAACCAGGGTCTTTATGCTGGTCTGTGCGTTTTGCGCCATGTGCGCTTAACCTGCTGCGCTACGCTACTGCCAGCCCCCTATTCCTCTCATTAGACCTATCTCATATACTTGATCAGTCACTAAACTGTGTGCCTTTCAGTGTGTGAACTGTTAAACAGGATTTCAAGAATATTCTTATAATAGTTAATATACTATACCTGTTACTAACTTTTCCTCAGAAACTCTTTCATTTTTTGCTTTAAACATTTTAAGGGTTATAGAATGTGATTATCTTAAGAATGAGGATACAAGGGGACCAGGCAGTAGCGCAGTGGGTTAAGTCCACATGGCATTCAAGACCCTGGCTCCTCACCTGTAGGCGGTTGTCTCACAAGCAATGAAGCAGGTCTGCTGGTGTCTATCTTTCTCTCCCCCTCTGTCTTCCCCTCCTCTCTCGATTTATATCTGTCCTATCCAACAACAACCACCACAATGGCAACAATAACAATAAAAATACAACCATAAGGGCAGCAAAAATGGGGGGAAAATAGCATCTAGGAGCAGTGGATTTGTAGTGCAGGCACTGAGCCCCAGTGATAATCTTGGAGGCAAAAAAAAGAGAGAGAGAGAGGAGAAAGAAAGAATGAGGATATAGTACTGAATATGTGAGCAAGTAGTGGATTATTTTGAGTTAGAAAAAATCTTACTATGTATTCTTCTCACCTTTGTATCATAGAAAGTTAAAAGTTTTTAGGAAACTTGAGTTTCCTAAAACAAATTTTCAGTATATAATTATTCAGTTTTTTGACATTTGATTATGAAAACTCAGTCTTCACAATACAATTTTAGAATTTAAGGTTAATGAGTGTGGAATCCATAAACCAACAAATAATATATTTTTATGTTTTATTAAAAATGAAACAGAAGGCTACCTAAGTAGTGAAACCATCATTTTATTTCTTTCCCCATTTATATATATAGAAAGGTTGTCTATTCAAAGTAATTGTTTCTAATTCACATTCTTTAATTAAGAAAAAGAACTGCCTGAGGTATGTTTCTTTGGGCTGTCAAGTACTTCCTCAATTTTACAGTGCTTCATTAACTGAGCTAATGATCCTCTAACCAAAATCACTTAGTGAACATTGTGAAGATGTCATGATTACTCTTTGATTAGGACTGAAATCTGTAATTGGAAGGGGGAGAAAAATAGTCTTATTTTTTGTGTGAATATTTTCAAATAATTTGTGTGAATTATTTGATGATACAACTCTTTTTTCAGGAGTGTGATAAAAATTTAATATACTTTTAGACCTCACAGGTACCTGAGAATTTATTTGCTTCTCTAGCCTCACTTTACAAAGAATGATATTGAGAACCAAAGTGGAGGGGTGTTATGATGGATGATACCTTTGACCAGAATAAAATCCAGGTCACTCTCTATAGTTTCTTGCCCAGTGCTTGACCCTTTGTAAATCATGTTTTTCTCTGAGAACCACTCTAGCTATGATAAAACAAAGATGAGGATGGGAGAATGTTAAAAGAAAAGAACATCAACCTCCTTTCAGTGAGTCTGTTGTATTTTGAAGTTTACTTAGTGGGTTTCCAACATTTGTTCTTCATACATAGTGCTGCTATGGTGGGCATAGTACTACATGCTAATAGAACTGATTTCTTGCTTCCCAGGTGAGAGTTATGTGTGTGCATCGAATGAACCATTTCGTAAAGTTGATTACACCAAAAATATTAATCCGAACTGGTCTGTGAACATCAAGGGTGGGACCACCCGACCTGTGGCTGCTGCTGGCTCCGTGAAAAGTGAAGTCAAGGAAAGTAAAGATTTCATCAAGCCCAAGCTGGTGACTGTGATTCGAAGTGGTGTGAAGCCTAGAAAGGCTGTGCGGATCCTTCTTAATAAGAAGACGGCTCATTCCTTTGAGCAAGTCTTAACAGATATCACCGAAGCCATTAAACTAGACTCAGGAGTGGTCAAGCGGCTTTGCACACTGGATGGAAAGCAGGTAAGAGGCTTCTAGCCCTCAGTACTATGTCTTTTAAATTCTCCCTGTTTCATGGTGATAATATGAATTTTTCAGTCTGCTTAAAGTGGTCTTACTTGAGAGGTGCTTGTTTATGTATGTTAGCTTTCCCCAAAATATCTCAAAAGAGGATACAGAGAAGTCTCTCATATACTACTTATGGCCCATGGAAGGAAATATAAATTGCTAATTTTGGAAAAGTATCAACTTAAGATACTTCTTACAGTAAGTGAATGGTCTTTCTTTAAGAATATGGACATCAGTGGACTAGTACAGCAGTAGGGATTCGAGGAAGCCATGGAAGTGCAAACTGAGGTTGTTTATTTTTTAGAAAAAAACTTTCCCTTTCTACTTTTAAGTACTATGCAAAATGCATTTTATTTATTTTAATATGTATACATTTATTTAATGAGAGAATTAGGTTACCTATCTGACACTTGGAGTGCCAGGGAGTGACCTCAGGGCCTTAGGCATTATACACTCAGTCCTGTGCTTTACACATTGTGCCACCTCCCTGGCTACTGGAAAATGCTTTTGATTTTTAAAAAATATTTATTTACTTAATGGGGAAGAGAGAGTACCAGTGCAACACTCAGACCTCTATAGTGCTCAAGATGGAACTCAAGGCCTTGGGCATGCCACTGTGCCACCTCCCTAGCCACTGGAAAATTCATCTAAGAATTATTTTTTAGGGATCCGGGCGGTAGCGGGTTAAGCGCACATGGTGTGAAGCACAAGGACTGGCACAAAGATCCTGGTTCGAGCCCCTAGCTCCCCACCTGCAGGGAGCTCAGTTCACAAGCAGTGAAGCAGGTCTACAGGTATCTATCTTTCTTTCCCCCTCTCTGTCTTCCCCTCCTCTCTCAATTTCTCTCTGTCCTATCCAACAACAATGATAAAGAACAAGTGCAACAAAAGGGTAGAAAAAAATAGCCTCCAGGAGCAGGGGATTCATAATGGAGGCACCAAGCCCCAGCGATAGCTTGGAGGCAAAAAAAAAAAAAAAAGAATTATTTTTTACAAGTAATTTTACAAGTGGCTTACATCATAAGATTACTTAAGGGTATAATCCCACACAACACCTACCACCAGAGTTCTGTGCCCTCACCTCCCAACCATTACCACCACAGTTTTCACAAAGTCTTAGAGATAGTTTGTTTACTTCCTTTCTTTTTTTTCTTTCTTCCTTTCTTCCTTTTCTTCTTCTTTTGCAAGTTCATATGTTTTAGTTCTCTAGATTCCATATATGAGTGAAAATACATTTTAAAAAATTATTTATCAATGAGAAAGATAGGAGAAGAGAGAGAAAGATCCAGACATCACTCTGGTACATGTGCTGCTGGGGATTGAACTCTGGACCTCATGGTTGAGAATCCAATGCTCTGTCCATTGTGCCACCTGCCAGGCCACATGAAAATACATTTTAAAGAAAGGACTTATTGGGTGCTGGGAGATGGTTCACCAAGTAGAGCATATAATTAACCATGCATAAGAAATCATGGTCAAGGT
The DNA here is from genome assembly GCF_950295315.1 of Erinaceus europaeus. Classification (NCBI taxonomy): domain Eukaryota; kingdom Metazoa; phylum Chordata; class Mammalia; order Eulipotyphla; family Erinaceidae; genus Erinaceus; species Erinaceus europaeus. Next base: position 52,915,702 of record NC_080180.1, on the reverse strand, counting down.
CCCAGCCAGCCACTGTATGGGAACACCTGCACTGGGGAGGCTTCATGAATGATGGGGCAGTTCTGTGGTATTTCTTCTATGTCTTTCTTTCTCCCTCTAACTAAAAAAAAAGTCTACCAGGAGCAATGGAATTATCAAGTGTCAAGTGTAGAGCCCCAACATTAGCACTGGCAGCAAAAACAAACAAAAAATGAAGAAACAAAAGAGAAAAAAATAAAAAGAGAGAAATATCGAGGGCCAGGTGCATACTACAATGTGCAGAGACCTGGGCTTAAGCTCTTGGTCCCCTCCTGCAGGGGCAGGGATGTAGGTGTCTCTCTTTTTCCTATATTTTCTCCCTCCTCAATTTCTCTCTGTCTCTACTCAATAAATACAAAGATAAATAAATGAATAAATAGCCCCAAAGAATATCCATATGAGTTCCCCAGGGAATAGTAGAGGTAAATAACTAGCATTTGTGAAAAGTATACACAAGTTATGCAAGCCTGATAATGGTAACAATACACCAGCCGCATCTAATGGATAAAAAAATGGGGCAAATTACAAGCATGCATGAATGATGGTTATACTAATAGTAGTTTTGCCACAATCTGATTATCTTTCCTAAAGAGAAACATATGGCTCTCTGAAGTGCATTTTTTCTTAATTTTAGAAAAATTAAATTGTCTATATTTGCATAGTGTTAAACATTATAGTTTCCAACATTCAGTTTGTTCATTCCATTCCCCCCCCCTCTAACACGCCTAATTTATTTTGCAGTATTCGGCTCACTTAGTGTTCAGAATAAATAATATGAAAAACTGGAGCAGTGTTTTCTGGGGTGGGGAGGAGGAGATGTGATTAGAGAAGTTTTTTAAAACTTTCTAAGACCAGACCTAGTGCACCAGGTTTTTCCTGAACATTAACAAGAATTTTCAAACAAGTTCTAAAAATTCTAGTAGATTATGATGATGATGTTATAATTACTTTTGTAATTACTTAGGCTAATGACACACTTCATAGAAGCATGTCCCAAGATGGGCTTACTGCATCGCTGGAAATAGACACTTAACAAATGAGCTAATGGCACAACACAACACAGAACACCTTAAGATTCAATCTGCCAGTAAGTGAAAATACATCTGATCTCAAGACTAAAAGGAGACTTGATAAGTCCAATAGCTGATATATATAGTTAGTTTCCCTTTTGTTGCCCTTGTTTTTTTTTTTTAATTTTTTATTTATAAAAAGGAAACATTGACTAAACCATAGGATAAGAGGGGTACAACTCCACACAGTTCCCACCACCAGAACTCTGTATCCCATTCCCTTCCCTGATAGGTTTCCTATTCTTTAACCCTCTGGGAGTATGGACCCAAGGTCATTGTGGGATGCAGAAGGATGAAGGCCTGGCTTCTGTAATTGCTTCCCCGCTGAACATGGGCGTTGACAGGTTGATCCATACTCCCAGCCTGCCTCTCTCTCTCCCTAATGGGGAAGCAGACCCCCAGGACACTTTGGTGGGGTTGTCTGTCCAGGGAAGTCTGGCCGCACCATGCTAGTATCTAGAACCTGGTGGCTGAAAAGAGTATTAACATACAAAACCAAACAAATTGTTGAACAATCATAAACCTAAAGGCAGGAATAGTGCAGATGAAGAGTTGTGTGTGGGGGGGGGGCTCCATTTTGTAGATAGCTAGTAGGCATACTTTAGTTACATTCCAAAGGGCCTGTGGCTATACTAGTATTTTTGTTTGTTTTTTTGCCTGAGCTTGAAATCTGATATGCAGGTGGATCCTAATTATTGTCTGGGAAGATGATGTCATGGCTGGAAGAAGGACCGACCAGAAAGCTGGATCAGGGAAGAGAGTAGCTCCCAAATATGGGAAAGGGGTATAAATATTGTTGACTGTAAACCCCATCAATTTGATCTGATCTGGGACCCATATTCAGCTTAGGAGCCTATGTGACCTCTGCATCCCTGTAGATCTGAGCTCACATTCTGTGGTCATAAGTAGGAACGTTCCAAGCTGCCCCAGTATCAGGACCCATCTTCCTCAGGGTATATCCATAGGGTATATTGTCCAGCCTCCCTTTGGAGGATGGAACATTCTCTACTGTTGTTGATCCAAGTTGAGGGTATTGTGTTGTTCCTGATATAAATGACCGGTAACAATGGAGAGATTTATTCGAGGTCTAGGCCCATCATGTCTGTTTGGCAATCTCAGGACTCCCCAATCAGGGCCCCAGCTGATAGGGTGGACTAGTAGTGACTAAAGAGTCTCCCCTCCTCTCTTGATTTCTCTCTGTCCTATCCAGCAACAACAGCAGCAATGACAGTAGTAATAATAACAGCAACAACAAGGGTAACAAGGGCAACAAAATGGGAAAAATGGCCTCCAGGAGCAATGGATTTGTAGTGCAGGCACTGAGCCCCAACAATAACCTTGGAGAAAAGAAATGTAAATTGAATCAATGGTGTATTTTAAATATTTTACTTGACATTTTTGAGAATGCCTATGGTGAATATGCAATGAATTGGATTTTTAAAAGAATTGTGAAAGTATAAATTCCATATTTTATGGAAAGCAGGTTGTTTTGAACAACTATGAAAATAGTCTTACTAGTATTGGAACTAGTAGTTCTCCAAACTAGGAATTTATCCAAAATATTCTGAGATGCAAACCTAATTATGCATAAGAATTTTCATCCCATGGGAGTCGGGCGGTAGCGCAGCGCATTAAGTACACATGGCACAAAGTGCAAGGACCGGCATAAGGATCCCAGTTCGACCCCCAGCTCCCCACCTGCAGGGGAGTCGCTTCACAGGTGGTGAAGCAGGTCTGCAGGTGTCTATCTTTCTCTCCCCCTCTCTGTCACCCCCTCCTCTCTCCATTTATCTCTGTCCTATCCAACAACAATGACAACAATAATAACAACAATAAAACAAAAAGGGCAACAAAAGGGAATAAATAAATAAAATAAGTTAAAAAAATTTTTTTTTCATCCACCATGGTCTGGGAGGTGGCACAGTGGATAAAGCAGTGGACTGTCAAGCATGAGATCCTGAGTTCAATCCCCAGCAGCACATGTGCCAGAGTGATGCCTGTGTCTTTCTCATGAATAAATAAATTAAATGTTTTTTAAAAAGACTTTTTATCTTAGCAAAAAGAGCAAAATACTGTTAACATTTAACAATTTCTAAAATATAATAGTTACATGGCATTACTATGTAATTCATATGTAGCGCTCACTGAAATTTTTGTTTGATGGAATATTTAAAAACAAGGAAAGTATCATATGGGAAAAACAAGAGAAAACTCTAGAGTATGCTTTTAATTTTATGTTAAGAAAGATGAGGGGCCAAACAGTGCAGTGGGTTAAGTGCATGTGGCACGAAGCACAAGGATTCTCAAGGATCCTGCCTGGTTCAAGTCCCTGGCTCCCCATCTGCAGGTGGTCACATCACAAGTGGTGAAGCAGGTCTTCTTTGTCTTCCCGTTCTCTCTCAATATTGCTCTGTCCTATCCAACTATAGTGACAGCAATAGCAACAATAATAGTAACAACAATGATAAACAAGGGCAACAAAAGGGAAAAAATAGCCTCCAGTAGTAGTGGATTCAAAGTCCAGGCACCGGGTCCCAGCAATCATAAATAAAATTAAATAAAATAATAAAAGAAAAAGAAAAAGAAGATTTAAAAAAAAAACTAGTTCAGAAAGAAAGATTATAGTTGCCACAAGAAATCTAGCACCTGGTGTTCTCATTTCTACTGCTTCTTCCTCACGTTTGCTTAGAAAAAAAAAACTCAAGTTCTGAGAAAGAAACAAGACTGATTTCAATCAGATTGTGGAATTAAAACATTATGTGTTAATCCTTGGCATTTTGGCATGTGACTAGGAAATGTTACAAGTATCACTGTTGTAGTTGTTTATGTCTTATAGAATTTAAATATTGTTTCCTATGTGCAAAGAAGAAAGATACTTTTAACACTTCCAAATAAGATATATCTCTGGAAAAACATTTGTAATTTGAGAGAGAGGGAGAGGGAGGGAAAGAGGGAGAGAGGGGAGAAAGAGAGAGAGAAGGGGGGGAGGGGTTCAAGCGTTTCCAGTGCTCAGTCCCACTGTTTCCAAGCCCACTTCTTCCTTCAGATAGTCAGAGACAGTGGAAAAGGGAGGAGGTAAGTTACAGCATCAGAGCTTCCCCTGGTGCCATGGTACTCCCATGTGATACCAGGGTTTGAGCCTGAGTCTATGTAATGAAATACCTCTCCATGGATTTTATTTTTAGTAGATGAAACTTTGAGAATTATATTTGCAGAGTACCAGATACTGGTAAAGCTACAGTTTTCCTAGCCTTGATTCAACATTTCCCCTCTAGATAGACTGACTGTTTAAAACTTCAGGTCTGTTTTGTTGTTGTTGTTGATATATAAGAGTAAAGAGAATATAATCTTGCTTTGAAGTAGTATAGGAAATTTAACTTGTGCTTAAAGTTAATGTAGAACTCTAAATGATAAATGTTTGTTGTTAATGTTCGGGGCTCCAGCAGACTGGGCTAGCTTCATGGCAGTAGACAGAGACTCGAGCACACATGGCTGGGCAGAAAAGCTGTATTTCTTTATTCACGAACAACGATTCAAAAACTAACCCAAACCAATCACCACACAGATCTGTCCTGCATCCTTTTCCGCCGGCAGCTGCGGCCAGAACTCTCAAAATCTGTAGGGGTTCTGGGGGCGGGGAGAAGAGGGCCTGCGAAACTATCAGGGGCCATACCACAGTCTCCCAGAGGCGGGGGGAGGAGTGAGACCAAAACCAATGTGAAGCATACAACAATTCCCCCTTTTCTTTTTAACTAAATGACCATAGTATCAGGGGTGTGGGGTGAACAGAAACCTATATCGTATAGGCATTTAGAAAAAAAAAAAAGAAAGAAACTGGCACAAACATGGAGGAACATGTAAGCGAGCAACAAGAACCAGTGTGCTGCCAAGGGAAGGCCTGAGGGGCCCTTTTTTTTGCCTCTGGGGGGCGTTACTTGCCTCGATGGGCATTTTATAGCATGGGGGGAGGGGGAGGCCTAGAGTCTCAAGGCAGCTGGCTGCAGTCAGTCTTTGAGAAACCCAGCAGCATAAAGGGAAGCTGCTAGTTTTGTGTAAAGTGTCCAAGAGGTGTACCAGTGAGTCCGATAGAAGTGCCAGTCCAAAGCAGATGTCCACAGAAGAATGCCAGGGGGTGGAACGTTGTATGAGGAAGGTCAGCTGCTGGAATTCTGCTTTTCTGTAGAGAACTTGACAGCTGCAATTTACTTACTATGAAACAAAACTTGTAGCAGGTTAGAAGTTTATCACAACTGATAACTCTATTACAATTGGAAGTCTTTTTTAGTGTGATTTTAAGGTTGTTTAAAGTTTAAACAATAAAATGTGGAGAGGTAAACAGAGAACCATGGGAAAAAAAGCCTCAGGCATTAGAATCATTAGCATAACCATAGCGCAATCTAACATTTCTAATTGAGAAGGAATTTGAGAGTTTTACATATCAGTAAGTCTATTTAACCTTTTGTTACACCCATCTGAGATGGAGACACACCCTAGGTGTGCGCAGGTTTTTTTTTTTAGACCAACTTAGTTAAAATATATTGATTTTTAACTAATTTTTACCTCAGACTTTAAATGTAAGTTAATTTTATCTTTATGAGAATTACGTTGAAAACCTTTTTTATTTAACTCTGTCTGGTAAGAATATAGCCTTAAGGTTATATTTTTAACCTTAAAGTTAATGTTACCAAACTTTAAACACACACATAAACATGGTCTTTAATACACAAGGAGAGAAACCTTTGTTACGAAGACATGTCATTTTAAACACGAATTTAGATCTGTACTGTCTTAGCTGTTTGGGGAGTGCGTTGTCCAGCGGTGGCCTGTTGCACAACTTCAGCTTCAGGAATTGTAGGTAGCGATCTCTGCACGAATCTCTGCGTATTCTAGCTCGTCTGCCTTCAGACCTGAGCTGGGGATCTCGGCCAGGGGGCCCAGTTTCGGCAGGGAGCCCGCGGTCTCCGGGTGGTCCAGGATCTGTCCAGACTTCATAGCAGGAGGGCGGGCAGGCCAGCTATGCAGAAGGCGCGGGCCAAGGTGTCCCGGGGTGGTGGCCATGATGGGCTGCAGCCTTGCCCGCCATGCCTGCTGCCCTGCTCCCAGTGGCCAAGCAGCGTGGGGGGGGCCCACACCCAATGCCCCGCGCCACGCGGCGGAAAGCCGGCTCATGCGGGCTGGCGTTGGGCTCTGCGGGCTGGCATTGGGCGGAAACCACAGAGTGGTCCAGAGATAAATGTTCCAGAAACAGCGAAACAGTCTCGTGAAGAAAGGGCAGAAGCCTTTGGAAACCTCTTCACAAGCAGAAAAGAAGGCCATTGTAGATAGGTAGGCAAAGTCTTCACTTATCTGGGGGGATGCGCAGGTCGGGTCCATGTGGGCGCCATTTGTCGTTAATGTTCGGGGCTCCAGCAGGCCGGGCTAGCTTCGCGGCGGTAGACAGAGACTCGAGGACACACAGCTGGGCAGAAAAGCTGTATTTCTTTATTCATGAACAACGATTCAGAAACTAAACCAAACCAATCACCACACAGATCTGTCCTGCATCCTTCTCCTCAGGCGGCAGCCAGAACTCTCAAAATCTGTAGGGGTTCCAGGGGCAAGGAGAAGAGGGCCGCGACACTAGCTGGGGCCATACCACAATCTCCCAGAGGCGGGGTGGGGGTGAGACCAAAACCAATGTGAAGCATACAACAAATGTTCATTTTTATTTTCCTAAATCAATGCTTATTTTATGGGTATCTAAAGTTTTCGGTGGCCTGTAAATTTTAAAGAAAAACTCAATTTGTTTAGTTGGATAGAAAGAGATGAGCACGGAACTAAGATCCATTAATATGTTGTTTATGCACAAAATTTTAAACTGTTTTCCTTAACATACTGTTCTTTTCCTTCCTACTGCTTATTAGATTGGCTATTCTCATCTAATTAAATTTCATCTTTCACACATTTGAGATTAAACAAATTGAATACAAGCCAGCACAATCAGTTCCTATTTGGAAACCTATGTTATGTTTCAAGAGTCCATGCTTTCTTTTTTTATTTTTATAATTATACAGATTTTTAAAATATATATATATTTATGACTGGATAGAGACAGAGAAATTGATAGGGGAAGGAAAATAGAGAGGGAGAGAGATAGACACCTGCAGCCCTGTTCACCACTTGGGAGGCTTTGCCCCTGCAGGTGGGGACCAGGGCCTCAAACCCGGGTTCTTGAGCACTATAATGTATATGTGCTTAACCAGGTGCACCACCACCTGCCCCCCCATGCTTATCTTTTTTAGGATTGAAAGCTTTCCTCTGCCTCTAGTGTTCAATATTAAAACACATCTCTTTAATTTTTCTTCCCTCAGAATGAATGATTGCATTCTTCCTACTAGATTGACTCCATTTACAAGATCTGACTTGGTTGGTACAGCTAATTCATGTATTTTACTCACTCTTTATAAAATAGCATCAATATAAACATATTTTGGGACTTTATCCATTTTTTTAAATTTATTTTATTTATTCCCTTTTGTTGCCCTTTTTTTTTTTTATTGTTGTAGTTATTGTTGTTGTCGTTGTTGGATAGGACAGAGAGAAATGGAGAGAGGAGGGGAAGACAGAGAGGAGGAGAGAAAGATAGACACCTGCAGACCTGCTTCACCGCCTGTGAAGCGACTCCCCTGCAGGTGGGGAGCCGGGGTTCGAACCGGGATCCTTATGCCGGTCCTTGTGCTTTGCGCCACCTGCGCTTAACCTGCTGCGCTACAGCCCGACTCCCGGGACTTTATCCATTTTTAACTCTTGGGTTTTTTGGAGTGTAGAGCAGTGACTCTCAGCTAGACACACTTTTGGGATGGAGACATTTGGTGGTGATGTGTGGAGCCATGTTTTAGTTGGGGTGGGGTTCTGCTGGCATTAACGATACAGGGCATGGCTAATACTAACCAGCCTGCAATGCACAGGACAACCACTGCATAATGCTCTGGGGTCTAAAATATCACTAGTGCTGAGATTCAGAAATTCTGGTGTGAAGTGAGTATAATGGCTCCAGTTTACTTCAGAATTTATAGATATTCTTTTTTTGTTTTTTGTCTCCAGGGTTATTGCCGGGGCTTGGTGCCTGCACCGTGAATCCACTGCTCCTGGAGACCATTTTTTCCCCTTTTGTTGCCCTTGTTACTTTTTATCATTGCTGTGGTTATTATTATTGTTGTTGTTGTCGTCGTTGGATAGGACAGAGAGAAATCGAGAGAGGAGGGGAGACAGGGGGAGAGAAAGACAGACACCTGCAGACCTGCCTGTGAAGCGACTCCCCTGCAGGTGGGGAGCCGGGGGTTCGGACCAGGATCCTTACTCTGATCCTATGCGCTTCGCGCCATGTGCGCTATATATTCTTACAGATGGTCCACCTGTTATGCAGTTAAATCAGGTGGTGTGTGTGAATGACTTGATTTACGTTCATGTGCATGTGTTCTTTTTTTTTTAATTTAACATTAAGCGTATTAGTTTCAGGTGTGTAACAATGACTTTCTGTATGTAAATATTGCAAAATGAAGGGACTGGGTATTGGGGCACCTGACGTGGGCACCCACACTGCCATACACAAGGACCTGGGTATTAGCCTCCACTCTCCACCTGCAGGGGGCTGGCTGCTTCACAAGTTGTGAAACAGGTTTTCACGTGTCTCTCTTCTCTTTCTCTTTCTCTTCCCCCTTCCCTTCTTAATTTCCCTCTGTCCTAATAAAAACATTACCGCAATATTGTGGCAAAATAATTACCATAATCCCTTTCCTTATACAGTTGTTTTTTCTTGTGATCAAGATTTTAAGATTTATTCTCATAGTAATTTTCAAATGATATAGTACAGTGGTGATAACTTCTGTCATTGTGATACATGCCCCCAAGACTTAATTTATTTTATAGCTGGAAGTTTATACCTTTTCACCATCTTCACTGATTTCACCAGTTAAGATCCCACATGTAATTGAGATCATAAGACGGGTGTCTCTGGTTCTGATGTATTTCACTTAGCATAATGCCCTCAAAATGCAGCTGTGCTCTCACAACTGACAGTTTATAGTCTTTTTGTCCTGGATTTTCATCTCTTTGCCTTCTTTGTGAGAGAATGATCTATAGTTTGGTAATACAGTTTCACAGGGGATTAGATCAAGGTATCCCAAATGATTTACATGTTTTTGAGAGAAGCCTCAAAACTAATGATTTGATCTTGTGGGGATTTAGGTATTTAACACCTTAAAGTTATGGCAGTCCAACCTAGTTTCTCAAGTATATCCTTTTCCCTTTGCACTGCTTCCAAGGCCCATTTTTATTTTCAGAGTAGGAGAGAGAAAGAAGGAGAAAAAGATGTCAAAGTATCCCTCCACGATGCAAGGCTTTCTCTTTGTTGCACTCACGTTGTACGAGGGAATGAACTCAGAGCCCCACATGTGCACAGCCCCACGATTATAATAAGAAAGTACCATCTCTGAGTTTACAGATGGAGTGTCTAGTAAATACAAGTCATGCCTAGTCTCTTAAATAATTTTTGAAAGATTTATTTATTAATAAGAGGGAAAGAGAACCAGAGCATCAGTCTGGCACATGTAATGCTGGGGATTAAACCAAGGACCCTAATGCTTGAGAGTCCAGTGTCTTATCCACTTCATTACCTCCTGATCCAATTAATGACTTATCTTGCACTTAATTTGGATCAAATGTTTCAATTTCATTTTTCTTTTAAAACCAAAACCATCTTGAACTTTTAAGTAAAAGACATTTGATAGGAAAGCAAGGTTTACTTTGTTTTCAAGACACTAGCTTTCTTATAGTAAACCACAGCATGAGCTCTTCTAAAAATGTCTTCATACTGTAAAAGTACAGAAAGATCCAAATGTAGCTTTTATCCACATGTGTAAAAAATTCTAGCCTTTAGCTTTCCCAGAAACAGCAGACTTTTAACATAAAAGAAACATATTTAGTGGAATTTTGGAACAAGTTGATTCTTGTCATGGACAGAGGCAAAACAGACTCAGAAATTGCTAGCAGTTGATGCTTTGGGGGCAAAACACTTCCAGACTTTGGGACTGCAGCCAGCTGGGGATGCCCACATTCAGTCCTTTGGGAACCTGGCAGCTGCTTGGACAGTCTCCATCTTCTCAGCCATCTTAGGTTCATGAAGGCTTCCATTATCGGTGTCAAGGATGTTTCATCATTTTACTAATCACTGTACTTTAAAGTAGTCATATCTACAACTCTATTATATATTTTTATACTACAAATAGTATTTGTTTTTTCAGTCTCTTCTGATATCATGTTTTATAGTGATATGCCATTTCTTTGTAGTGCTCTCGTCATACTTACTTAAAGCAATCACGTTAAAAATTGCTATAGAAAAAACAAACAGCAGATACATATTCATAAATACTTTCTATAATTCACTTAATCTTGATGCAGTTTTCCCTGAAAGAGAGTTTGGTCTTAATTTTTGCACTATTCCCATGTATTTCTTCATGTGGACGGTAGAAAAGCAGATAGCTGTGGTTTATCTGTGGTTCAGATATATTCATACTGTGAATCATGAGTAGTCTGATTTATCTCAAGTAGCAAAAAATTTATCCCAATCAGCAATTCAAACTGAGAGTAATGTGTAATTTGTTCTTTGACCCCTGATTTAAGTAAAATTCATCTTGGATAAAGGAAAAGAAGAAAGACTTAAACTTTTCTTTCCTTTTCTTTTTTTTTTTAATTTTATTTAGTGAGCCCCTTTTTTTGATGACCAATATGAAAAGTGGTATAATAAGGAAATGGTTAAATTTGCCTCTTCTCCTCCTTCTCTTGGTCCTCTTTCTTCCTTCACTCCCTTACCTTCTCCTCCTCCCTCCCTTCCTGCCTTCCTGCCTTCCTGCCTTCCTGCCTTCCTGCCTTCCTGCCTTCCTGCCTTCCTGCCTTCCTGCCTTCCTGCCTTCCTGCCTTCCTTCCCAGAGCACTGCTCAGCTCTGGTGATTGATGGTGATTGATGGTGCTGGGGATTGAACCTAGCTCTTACGTACAAGTCCACAAGTCCTATGCATTATGGCTATCCAATTTTCCCACCTGTTTCATTTTTCATTGAAGCTAAGTTTGCATTTTGCTGTTATAGTACTCATTATATGATTTCCCCAGACATTGAATAAAATTTTCTTTTCTTTCAATGGGTAATAGAAGGAAAACACTGCAGTTGTTTCTGCAGCAGCAAATTAGGAGAATCAATATTTAAGAAATTTTACTCACAGTGAATTATGCAATGTGAAGTCAAAGTGAGATAAAAATGACATCACTGCAAACTTTTCCTTCATTATATCCTTGATGTTTAAGTGAAAATAATTTGTGGGGCCATATGGATTTTGTTAATTTCTTTTTGTTGTTGTTGTTATAATTTCATTTTTCAGTGATTATAGTCATTGATTATTAAGATATATTTTTGTTTGTATGCTCATTTTGCAGTGCTTAGATTAGTAAGTAATAGCTTAATTAGCTCATAGATAACAGCTAATACTTTACTATGTGAAGCATTACATTAATGCTTTTCTGCACTGATCACAAAAAGCTTTAAAAGTTAGATGTGTTAATTTCCCATTTTACAGTTGGGAAATTGAAGCAAGCAGAAAGCAGGCAACCTATTTAGAATCACACAGCTGGGTGGAGCGGGGATTCACTCAGGAAGTATAATCTGCACCTCACACTCTTCAGTTGTGCTGTCAGCCCTCTGTGGTCGGGCTCTCTGAAGAGCTTCTGAAATGAGGAGCAACAAGACAATTAACAAGTAAGCCAATCAGGTTATTTCAAAAATAATTTTTAGGTTTTATTTTTTATGTAGCAATGGAGAATAAGCTCAGGACCTTGTGCATGCCCAGTTTTCTTCTCTGTTTTCTTCTCTTTTCTGAAAGAGAGAGGAGAGACTGACACAGAGATTGGAGAGACACCACAGCACTGCCCCATCATCTGTGGAGCTTCCCAGGTGTTATCCATGGCATTCCTTTGTGCCACTGTTCAAACACAGTGCTTCATGCATGGTAACACACATGTCCTATTGGTTGAGCTGTCTCCCAAACCCAGTTTTTAAGCCTTGAATGATGCAATGATGTAATTTTACCTGGTGAGTGAGGAGAGTAAGAAAGAAAAAAAGCACTGCTCACCATCCATGGAGTCCTGCTTGTTTTATCTATGCTCCTCTTATGTGGTACCTGGAATCAACCCAGGGTCTCATGCTTGCAAGGCAAGTGCTACTTTCCAGCCTTTCTCTCTCTCTCTCTGCTCTCTCTCTCTCTCTCTCTCCCCCCTCTCTCTCTCCCCCTCCCCCTTCCTCCTCCCCTATGAGTGAGGCAGATACATAGAGAGATACATACGTATGTTCAACTTTAGCTTAATAGTTGTACTCTTCCATATTTTTGCATAATATTAATATGCCATACTTAGAAAATGTCTAAAGGTCCATTAGCTAGATGTGCCATAATGTATTTTACCTGTTGTTGGACACTTGGGATGTTTCCGTCTTCTCATACTTTCATTCTCTGATTATTTTAGTGCCTAAGGATTTTAGCATGCTTGGGCTCCTTTCCTTTCCTTAAGATAGATTTCCTCAAGGTAGTTTACTGGAAGAAACTCTTGGCGTATTTCAAGGTTTGACGATACCATAAGAAAGCTGTAGGCAAAAAAGTGTCCTAGTTGGCAGTGTCCTTGGCATGTACCCAGTATTTCTGTAGTTGAGAGACTTGTGAAAGGCTTAAGCTTCACAGTCAGGCACAGTGCACATAGTTACTGTTGCATGAAAAAAAAAAAAAAAAGAAGAAGTTCTCATGATGGCTGAGGAGGACCTAGAGGGAGTTGAATTGCTACATGAAAAACTGAGAAATGTTACACATGTACAAATTACTGTATTTTACTGTTGACTGTAAACCATTAATCCCCCATAAAAAAAAAGTTGTTAAGAAACAAAAAGCGCACACACACACAAAGAATGCTCTTTGAAATCAAAACCCATCAGCATTCCTCTTACCATTTCAACTTTCCTTTTCTGTTCTTAAAAATAGTTTAGCGGGAGTCGGGCTGTAGTACAGCGGGCTAAGCGCAGGTGGCGCAAAGCACAAAGACCGGCATAAGGATCCCGGTTCGAACCCCGGCTCCCCACCTGCATGGGAGTTGCTTCACAGGCGGTGAAGCAGGTCTGCAGGTGTCTATCTTTCTCTCCTCCTCTCTGTCTTCCCCTCCCTCTCTCCATTTCTCTCTGTCCTATCCAACAACAACAACAACAATAATAACTACAACAATAAAACAACAAGGGCAACAAAAGGGAAAAAATAAATAAAATAAATATAAAAAAAAAGTTTAAAAAAATAGTTTAACAAGTAAAGCCAGTGAACCTTTTGGTCACTTTTATACTTGAGACTAGTACTTACTAGATAGTCTTTGCAAATGTTAGTTTACTTGGGAGAACAAAAAGGAAACTTTTCATTAGTTTACACTATGGTATTATTGTTTCCCCTTGTTCTTGAAGTAAAAGGCCTGTCTTTTGTCTTTCAGTATTTGAGTTATAACCTTTTCTCTAGATGTTAAATATCTCATGAGTTTATTTGGGTGAATTTATTTGAGTAGCTTTTGTCCTGTTATATTTTGACTAGTAATAAAGACAAGAAGATTACTTAAAATAGATGCTTTATAATGTTCATTAATGACTGCGGGAAGTCATAGCCAACTTTTGGGTTTGTTTTGTTATTTTTTTTAAATTATGAGTGCATTTTGTCAATACTTGTAATATGTCACCACACTACACATTACACATTTTATTCTATTTCACAAAAGGGCTACTTGTTCTGTTTTTGCCTTATGGACAGCTGCAAAGTCACTATAGCATTTTTAAGTTATATATCTGGCATAGGAAATGATTTAGCTTATTTTGTAGTTGGGAAGTCTTTGGGGGCTCACACTAGCTTGTGAGAACCTGTGAACAGTCTATGGCTCGTGTCTTCCAGGTAGAGCTTGACTTAGAACTTTGTGTACAGTCAGTTTGTACGCAGATCGCAGTGCACTTTAAAGCAGCTCTGCTTCGGCTTGTTTTACTCACACTGATTTTAACAGCTTGTTAAAATTTACTAAGCAGAGGAAACGTCAGATTTGATCTTGGTGATTCATGTTATTAGGTGCTGGCTCACAGAAGATAAATTGGTGGGACCTAAAAAAATTTAAAAAGCATAGTGGGGGCCTGGGCGGTAGCGCAGAGGGTTAAGCGCGGGTGGTGCAAAGTGCAAGGGCCAGTGTAAGGATCCCGGTTGGAGCCCCCATCTCCCCACCTGCTGGAGGTCACTTTACAAGTGGTGAAGTAGGTCTGCGGGTGTCTTTCTTTCCTCCTCTCTGTCTTTCCCTCCTCTCACTATTTCTCTCTGCCCTATCCAACAACAACAGCAACTATGACAACAATAACAACTACAACAAGGGCAACAAAATGGGGAAAATGGCCTCCAGGAGCAGGGGATTTGTATTGTAGGCACTGAGCCCTAGTGATAATCATGGAGGCAAAAAACAAAACAAAACAAAAAACAAAAAAAACCTACCACATTGAGAGAAATACACCTGAATTTACTTTTTGTTGTTGTTTTGCACAATTTTTTGATGTGGAAATCAAACACTTGAAACTCCTTTTTTTCCCCCCTAAGCTAGTGAAGGGCACCAAAATTCAAGCAAGCTGACTTTCATGAATATTCTCTCTGTATTTTTAGATTTTAGTTGTAGTGTGATGTGACTGTCATCAGTGGTTTGCCTCTCTAGGCCTTTATTCTCTGAGGTTTTGGACTGGTAGAGATGCAGCAACACTTACTCAGGAGGAGCATTCTGCTTTTTCCTTATGCCTTTCAGGTAACTCCTAACACCTGAAATAGTAAAAGTTTTATCTGACACTTTCCTTTCTTGTTTTGTACTTATTTGTGGCATGCTTCTCTCAGTGTGAGCATTAAAATAATTTGCTTGTATTTGAAAATGTTGATTTTTGTTTACTCACATGCTAGGTTTTTAAAATGACATTTTAAGTTTGAATTGTGGAAAATATTTAAAATATCCATGTGCTGGTATTTACTGCAACTGACATTAGTTAGAAGTCTTTCTGAAGATTTAACTTTTAAACAACTAGCTTGTGATATCACTTATGTTTTGTATTTTTAGTGGTAAATATTATGGCTGACACACATCATTTTGAAAATGAAAATGATAGTTTTTTTTTCCTTCAGTATAAAGCAAAAATTGTCTTAAGGGACAATTATGAAAGACCAGATGGGTAACTTAGTCCAAATGGTATCATTTTATATATTAATACAGTCATCCAGATTTTTTTTCTTGTAAGTAAGAGATGAACATTTGAAACATGCTGAATTTTCAATGGTGATTGCCACTTCCAGAGAATTCTGCCTAGGTATCACCAGTTAATATATTAATTACTTCCTGAAGATTGAGGATTTAGGAGAGTTGTGGTCAGTGAACTTGATGCCTTAGGGAGCAGATTATGTACACTAAAGTTAGGGTTTTGTTTTTTTTTTTTAAGGTAGAGACAACAGTATTATCCAAGTGAGCTATTTCACTGACCCACAGTGGAGTGAGGAGATCTGAACTGAAATTTGATTTAAATGTATGCATTTCCTATGACACAGTCTCATTGCAATGAGACAAAATGTTCTCACTTAACACAGTGAATAATGCCACTAGGGCAAAAACACCAACATTTAGTACCTGTTGCTGTGCCAGACTCTCTACACACACTGCCGTTTGATTCTCATGATCACTGTGAGGTAGATATATGGTGACATTACTGTGCAAAGGAAGCTTCAGGGCACACCCAAGGAACTTTGGTCCGTGGGTTTCAGCCAACACATCATGCATATGGCAATGCGCTTATCCCATATGGCTGTCTTTGCTCTCAGAACTAGTTTTTCAGTTTCAAAGAAAAATTAGTGTCAGTACTGTATAATTATTGCTAAGTTTTCCAGGTTCTGTTATGTAACATGATTATTTACTTTAGTCTTTAGATATGGCTATGACTTCTAGACTGGCTCCCAATCTTTTTTAAAACTTGCATTTACTCTGAAATGACAAAGGGTTTATTTCATTCTGTGGATTTTTATTCCTTACTGCCATTTATTTTGCGACTTGAGATGACCTAGCTTTCTTCATTGGAACCTTTTTCAAGTTGAATCCTGAGTCTTTTTGACAGATGTAAAGATATATGGGGAACAGGAGGGGAACCATTCATTATTAGACCTTGTAGCAAACAAAAATACAATGGCAAATTCTGTATCCAGACTGCCTTAGGGCCACCTATCAAAGGGCAGGATTATACACAGCATGTACTACATTTCCAGGGCATCTGGTTGGCATTCACCCATCAGGCTGTGAGCTGCCATGGAAGAATTATAAGAGGATGAGACTTGCATTTTAGAAAGTTCACTGTGGAAAGTGTCAAATACATTCAACAAAATTAAAAAGTCCTAAACAACTAAATGTCCCAGGATATTGTGTAATAAATAGTTTTAGATACTATTTCAAAGCTGTTGTGTATTTTACAATTCCCTAAATATGCTAATCCAGGTAGAGGTTGTTTCCTAAGCTCTAGCCTAGGTAGAAAGCAGATATTCCTCAAGGAGTTCCCAGGGGCAAAGATTTGATTTTGAGGGGGCCAGGCGGTAGTGCAGCAGGTTAAGTGCACATGGTGTGAAATGCAAAGACCAGAGCCAGGATCTTGGTTTGAGCCCCTGGCTCCCCACTTGCTGGGGGTTACTTCAAAAGCAGTGAAGCAGGTCTGCTGGTGTCCATCTTTCTCTCTTCCTCTCTGTCTTCCCCTCTTCTCTCAGTTTCTCTCTGTCCTATCCAATAGCAACAGCAACAGCAGTAACAACAACAACAGCAGCAGTAATGATAATGGGAAAAAATGGCCTCCAGGAGCAGTGGATTTGTACTGCAGGCACTGAACCTCAGCGATAACTCTGAAGGCAAAAAAGAAAAAAGAAAAAAATTAGATTTAATTTTGAGCAGGATAGGAGATAGTCCAGGTAGTAGGTTCTCAGAAGTCCATGGGGACAGAGAGTATTATTTGGCTGGAGATTATAGAAGATCTTCATAGTGACTGAGAAGAAAAATACTTTGTTTACTTTTACTTTATATTTAAGAACATTCATTTTTTCTTTGCTTTTTATGCAGTCATATTATTTGAAAATCATCTTATTTAACTAGCAATATGTGTTACTAAATAAGATGGGTTGCATCCCGAATATTATGGTTACAGACTAAGATGTGTCATCAGAAATGTTTTCCTAAAGATGATTTAGCGAAAAATGAACCCTGCTTTATTTTGAAAATCAATAGTGTATCTCCCTAAAATTAAAATATTCTTTACTCATGGAAGTAGAAATTGATTTGAAGAAGTACATAATCTTCATTAAGGATTTGGCTTTTCATGGAATGGTCCTGTGCAGTCTTTAGGCTGATACATTTACTAATTTGTTAACACATACAACTTTGTGTTGTTTATGTTCTATAACAGTTCATTTTTAATGGCTTCCTTGAATTGTATTTAGAGCCATTTAGCTGTTGATATAGGGAAATGAGAGGGCAATATTAGTCCATTGACTTCGTGCCCAGAAGGCTTTTTTAAAAAAACAGAAATAAAGATAGAGTTATAAATTATATGCACTGTATATAGTTGCCTTGTTACACAAGTGTCCAGTCTCCCCATGCACTTCCTAAATCTGCGCTGCATTGCTGAAATAAAGCTGTGGTACTGGGACATAGTCATCTGTATTTACTGGGAGTTTCTGACTGCCAGCTCACTCTGGATATGGGTAAGGTGAGGTCTTCCTCTCGGAACTCTTTAACATTCTGCTTAACGAGAAAGCCTAAAACACATGAAAGGACCAATAAACACTACTAATCAGTGAAATGACAGAAATATGAACCAGAGCATTTGGAAAGAGTTTATGAAGATATAGAATGCCAACTGAGCTGGGACTGGGACTGAGGGATGGACACACACACACACACACACACACACACACACACACACATCACCAGCAACAGCAACAGCAAAGCAATAATAAGCAAAAGAAAGTGACTAGGGAAAAATGTCAGAACACTGTAAGCCCTGAGGGTAGAGGTGTGAATGTCGATTGAAGCAAAGTTACATGGACAGAGAATATCAGTTTTTTTTGCAAGTACATTTGCTTTAGTTATCTGTATTCTACATATGGGCAAAACCAACTTGTAATTGTCTTTCACCTCTTACTTTCCTTAGTATAATCACCTCAAGTTCCATCTTTTTTGTCCCCAGTGGCATATAATATTAGATGGCTGAGTAGTAGGGAATATGTCATCTTTGAAGAAACAGCCATGCAGTGCTTCTCTCTACCTCTCTCTCTCTCTCTGTCTGTGTGTGTGTGTGTGTGTGTGTGTGTGTGTGTGTGTGTGTATCATCTACTTCTGGGCTGCCACTAACATGGAAGAAGAGAACTGCATCTCAGTCTGGAGGGTATGTCAGCCATTGGATAGGGGAGCACAGCAGAGATGAGACAGGCAGGTGTGTGAAGCAGAGAATTCAGGGTGAGAGCAAGTTCTGTGACTTGAACCACCACTGGAAAATGAGACTACAAAGAGCAACATTCAGTGGCATTTATTTATTTATTTATTCATTCATTCATTCGTTAATTTTTTTATTGTGACCAAGATTATCACTGGGGCTCAGTGCCTGAATGATAAACCCACTATTCCAAATGGGCCAACACCTCCCCTTTGTTTAAAAAGTCTCTTTTATTTTTATAAGACAGAAATTGACACTGTGTGTGTGGAGGGGAGATTAAAAGAGAAACACCTGTAGCCCTGTTTCACTGTTCATGAAGCTTTCCCCCTGTAGGTGGGGACTGAGGGCTTGATCCAGGTCAAGTTACTATGCAACTTCTGTGTTCTGCCCCCAGACTCCAGTGGCCTTTATACAAATGCCAGGCTAGAGGGCCAGGCGGTGGTGCACCAGTTCAGCACACATAGTACAAAGCATAAGGGTACACACAAGGATCCTGAGCTCCCTACCTGCAGGGGGGTCGCTCCACAAGTAATGAAGCAGGTCTGCAGGTGTCTGTCTTTCTCCCTCTCTCTCTTCCCCTCCTCTCTCAATTTCTCTCCGTCCTATAAAACTGAGAAAGCAATGGCCACAGGAACAGTGGGTTTGTAGTGCAGGCTCTGAGCCCCAGCAATAACCCTGGAGGCAAAAACAAAAAAATAAATGTCTGGCTACAGACCTGGTGCTAAGTACACCCACAGGAGCTCTTTAAAGTGCTGGCTTCTTAGAGGGTCACAGAGGGCTGAACAGGCAGGTAAAAGTCAAGGATTCCTCCAGAAACTTGCTTGTTTTACTAAGCAGGACTGGGCTGTCAATCATGTTGGAGGTGGGGAAAAAAAGCCCAGTACATTTTTATCCAGGAATAAATGATGCAAATTTATTTTAAAAACTACCCACTTCACTTAAATGTTGGCCTAATGAAGTAGAAGTCATGCTTTTGCTGAATTATGTGTCACAAACTGCTTGTGTGGGAGGTTTGTTTTTTAAAGTCAATGTTCTTTGTGTGAAGAAAAAGCAAACTATTGTTTTACCTAAGTATGATTTAAATCTGGTTTACGCAGAAAATATTCTTATTTTGCAGTTAGGCTGATGTGACCCCAAAAATTGAAACAAAGAACCACGTTGTGACAGAAGCCAGCACTGCAGGATATGTGTTAAGAACTGGTGAGAATATAGCTAAGGTCTTACCCACCCCTGCTTTTAATTGCTTGCTGGGGATGGTGCCTAAGCAACACTGCGGTTCCTGACAGCTTCCCACTCCCCCCACCCCACCCCCTTTTTTTTTTAACCAGAGCGCTGCTCAGCTCTGGCTTGTGGTGGTGCAGGGGATTAAACCTGGGACTTTGGAGCCTCAGGCATGAAAGTCTCTTGGCATAACCATTATGCTATCTACCCCTGCTCCCCACACCCTTTTTTTCTTTTTAAATTTCAGGCAGAGACAAGGGGAGAGGAAGATCAAGTGTGAGAGAGAGGACAAACATCATAGCACCAGTCCACCATTAGTGGAGCCTCCCTTGATGCTTTGCACGGTGCTCTCCTGCCAGGGAGGCTCAAGCCAGGTCCTTGTGCATGGTGAAGTGTGCACTCACTCTACTGGGTGAGCTATCTCCAAACCCCAAGGTCTCCTTCTAATGCCATCTTATCTAAGCCTGCCCCTCTCTTGGGGTCCAAGAGTCATTGTTGCTTATCAAAACAATGTACTTGGGACTGTGGTAAGTAAAGAGTCAACAAAAATGGCAAGATCAGAATAAGTGGCACTGAACAGTTCAGAAGGCACCGCTGCTGAAACAGGGCAGCTCGTCACCTTGCTCAGCCTTAGTTGGGGGTGTGTTTATTGTGCTGCTCAAAGTTTTTACCACTGTGTGCATGTCAATGACTGACAAAACTACCCTGGATGTTGATTTGGGGACTAGAAGAAAATTTTAGCAGCCAGGTGAATTTGCAAGTATAGAATCTATATGTCATGAGGATTCAATGTGACTAGATTTTCCTCTCTTCAGTCATAGTGAAGAGGTAATGCAAACATGATTGTCAACATGGCAGAAAAGTTTTACTGTTTGTCCTTAGAGCAATGAGGTGGCGGGATATAACACCTGCGTATATGATTAACCAAGGCAGCTTTTTTTCTTAAATTTGGAAGAGCTAGTTTAGAGGATGGAAAAAGGCATAGTGTCCTGTATTTCCAAATTAAACCTGAAGTACAGATACTTCTCTCTGGGAAGAGAATATGAAGGTGTTGTGGGCTTGATAACTGTGAGTGTTAATAACAGTTATTATATGCCAGCTAATTGCTATGTGTAAAAATAAAATACCCAACTAATGGTAGCTCACATTAACTTTTCCCTTCATGAGTCATCTTGTGTAAACAAGGATTGAAACAGTGAGGAGATGAAAAGAGTTCAGATAGGAAAAGAGTACTAGGGCGTTGCATGCCACCAAGGGAAAGTGTGTCAGACAAAGTACTGTCCAGCTTCTAATTATCTGATGATCCAAGGAATTCCTTTAGAGAATAGAATTCAGTATTTCTGATACATTGCTGAAATTCAGGCAATGAGAATTAACACTTTCTGAAAACATTCTCTTCTCTGTGTCATTTTTTGTGCTCAAAATATTTTGATACATTCCTATGGTGGGGATTATTATGTGAAATAAACAAATTAGATAAACAGAACTCGATAATGTTGACAACATAAATGAAAATGTCTTGGAATTTTCAGTTGCTCTGAGAAAGCAGTTTCTCTGTTGTGTGTGTCAAGGGGTCATACATCAATGTTTTTATTTGTTTTACTGATTTTCCTAAGTTGCTTGACACCTCTAAGCAATTCTCTACAACTATGGTGCTGTACCTCAGTTCCTGCGTACTGCTCTCATTTTTTTTTTAAATGTGTTTATTTATTAAATAATCATTGACAAAATCATATGATAAGATGGGTACAGCTCCCACCACCATAGTTCTATATCCCATCTCCTTCATTGGAAGCTTTTTATTCTTTATCCTGCTGGGAATATAGACGTAGGATCATTATGGAGTGCTGAAGGTGGAAGGTCTGGCTTCTGTAACTGTTTTTCCACTAGACCTGGGTGTTGGCAGGGCAAGCTATACTTCCAGCCTGTTTCTATCTTTCCCTAGTGGGATAGGGCTCTGAAGAGGTGGAGTTTCAGGATACACTGGTGAGGTCAGGTCTTCTACCCAGGGAAGTCAGATCGGCATCATAGTAGCATCTGCTACTATGGTATCTTTTTTAGGTCTACTTGCCTGCTGTGCTTATTGAGTCACTGCAAAGTATTGTGCACTTTTATTTATTTTTTATTTTTTTTCCCTCCAGGGTTATTGCTGGGCTTGGTGCCTGCACCATGAATCCACCGCTCCTGGAGGCCATTTTTCCCCCTTTTTGTTGCCCTAGTTGTTGCAGCCTCCTTGCGGTTATTATTGCCATTGTTGATGTTGCTTTGTTGTTGGATAGGACAGAGAGAAATGGAGAGAGGAGGGGAAGACAGAGAGGGAGGGGGAGAGAAAGATAGACACCTGGAGACCTGCTTCACCGCCTGTGAAGTGACTCCCATGCAGGTGGGGAGCCGGGGGCTCGAACCGGGATCCTTAGGCCGGTCCCTGCGCTTTGCGCCATGTGCGCTTAACCCACTGCGCCACCGCCCGACCCCGTGCACTTTTATTTTAAGGTATACATTTTCCCCTAACTTATGGATACATGTGCACATGTGCTCTATGTCATGGGCCCTAGTGTTCATCTAGGTTCTGTAGCTTTGTTAGGAGGTGTGCCACCTAAAGTGGAATTAAGGAGTCCTATGAGCTAGGCAAGGTCTCACCAGAGTAATGGAGCTGAAGGGTTGACATCCCACACCTAGCATTTCTGGACTCCATCTGATGTGAAACATGTCGAGGTGGTACTGGTTGCATTGATTTGGTTGTGATGAGCAGATGGAGTATCAAATGGTGTGTATAGAGAGAAGTATGAAGGAAAACAAGCCACACCCCAGAGGTTCTTGGACTGGGAGCCGGCACTCCCATGTTCATTTATCCTTTATTGAGTTATTTTCAATGTATAACATTTTAAAAATTATTTTATTTTTGATAAGAGATAGAATTTGAGAAGGAAAGGGAGAAGAGAGAGTAAGAGAGAGAGAGACCTGCAACATTGCTTCACTATTTATGAAGCTTCATCCGTGCAGTTGGGCACCTAGGGCTTGAACCTGGGTCCTTGTGCACTGTAATGTGTGTGCTTAACCAGGTGTGTCACCACCAGACCCCTTGTGTTTAATATTATTTAGATTTCAGGTATGCAGCCTTTGGCGTCAACACCTGTATGCACTGCTTGCTGTTCTTCACAAATACTGTCCTGCCATGTTCCTTCTATCTCTTCCATGCTCACTTGGTCCTCCCAATAGGTAGAATTTCTGCTACAAACTCAAGACTGTACCTCATGCCTAGAGATTTTTGAAAGGTCATTGCTTCATATGTTTCACTTGGAGTCTTTTAAAATTATTTAAAATTGCATCCAATTATTTATTAATAAATAAAATTAATAGTTAATTCATAAAATAAAATTTATTTATTTATTAATTAATTAATAATAAATTAATCTTTATTTATTTGATAGAGACAGCCAGAAATTGAGAAGGAAGGGGGTAATAGAGAGGGGAAGAGACAGAGAGACACCTGCAACACTGCTTCGACACACGTGAAGTTTTCCCCCTGCAGGTGGGGACCAGGGGTTTGAACCCAGGTACTTGTGCATTGTAAAGTGCGCTCAACCAAGTATGCCACCAACTCGGCCACTCACTTGGAGTCTTTATAGAAACTAATGGCACTGAAAAAGCTTGTTAGCTGCTAAGAATGAGGACGTGGAGGTTGTACAGACTTTCAAGCATGAGGTTCTGAGTTTGATTTCTGGGCCACAATAGTGCTCTGGAAGTCTCTCATAAATAAATAAATAAATAAATCTATTTAAAAGCACGAGAACTTTACAGTTGGTCAGACTTGAATTTGATTCCTGGGTTCACCACTGTTCAGGACCTTTTTCTTCAAAGTATTGATACTATTAAATTTCATTATTCTCTCTTCTAAATGTAAAGGATGTCAGATTTATAAAAAAAAAAATAAATAAATAAGCACTAGCATAGAGCCCAGAACATGGTACCTACTTAACTGACCATCTCTGTAGCATCTCTAGATATCTTTTGAACCCTGTTTGCAAAAAGAATCTGGCATTGACTGGAGCTGGTGGGGAGGAAGATTTGAGATCTGTTGTATGTGCAGGCTAGGCTTATCCTTAGCTTTCTTCACCATGAACTTGACTTAGCATGAACTCAGTCTCCCACAGACTTTGAAACCCTGTTGAAAAGTGAGAGAGAGACAAAATCCCAAGTATGGAAAGGCTGATCCTTTGCTCTTTAGTAATGTCAGTCAAGTTGGTTTGGTTTGATTTGTTTCCTCTTATCATTGACTGGGTTTCACTGCTCTGGGCTGGCTTGTTCAGACAGAGAGAGCAGATGGAAATATGTGGTACCAAAGCTTCCTCCAGTGCTGTGGGTGCCAGGTTTAAACCTGGGTTGTTGGGATGGCAGAGCAGGTACAGTATCCAGGTGAATTATTTTTCTGTCCCAGTAAAGGGTTCTCAGCCATGACTACACATCAAAATTGCATGTAGAGTTTTAGAAGAAACTAGATCTATACACCCAATACCCCAGGAGATTTTCATTAATAGACCTGGGGTCAGACCTCCTATAGGTGATTTTGAAATGCATATGAATTACTAAAGTTAAAAGGTAGAACTATTTGGGTTGTTGGAAAAGTCATAACATGTTTTCCTAGATTTTTCTATTTAAAAATGGGTCATGACTTTTCTGACAATCCAGTAATAATGCCAACTTCCCCTGAAGTAATTTGTGAAATTTCTAAGCACAGGACTGCCAGTCAGATTCTATCAGTCATTTTGTGTTGCATAATGAGTCACCCCAAACTATATAAGTGACTTTTGGGGTATTTATTTTCTT
Organism: Erinaceus europaeus; assembly: GCF_950295315.1. Lineage (NCBI taxonomy): Eukaryota > Metazoa > Chordata > Mammalia > Eulipotyphla > Erinaceidae > Erinaceus > Erinaceus europaeus. The sequence continues at coordinate 52,890,994 of NC_080180.1, read as the reverse complement.
ACCCTGTAAATTTTGGCTACTACAGCTCTTTACTTCCCAACCAAACTCTGGTAGCAGGGAGTGGGATGGGGACAGTTTCCTGAGACAGCTGAACTAAAGAATCTCCCCTCTAAGTCTCTCATCCAGAGTAGTCCAGACCTTCATGTCACGGTATGTCAGAAGCAAGAGAGGGCAGGTAGAAGTACACTGATTAAAACAGGCATCAATTTTTTAAAAATGGCATTTCTGTTTTATTTTACAAGCTAGTCTGAGTCAATTACTCAGCTGCACTTGTGTGTCAAGGCATGGTGAAATACATGCATAGGACATGGCCACAGAAAGGGTGAGGAATGAGGGTTGAGGTGAGGGAGGCGATCGATGGTGGCTGAAACACAAGCTTTTGTTATAGCAAGCAGAGTGGCTGGAAGTGAAAGTAAATCAGGATGCCTACTCTCTGTCAGGCTCAAAAGTAAAATACCAAGAAAAAGTGGCTAGAGGGGGCTGGCAAAGTAGCTCACATGAATAGTGTATTGTTTTGCCATGCGTAGGACCCAGGTTTGAGTTCTGCCCCCATCATATTGAAGGATGCTTCAGTGCTGTGGTCTTTTTCACTCTCTCTGCCTTTTTGTTTCTATCTTTTTTTTTTTTTTTTAAATATTTATTTTATTTATTTATTCCCTTTTGTTGCCCTTGTTGTTTTATTGTTGTAGTTATTATTGTAGTTGTCGTTGTTGGATAGGACAGAGAGAAATGGAGAGAGGAGGGGAAGACAGAGAGGGGGAGAGAAAGATAGACACCTGCAGACCCGCTTCACCGCCTGTGAAACGACTCCCCTGCAGGTGGGGAGCCGGGGTTCGAACCGGGATCCTTATGCCGGTCCTTGTGCTTTGCGCCACCTGCGCTTAACCCGCTGCGCTACAGCCCGACTCCCCTGTTTCTATCTTTAAAAGGGTGGGGGGCAACTAGGATTTGTCCATAGTAAGGTATTTGTGATGGATGTCACTTCAGGAATTAAATAGACTTGGGGGGAGGAGGAAAGAGAGGTTGGGGGTACAGGTTCTTGAAACATCTGCATTTGTAACTTTTTCCTGCCCTTAGGGAAATTCACACAGGATTCCTAATGAGCTTTGGAAAATTATTCATAAAATGTGACCATCTGTTTTTTCATATTGCATAAAATTCTACTTCATGACAAAATGTTCTAAAATGATGTGATTGAACCCCCGAACCACATTCTTTTCAGCCACCATCTAGTTTATAAGGTTGTATAACTAGGAAAGGCTATGGGAAGGGTTTGCACATGAGATTTTAGGATAGAGGAATTAGACAAACCCTTGAGTTGTTGTGGATTTGGTTCCACACCACATCCATAAAGCAAACTGAGTGAATATTTTGGTTTCCTGAACCGTATAAAAGTTATGCTGTTAAGTGTGCAGTAGCTTTATGTCTATAAAACATTGTAAATGATTTGATCAACTGTGACAAAGAAACACAAAGTGAGCATGTACTATTGAGAAAAGGCTGCGGATAGACTAGTTGAATGCAGGGTTGTTATAAACATTTAAATAAATAAAATAAACAGTGAGAAGCACAGTAAAGCACAATAAAATGGGGCATTCCTGTATATTTGATAAGTTTCACTAGGGCTGTGTGCATGAAATTTTTATTTCCTCCTATTTGTCATTTGCATTATCCACTTTCCTCACAGCTTCACATAAAGTATATGAAAGTAGCTTCAAGTTTATTGGATATCACAAACCAGTAGTAAAAAAAAAAAGAAAAAAAAGCTGTGTCTCTTAAGAGCATAGAGACTATGTTTGTGGGCACCATTCGGCTGGCTTTGGTTTGATTTCTGGCTTTGCCACATTATCTGTGAGTTATTGAGCAAGGTAGATGCTCTCTGTGTGCCTCTCAGTTCCTTCTTGTTTAAACAGGAAGCAAAGGGGACTAGGCACTGGCACACCTGGTTGCACATATGTATTACAGTGTACAAGGACCCAGGTTCAAGCCCCAAGTCCCCACCTACAGGGAGGAAGCTTCAATAGGAAGCAGTGCTGCAGTTGTCTCTGTCTCTCTCCCTGTCTCTTCCTTCTCTCTCAATTTCTATCTCTATCCAAAATAAATAAACAAATAAATATTTTAGAACATTTTTTTAAAAAAGAAGCCAGAGTCATGTCTTCCTGTAAAGTGTCTAAAGATGCAGTATATGCGTAAAAACTCTCAGCTGGACATTACTCCTGACCTGGTGGATGTGCTTAGTAACGGTTACATTCTGTGTTAGTGCAATAAATGAAATAAAGACACAATTATTATTTGGTGGGTTAAATGCTCAGTGATAGTTAAGATAATTCAAGATATGTGATAAGACCTGTGAATTTAAGAATGGGAGTGAAAAAGTTTGAAGGATTGTGTCTGGCTCTTGGGCTTCCCAGTTATATGACGTAGCACTCATTCTACAGCATGCTGTGTGCCCCCACCTCCCATGAGGTGGGTGATAATGTCTTGTATAGCAAAGAACTTAGGACGCAGACTCATCTTAAAGAAGCTAGGTGGGGAAAGCACAGCAGTCTGTCCTCAGTGATGTTGGTGTTAAGTGATACAATGCCAAGTAGATGTGTAAAAGGAGTCTCCAAATTACTGGGATAGTGCCTGTGAAATCATATCCTGAACTTGATAGCATGGATACAGATGACTGCCCAGTGGTTAGCTCAGCATCATGTAGTTAGTAACCTAGGGAAGCAGGCTGGAGTCATGGTCTTTCAAGGTGTGTTTGCAGTTGAGAATCCACAGAGGGAGAAATGGGAGTTCTGCTATCGATGTTAGAGTGCTTCTGAAGAACTCTTCTTTTCCAGGAGAGCAGAAGAAAACCAAGTCAGCACATGCTGTGGGTCGCCTCATGCAGCAAAAGGGTCATGTGTCCTTAATAATGAAACCATACTGGCTGTTGCTGGGGGAGGCATAAACTGGCTTATTTAGGCTACGGTGCCTCTGTGGTACCAAAGCTAATGTCATTTTGAGCCAAGAGTATATTTTAGTGAATTTGAGCATGTCTGTCTTTGCAACTCATTTCTTAAAAAGTGTAAATTCACAGCAATTTGGTGATGCTTTGCACATATTTAAATTTTCTTTTTAATTATCTTTGTTTACTTATTAGATAGAGACAGCCAGAAATCAAGAGGAAAGGGGTGATAGAGAGGGAGAGAGACAGAGAGACACCTGCAACACTGCTTCACCACTTGGCAAAGCTCTCCCCCTGCAGGTGGGGACAGGGGCTTGAACCAGGCCCTTGAGCATTGTAACATGTGCACTCAACCAGGTGCTCTACCACCTGGCCCCCTGCTCTGCACATATTTTGGGGAGATGTGAAACTACCTTTGAGACAACTGCCTTGTAACCTCTACTTCAATAAAAATTAAACCAAAAATATTGAGTCTCTTAAAAACAAAGAAGACATTTAAAAGTATAATTTTAAAGTTTACAAGAAGTTCGATTGGTTTTGTATTTCTCACCCAAATGATGAATGTTAGAGGCAAAGTATGCCTCTAGAAAGCTACTGCTTAGAGCTTAGCAAAGTCTGTGCAGGGTCTGTTCATCTTCTTTGTTTCAGTGTAGCATACAAACAGTGTTTAACAAACCATTGTATCTTACAGAATGGGAATATAGAATGTAGTTTACCTTTGCAAACAGACATATTTGCAAATGGAGCAGTGATAGTGCCGGCAAACAGGTTCACATAGCTGAGGTCAAGGGGTGGTGCCATTGCTGGAGAAAGTAACTGAGTTGCCCAGCAATTTATTACTTGGGAGAAATGGACCTTGCCACAAAAGCTGTAGCAGTATCCAGGAAGTATGTACTACAGTAAGCTCAAGAGTTTAAGGAAAGTCATTGTTTTAGTGAGAAATAGAAGATATTTTGTTGATTTTATTCCTTTCCTGTTTTACCTTTGATAGGAATCTGTAGGGTCCTACTTTCCATGTTTTATTTTTAAAGTATACTGCTGTTTGTTATACTTAGTGCTTCATTATAAGATATTGATATGTGAATGACTATAAAGGGGTTAAAATTGCTGATAGTAACAATGAAATGATTGAAACTAGTAAATAAAATGCCAAGCATTATCAAATTTTGTACTTAGTGATGATCTTTTTAAAAAGATTTATTTATATATTGATTTTTCGATAGAGACAGAGAAGTTGAGAGGAATGGGGGAGACAGGGAGAAAGAAATACACCCACAGCACTGTTTTACCATTCATGAAGCTTTCGTTCTACAAGTGGAGACAAGGAGCTTGAATCTAGGTCCTCGCACATGGTAGTGTGTACCCTCTGCCAGGCACACTGCCCCCCGCCATGCTCCCAGTGTGCAGAATATGTAGATTCACTGGATGGGAAACTTCTTTGTTCAAATTTTTAGTTTTTATTTATTTATTTTTATTGCCACCAGGATTATCACAGTGCTGACATACCCTGGTGACCAGTTTTTCTTTTTTTTTTTTTTTTCCTTTTTTTTTTTTTTTGGACAGAGAAATTCAGAAGGGAAAAGGATAGAGAAAGATAGACGCTTGCAGGCCTGCTTCACAGGTCAAGAGCTTCCCAGCAGTAGATAAGGAGTGGGGACTTGATCCTGGTTTCTTGTGCAGGACAGCATGTGCACTCAGCCATGCGCACCTCCACCCAGCCCCCTTTGTTCAGATATTTCTAGTCTTCATCTGCCACCTAACCAGGAGAATGAAGAATGATACTTGGTTCTATTCTTTCACTTCAAATAAGCATATTCAGCTATTTCATTTTTGCTTTTAAGATCTGACTACAAATTATGTGACTTTGGTTGCTGTGGGCATAGGGTGGCAGACTTGGTATGGTATTTCCTTAGCCGAAGACTTTTAATTCCAGAATGCTTTGGAATTCTTAACACTAGGCAATATTTCATTAAATTTCTGAAATATAATCCTACCAGCACTTTAGGATGATTCATATAAACCTTCCTCTCCCGGATCATGACTTACTGTCAAAGCTATATTTGAAAAGCTTTGTAAGTTAAACTGAAATATTGAGAGTTTGGCACTTGGCTATTTCCCTGAATACTCAGCTGATCTCTGTTAGCAGTGAGTGTGATGACAGGGCTAGGTTTTATTTCTCAGGTGTTCCTGTTGGTGTTTCATTTTGTAGATCTAAGTGGGGCTTAGAAAGAAGTGTTGCAACAGAAGAACATGCACTAAAGTTTCAGTTCATATAACATGAAAACTATTTGGGGATACCTGGTACATAGGTCTTTGTTGGCTTCTTAATGTTTGCTTCTTACCATGATCTTTACAAAGTCACTCTCATTGGAATAGCCATTGTCTTGTCTGCACAGAGTTCCTATTGAAAGCTGGAAGCATCTAAACAGGTCGTGGCATAGAGTATAGTTTTAAAGATAGCATGAATTAAAGAGTGATAAACTTGAGACACCCATGCACTTCTTAGCAGAGAGATGTGAAACAGAAGTGAACTATTCACAAAGGTTTGAAAGATGCCTTTGAAATATGTTTTGTTTACGTGGTTTGCTCAATTTGTTTTTCAAGATAAAAAGTTTTTCCTCATGAAAGTAACATGATTTCATGGTCTAGAATATGGTTATTGTGGTGAGCCATGCTGCTATAATTATAACCTGTGAAATCAGCTTCAACCCTACTTTGAGGTTTTAGTGCTTGACATGTCATATGCTTCAGTCCTCTTTGAGAACTCCCTTTCCTTCCTTTCTCCTTCTCCTTCTCCTTTCTTTTTCCTTTCCTTTTCCTCCCCCCTCCCCACCCCTCCCCTCCCCTTCTCTTCCTTTCCCCTCCATTCATTCTCTTGCTCTCTTTTTCTCTCTACTAAAAGCTTTTTTCCTGGGGTTTCATGCCTGGATTATTCTACTACTCCCAGCAGAGAGTAGAGACAGAGAGAGAAAGGGAGAAGGAGAGGGAGAGAGAGACCAAAGCACAGCTCTACCACTTGTGAAGCTTTCCTCATACAGGTGCTTTCATTTAGTGGCTAGGAGGACTTGTACCCAGATCCTAGCACATGGCAAAGTGTGCACTCTACCAGCACCCAGAAAAAAATTATAACCACAATATCTTCTTATTATGCTAAGTCAAACTATTTTAGCATTTGTCATTTAGGCAAGTTTGAAAAATACTTGAACTTTTTTCTGTTAGTAAAAAGTTTGTGAACTCTTGTGAATAATGTAATTATTTAGTATAGTTCCCACCTAATTCCCTGCATTGTCAAATACTCTTCTATGATTCTTTCATCACTTCCATCTGACTCCCTCTTGAGATCTGCAGTCAGTTTCCAGGAGCTCATCCATCATTATCTTGTGTATAATTAACACAGTGTCTTAGGTGGTGTCATCTGAATTACTCAGCAAGGGTCACGATTAGGTCATAATTGAGATGTAATCATTGATCCCAGGTCTTCCATCTCTCACTGGTAAGAGTGGATGATGCTTTCTAACTTATTGTACCCTTTCAGTTGAATAGCATATAACGTTCAGGAAAAAAGAGTGAAACAGACAGACAGACATGACTTGGATGCTTTTAGTTTCTTATGTTTCCTTCATTAATTATTTAGCATGAGGAACGTCTATAGCATTTGTTTTCTTTGCTCATGTTCCAGATTAGAGTCTGTCTCTTCTGGCATTTGTTGACATCAGAATTGACTTCAGGCATTTTGTTTATGGAACCTATGTTGGAGTTAACAGTGAGCCAGCCAAGCTCCAGGGGAAATCACATGTCAGAGTCAAGTATGTAAGCACCCCTGAATTCTTTGCTTAACTGACACTAAAGTCTGTAACTTGTGGTTCATCAGAGCAATGAATTCATATTGGAGTTGTCAAGTAGAAAGAAGGAGCCTCAAAAAAAAAAAAAGAAAGAAAGAAAGAAAAGAAAAAGAAAGTTAATAAAACCCCCAATTCTGAGTGAGGTGTTTTTATTGTTTTGTTTTTGAGAAGAACTTTAGAAGGAAGCATCCCAGGTGTTTCAAGGAGTGCTGGCTCAGAGTCTTATCTCCTGGGCTTGCCTTTGATGTCCAATGCATCACCCAGCACCTCTCCATAGTTTACAGGGAGACAGATCATGGTGCTTAAGGAGCAGCCAGACTGGGACTTTGGACTAGGTACTTAAATCTTTGCAACCTGTTTCTTTACATATCAAAGGAAATAATTATCAAAACATCTCAAGAGCTTGGTGTCCTAGAAAGTAAATGTTAGCAGCTATTTGATTTATATTGTAATCTAGTTAAGAACCAAGAGCTAGTAAATGCATTTTGCTGTTGCCATTTACTTGTACCAAATGAGAGTGAGTGGCATTTTCTAAATACTAAGGGAGGAGGAGTAAAGAACAAGTCACAGAGTACCTGTGTGTAGCAGACTCTGTGCTAGGTGTTTTAGAGAGATCATTTAATTTTAATTCTCATGAGACATATAAGAAATAGTTATAAATTCACCCTCAAAATAAAACAGCTCTCGACATTGTGCTGAGGACCCAAGTTCCATATGAAAATTCCAAGGTATAAGGGGAAGGTATTATGTCTCCCCCTCTCTGTCTCTTTTTTGTCTCCATCTGAATGAAAAAAAATGTTGACTCAGGAGTAATGAAATCACATATGTGATTTCATATATATATGAGTCCACAGCTATGCAAAAGAAAGAAGAGTACTAAGTTTATGTTGAAAAGGGAATTTTTCTATCAAAAACTGCAGTAGCTATCACTGTTTATTAGACTTGTGATTTTGGAGAACTTATACAACTTCAGGAGAAAAATTAATTTATTCTAATAATATAACAATGAGCAAAAACAGTTTTCTGTTTCTTCAGATTTCTTGTTCATCTTCAAATGGTGGAGGGTATGTAATGTCCTGCCATCATTCTTGCATTAGTGACATCTAGGAGTCTTGATCTTTTCTGAGATAAAACTGGTGAAAGTGGGGCTGGACAAATAGTGTACCTGCTTTGCCATGTGTTTGAACTAGATTCAGTCCTTGAAACCCATTACTGTCAATATATCAGAGGAAGCTTCAGTTCTGAGGTGTCTCTCCCTCGCTTTCTTTGTCTGTTTCTATTTGAAAAAGTCACCCTGGAGTCATGAAGACTTGGCAGTGGCCAAAAACAAACAGACAAAACCTAGTGAAACATCTCACCTAGTGAAACTAACCCAAGAGCAGAATTTGTTTAAATTTTTCCCCAGAACTTATCTCCTACACCTAAGATATCTGGAAAACACGTAATTCATTAGCAGTTTATTTTAGTTACCTATCTTTGGGGGGGGCACTTGGATGTTGTTTGAATGAATTTCCATTGAAAAACTTCCTTCAACTCCAGTTTCTCCAGTTTAAGAGTTAATTAGATTACATACTTTTAAAAAAATTATTTATTTATTTATTTTCCTGTTGCCCTTGTTTTTTATTGTTGTTGTTATTGGTGTCATCGTTGTTAGATAGGACAGAGAGAAATGGAGAGAGGAGGGGAAGACAGGGGGAGAGAAAGATAAACACCTGCAGACCTGCTTCATTGCTTGTGAAGCGACTCCCCTGCAGGTGGAGAGCTGGGAGCTCAAACCAGGATCCTTACACCTGTCCCTGTGCTTTGTGCCACCTGCGCTTAACCCGCTGCGCTATCACCCAACTCCCAGATTACATACTTTTAATAACTATACCTGGCATTATTTTGTTTCCAGTTTATGTAAGAGTTAATTAAATTCCGTTGTGCTAATAATCACAGCTAGCACCACCAAGTTTTGGAAGAACCAGCACTGACCCTGGGCCTGTGGAAGCTAGTGTATTTGTGGTACCGGAGAGCAGCCTGTATAGGTGATGTGCTCAGAGTGCCACTCAGTCAGATCTTCCCACAGGCCTAGATGGAAGGCTACAGGTTTTTCCTATAGTATATGTTTTGGCAGCTGGCTATAGGACTCCTAACATGAGTGAAATATTTTTGCTTCTTGGTTTTTGAAGCTTGTTTTGTTTTGCTTAGTGTTTTGAGGAGACAAATTTAGGGTCATTTGGCAAACATACTGGCTCACCACACAAAGGCTTCTTTTCTCATGGGAAAAGGAGAAGCACACATTTTTCTTTGCTACTGTGCTGTCTCTCACACTTGGCTAAGCCCCTGAACCCTGTGCTGAGTCTCCATCTTAGTGCATAAGATCTTGGCAGGTTGGTTGTGTAGAAATGAGGTAGGCCAGTGACTTCCAAGATGCTGCTGATCCACATGTGCAGTTCGTGTTAAGCCAAAATTTTAGTCCACATGAAACTTTACACTTTTAAATTACTTAAGTTTTTTAAAAGATTTGTTTACTGACAGAGAGAGAAACCCAGAGAGAGAGAGAGAAAGGAAAAACCCAGAGCCACATTCGGGCATGTGCAACACCAGAGATTAAACTTGGGTCCTCATGCCTTCAAGTCCAACCCTCTAGCTAGTGCATCACCTCCTGAGTCATGATTTCTTGTGTTTTTGCTTTGGTGTTCAAAGAGAATTTTGACCTAGGATAGGTTATAATTTTCTGACAGTAGAAGTTTGCTTCTTTGTTTTGGGGGAGTCACCTTGAACTCCAGTGTTTAATATGAGTTTAAATGTGAAATGATTTCCCTTTCCTCCCCTCCCCTCCCCTCCCCTCCCCTCTCTTCCCCTCTCTTCCCTCTCTTGCCTTCAGGTTTATCACTGGGCTTGGTGCTTACACTCTGAATCCACTGCTCCTGGTGGCCATTTTTTTCCAATTTTTTGGTTAGGACAGAGAGAAATTGAGAGGGAGGGGGGGAAGAAGAGGGAGAGAGAAAAATAGACACCTGCAGACCTGCTTCACCACTTGTGAAGTTTTTCCCTTCCAGGTGGGGGGGGGGGGGGGGGCTCGATCCTTGTGCTTAGTACTATGTGCGCTTAATTGGATGTGCTACTGCCTGGCCCCCTGAGATAATTTTTCTTTGAAAACATATCTTAAAGACTACATATATCTTCACTGTTTTAGATGGGCCATTGCAGAACTCCTTTAGGCTTTCTGCAATGGAGGGCCTGTACCATGTCTTGACAGAGAGAACTGGGATTGGAGCCAGATGTACAGCTCTTAAGCCTTAGCCTGGAGTGACATTGAATCCTTCTAAACCTTAGTTTCTTCATCTCTAAAATAATGGCAATAGGCCTTTTCATCCATAACATTGGCATGAGCATGGTAACTCACAGCACTTATGTCAGAATTAAGTAAGATATAATGTATTTCTAAATGCACTATTCCTGCACCTGGCACAGGTAAGTGCTAAATTTGAGCCTGGCGCCCATTACTGCATCTGAGGTGACATTTATCATTTAAAAATATACAGAAGCCATTTTCCCAGGTCTTCACCTTTGAGCCTGACACTTCTATTTATATAGGACTTAATGCCCCCTTGCTGAGTAATAGCACTTCCGACTGCTTGTTCAGGCCTGTTTCCGCCCATCTCCTACCCAGTGCTCCCAAATAGAGGGAAATTATAGCTAACAGAGTAATGGCCAGATTGCCTGCACCTTGGTCTTTGTTGTCTGGCTATGAATGAGCTATGAGTTTCTCTCACCTGGTCCTGTGGGGCTCCAGCATAGCAGCTATCCCTGCTGGGTGAAAGAACATACTTCAAAGGTGGGTCAGGCCACAGCCTCCCTTCTCTCTTTTCAGTTGCATGGTGAGATTGTGGCTGTGAGCCCTTGTCATCCAGGGACAGCTCTGCAGAGACAGCAGGAGGAAAAACACTGTGCAGTATGTGTGTGCTCTTCAGTGCCCGGAAAGGCAACCAACAGAAAGAACTGTGTGATATGTGGGTCCGGGAAGCAGCCTGTCCAACACAACTAACTTAAGATGCAAGAGTGAGTTGAGGATCTGTCTTCTGGCTCTTGGTTGGGAGACCACCTCTGACCTCTACAAACCCCAGAAAGGAGTCAGCTAGAATGAGAGCAGGGTAGCTAGCTCCTTTCTGAAGTTACTGCCTCCCTTCTACTGCTGGCATTTCTTCTGCAGACCATTGTGAATTGATTTTGAACAACTAGAAAAATAGCATGTTCACTGTTCTTCAAGAAACTTGGAATGGAAATGTATCTTCAAATAAGACTTTAAAAAGATGCAATGATATTTTCCCAGTAATTATTGATAGAATTTAAAATATATACAGGACTCTGGTTAAAGTTTACAGACAATGAAATCAGGTGCTGTGTATAATAAAATCAGGTGCTGAAGTTATAATACCAGGTTGGATAACTCACATGTTTCACATCAATTTCAATCCAATACTGAATTGTTCAATGAAATGTACATTTTAAATATATGTATAAATATCTTACATGTCATATGTATATATATGTGTGTGTGTGTATATATATACATATATACATATATACACACATATGTCTTTCATAAGACCATGAAAAAACTAGAGAATTGTGAACACAGCAGCCACAAAATTTGGATCAAATTATGCAGACATAATTTGAAAGTATGTGATATATAGAACGTCTTACTTTATATGCAGATCAGAGAATGTGAAAGCCTGATAATTGGTCCAAGACAATGATTTCCCTACTCACTGCCTTCAATGAGCTGACTAGTGAGTTAGATTTAATTTTTGAAAGTAACTATAATTAATGGTGAAGGTAAGAATAAAAATTAATCTCTGAGCAGGCATCATCCCTGCTCAGAGATTAATTTAAACAATAAATCTGGATCTTTTATTTAAAAAGCAAAGAAGTGGTGTCCTGCCTGCATTTGAGTATTTAAAATGGTGCTTTAAAGAAATAGGCTTACAGAGCAAATTTAAGGCTGATATTTCCCATTGCCTGGAAGAAGAGCTGAATAGTGAGCTTGGTGAATGCTTCAAGATATTAGGCAAAATACTGTGAGGACAAAGGCATTCACTGGTTAGAAGATTGTACCTCTCAAAATTGGGACATAGAAGTAGGGCTTTTAGGAATAAGTAAGCATGCAACTGGTCAGGGGTAAAGAGAGTTTTGGATGATCTGTGCAAGGCAAGGTGTGAATCCCTGGAGGACTCGATGGCTATTGAAGAGTCCTCATTTCTTTGTGTGTGTGCGTGTGTGCGTGTGTGTGTGTGTGTGTGTGTGTGTGTGTCTGTATAGTATGAGTGATGGGACATGCTGAAAGCGTAGAGAAGCCTGGGGAGTGTCATCCTAGGATAGGATAGACCAGGCCCATCTCTTCACTGAAATAGTGTTTCAGACATTGCGGCCCCTGTCCTGGTTTTTGTTGTTGTTTGTTCTGTTTTGTTTTTATTGCCACCAGGGTTATCCCAGGGACTCGGAATCCACCACTCCCAGCAGCCCCTCCCCCCTTTGTTTTGTTGATAGAGACAAAGACAAATTTAGGGGGAAGGGGGAGATAGAGATGGAGAGAAAGAGACACTGTCAGCACTGCTTCTCTGCTTATGAATCTTCCCTCCTACAGGTGGGGACTTAGGGTTTGAACCTGGGTCCTTGTGCATGGTACTACATACACTATACTGGATATGCCACCACCCAGCCATGTACCTGTTTTTGCACAATTGTCACTGGACAAACACCTATTAAGTCTGTTATTAAGTGTGGAGCTTCTAGACCTCGCAAATGAGTCCTTGAGCTGCCGAGGAGAGGCCGTTTGGCAGAAATCCTAGCAGCTTACTGGCCCGCTCATGCCATATGCTCAGTAGTGCACATGTGTGTATGCTGCTTCTATCCACATCTACATTCTGACTGTCCCCTGAACTGACTTTTCTTGCCCATCTGCTATTCTTTTAGACTTAATACTTATTTCTCACCAACTTGGAGCCTGACACAGTTACCTCACCTAAAAGCCAGGGGCCAGTGGTATGTGCCCACTCTGGCAAGTGCCTTGGTGTTTGGATAAGGGGATGTTATGAGCCTAGAAAATTACAGTTTTCTGTGTCTGTGCAAGCAAGGGTATGGGTTTTGGTGGTGCCTTTGAATACAGCCTTCATGGCAGTTATTCACTAAATGGAAATCTTTATTGTAGAAGGGAACCTCTTTTCTCATTTGCACAAAAGTAAACTGAATGAGTCATGACAGTGAAAGTGACAGGATCAGGAAACTGTTTTAGAAGACATATTCTGGTCTGCGTAAATAGAAATGATGAGAAGTGGCCTAGAGGAACAGAGCTCTCTGAGCAAGAATCCCTGGGTAGGGGACTTTGGAGCAATGATCCAGCATTTGAAACTGAATGAGCAGGTGGCTTCCTCTTTCTTTTTTTCTTTCTTCCTTTTTTTGCCTCCAGGGTTATTGCTGGGGCTCAGTGCCTACACTATGAATCCACTGCTCCTATAAGGCCATATTTTCCCTTTTGTTACTCTTGTTGCTTATGGTTGTTATTGTTGTTATTATTATTGTTTTTATTGCTGTCATTGTTGGATAGGACAGAAAGAAATGGAGAAAGGAGGGGAAAACAGGGAAAGAAAGATAGACATCTGCAGACCTGCTTCACCACTCATGAAGCTTTCCCCCTGCAGGTGGGGACCAGGGGCTTGAAACTCTCCCTTCTTGTTTATAGTCCCACTCAGATGACTTTTGTTGCGTGGGGAATATGAAATAACTTTAAAATATGAAAGGGGAGGAAGAAATGGATAGATTATGGTCGTGGTCAAGCAAAGAATAGTGAGACAATAACAATTTTAGTAAGACTTTCTTAGATGTGTTTATATGTAATATATTCAGATATAAACTATATGTGTAATACTTTTATTTATAACACATTTACACTCATACAGTCCTCTATGTCTTGTTAAATGATGCCATTTTCTCAAATATTTTTAATCTTACAGCTTTTTTTTTTGCTTTTCTCATTTTTACATAATAGCTTAAACTTCTTTAATTTGGTATTTGTGTTCAGTTACTATTAGTATAGTATATATTTGTTACCAAATGGCATGCGTTTTTTTTTTTCTTTTCTTTTTTTGCCTCCAGGGTTGTCGCTGGGCCTCTGTGTCAGCACTATGAATCCTCTGCTCTGGGTGACTTTTTTTTTTTTTTTAATTGGACAGGACAGAGAGAAATTGAGAGCAGAGGGGAATTAGGGACAGAGAAAGACAGAAATCTGCAAACCTTATCACTGCTTGTGACGTGTCCCCCCTGCAGGCAGGGAGCTAGGTGCTTGAACCCAAATCCTTGTGCAGGTACTTGAACTAAGTACTATGTATGTTTAACCGGGTGTGCCACTGCCCAACCCCCTGATACTTTTCTCTGAAAGACAAGTACTGTACAGGTTTCACTCATATGTACAATATAGAGAACTGAAACACATGAACTGTTTTTTGGTTGTTTTTTTTAAATGTCAAACTGTCACTAAGACTTTGTGAAAACTATCCTTGCAAGGGGTTGGGGGGATAGGGGGGCAGAACTATGGTGGTAGATGCAGTATGGAGCTATGTCCTTGTAATCTTACGATTTTTTAAACCATTCTTAAATCACTAATAAAATATATATTTTTGCCTGCAGGGTTATTGCTGGGGCTTGGTGCCTGCACCATGAATCCACTGCTCCTGGAGGCCATTTTTTTCCCCTTTTGTTGTCCTTGTTGTTGTAGCTTTGTTGTGGTTATTGTTGTTGTTGATGTCATTTGTTTTTGGAGAGAGGAGGGGAGGCAGAGAGAAAGATAGACACCTGCACACCTGCTTCACCGCCTGTGAAGCGACTCCTCTCAGGTGGGGAGCCTAGGGCTCGAACCGTGATCCTTACGCTGGTCCTTGGACTTTGCGCCACATGCACTTAACCTGCTGTGCTACTGCCCCACCCCTCTAATAAAATATTTTTTAAAAAGAGAGCATCTTCTTGCTTTGTAGGAACTTTATATAGATTGTGCATATGTACTATAAAACTCAGTCACCAAAGATGCAGAGAACTTAGTTTAAGGGCAAGTGGGAAAACTTTCCTTCTGTGATGTAAATCAGTGTAGAATTGCCTAGATGTAGGCCATCTTTTAACTCTGGAGGGTCTTGTAAAACAGTAATAAATGTGCTTTCTATTTGCAGTTGCAGCTAACCTCTATAAATTAGGAAAATTAATGGATGCTGGTACATCTGAAGCACAGGGAGCCACTTGATAGGTCTTCCCTCAAGAGCTAGATATCAGCTTCTGGTTATGTGTTCAGCGTCATATATCTAGGATGTGCCTTACAAAAAAAACAAAATACAAATTTTTTAATTCCCAAGGGTCTACAGTCTCTTCCACTTCTTTAGATTGTGTCAGATGATTTATAAGATGTGAAACTGATAAAAGACAATGCAACGCCCCATAATTCAGTACAGTAACTCACAAAAGATTTCTGGAATCAGTTTGGTTTTCTAATATATTAACAGTTTGTGAGGGAAAGAAGGAAAGCAGATTACATACTTCGAAAAGTAACCACAGATGCTCCTGGAATTCACACCGTGGTGCTTCTATTTGTAAGTGCTTTGTTCCATTGGCAGGTTGCGAAATGGGAGACTTGAGATGTCTGTTTGTGAAATTGTTATTCTGGAGCTGAATTGTCTGTCCAGAGAACTTGAATTAGAAAGAAACTAAGATGTTAAACCTGACTCCTTACCTCTGTAGTGTGGTGATACCTCAAGGTCATGTCTAGTGCATTGCAGGCACTATGGGTGTATGGTTTGCGATTCTTCTCTGGCTCAGCCAAACCCCAGCAGAGTCATGAACATTTTTTCTCCTGTGACTTTCTTTATGTCACTACCTCCTGTTTGAATCATTTTTAGCACATTAAAAAAAGAATTATTAGGGACAGAGCTGCAACTCCAGGTTATAGCCTTTTAAAATTTGAAGTCAGAATTTAGAGTTAGCCTGGATCTGTTTAATAGTATGATGTATATAGTAAATAGTATGATGTATATAGTATATAGTATATAGTATGATGTATATTTGTGTGGCCCTCTCCTAAAATTTCAGTTGCATAAAATTTTCAGTCAATTCTTGTTAATGAACATGATAAGTATCTCAATCTTTTAAGGTGTTTTGGTGAAGAGAATTTCAAATCAAATCAACTGATAATTTTTAAGTGATGTTTTCTGAGCTTTTTCTCCCTAAGGCTTTTACTTTAAAGGTTTCGCTTGGTGTAGTTTTTTTTTTTTTTTTGATTGATTGGGTATCGATATGTAAGTTTAACAAGGAAGTCACTACAGTGTAGAGGGCAATAACTCAGGCCCAAATTCAGACAGGTCTTCTTTTCACTCCTTTGTTCTGCCTCCTGGGCCCATCACTCAGCCTCATATTTATTATGATAATAGAATTGCCTGAATGGATACTAATACTGAGATTGAACTATAGCTGTGAGACATTGCCTTCCTGCCTTCCATGGTTGGCAAAGTAACAATTGTTTAATCTCCCTATAGAACAGCCACCTCATCAAGTAGAGAATCTTTTGAAAGCCATTAAATCTTCATTCATTTCCTCTTTTACCCACAAACAGCTGGATCAAGTAGTAATTCAGAACTCAAGAACCTCCCTTCCCCCATGCTGTGTGACCTGTGCAAGTTAACTTCTCTGAGCCCCTTTCCTTAGCTCTCACACGAAGCCATTTACTCTGTGCCCTTCTTTCAAGGTGATTGTAAGGCTTAAATGAGAAAACATTTAAAAGTGTTCCAGCTTTAGTAGGTTGTGAGAAGTTGGTCAGCAGTCGTTACTTAAGTACTTGCTCAATAAATTACATTTTGTATGCAATCTCAGGAGAATTACAGATATGTTTGAGACACACATTTAAATAAGATTTAGTTGGTAATCAGATTTTCTTCTGAAACATCCTTTTTTTGCTCTTCTCATTCCAACCTTACACTAGTAAAATGAGCAGCCATCATTAAATAGGAAGGATCACCAGAGTTCTAACAGATCTTGGGACTTGAGCTCTTTATCTCTAGTTTCTCTCAGTGCCAAATCAGGGATGTAAAGGTGATCTTCAGAATTGCCTTGGAAAATAGGGTATAAAGTCTCCTCTTTAAGAGTGTGGATTGGGGGTCGGACGGTAGCACAGCGGGTTAAGTGCACATGGTGCAAAGCGCAAGGACCAGCACAAGGATCCCAGTTCGAGCCCCCTGGCTCCCCACCTGCAGGGGGGGGTGGCTTCATGAGCTGTGAAACAGGTCTGCAGGTGTCTATTTTCTCTCCCCCTCTCTGTCTTCCCCTCCTCTCTCCATTTCCCACTGTCCTATCCAACAACAGTGACATCAATAACAACAATAATAACCACAGCAATGATAAAACAACAAGGGCAACAAAAGAGAAAAAATAGCCTCCAGGAGCAGTCCAAGCCCCAACAATAACCCTGGAGGCAAAAAAAAAAAAAAGTGTGCATCTTTAACCCCAGGAGCATTTCAAAATCACTTGGGGGGGGGGGGGTGTTGAGCTGTATTGATGGAATGCAGATGCCTGACCTCATCCTCCAGAAAGTGCAATTAAAGGGTCTGGGGCAGTGGTCTGTGTCATCAGCACTTTAAAAACATGCAGCTGTGGGGGAAACAGCTTTCTACCTCCCATGCCCCATAATTAAAAAGCTAGAGCTCATCAGCATATTGCAGCAATTCTAGATGCTCCTTACAATGATGAATCAGTGGACAAAGTAATCAGTGCATGTAGTGTTTAAAAGTATTTGAAATTGGGTTACATCTTATTAAATGTAGATTAGCCATAACTAGTGTCCTTGGATAGAAAAAAGGTTTATTTTGAGTTACAGTAAATTAGAGGGGAAAAACCCATGTTTCTTTGCACTCTTTATTTAATTTTAGGGTTTTTTTATGGGGGGGAACCTAATGGTTTATAGTCAACAGTAAATACAGTTGTTGGTACCATAAATACAGTAAATACAGTTGTTGGTACCATGTAAAATTTCTCAGTTTTCTGAAAAACACCCCAACCCTCTCGCCTAGGTTGTATATGACTGTTTTCTTTAATCACCTTCACTTCCACCATCGTGCACCAGGACCTGAACCACAACCAACTCCCCCCCACCAACCCCCACCCCCACATACCCAAGAGTCCTGCTCTTCCCACTTTGTGGTGTAGTGCACCTGATTAGGAGCACATTGCTCAAGGAGCTGGGTTCAAGCCTCCAACCTCCACCTGCAAGGAGAAAGCTTTGCAAGCAGTGAAGCAGGTCTACAGGTGTCTATTTCTCTCCTTTATTTCCTTTCTCCCCTCTCCATTTCTCTCGGTCTTTATCAAATCAATAAAATATTTTTAAAAAGACCCTACTGTTCTCTTATGGCTCAGGGGTGACACAGTGGATAAAGCATTGGGCTCAACAGCACGAGCTCCAAGTTCAGTGCCTAGTATTATACATCTCAGAGTGACGCTCTTGTCCTCCACCCTGCTAATCGATAAATCGCAAAAGGAGCCTATTGCCTTCCTTTAAAGCTCTTGACCACACAAACTTATGGAAACACTTATTTAGGTTTGCCTGAGGAATCTCTGAGTTCATAGGCAAGAAATGGCTTCAGTCAGTGATACCCTTTAGGGGAAGATTCCTTTTGGGAATGAGTGTTCCTTTGTGTGGTGATGGGAGATACTTTCAGGGAAGGACCTTCCTTATTTGAAAACACTTAACAAATGTGAACTGCAGGTTTTGTGGTTAAAGGGCAGTGGCTAGTTCTGTGGTTTCTTCTGCTCTTGGTCTGCCTGTGGGCTCACTGGCATTGTTCCTGTTTTATAGGTCGAGCAGCTGTAAGAAAAGCCAGGCATGTTTGTGGAAATGGGGTGGTAATTTTATGCACAATAGTCACTGATGGGCTTGCCCTGGTTATGAGGGTTTTGTTGTTTTCCAGTTTGTCTTCCTACCACACACAGTCGGTTCGATTGGGGAGTTCGCTCCACTCGCTAATAATGACTGCTGTTAAAGGTGCTGCATGTGAGCTGCACTTGCAGCTCTAAGCAGCTGAGCCGTGTGCCTTAACTGAACATATGGTAAACATTTTATGGTCGCAATAGTGAATGTTGCTTGGAGGGGAAAACCTAGTTCAGAGAGGACATAAATCGACCTTTAAACAATGAGTGGCAAAATTTTTGTAACTCCATACAGGAATGAATGTTCACCAGATTTATTGCAGTGATCATTTTGCAATATATACAAATATCAAACCATCAAGTTGTACACCTGAAACCAATATGTTATATGTCAATAATGCCTCAAAAAAAAAAAAAAAAGAAGAGGAAGAAAAATGGCAGTTTCAAGCCTTAGAATGCTATGTTTGTGAGTTTCCTGCTCACACCTAGGGAGGGCTATCATATTGTCTGTGTTCATTTAATTATCTCACCAATGCCTGAGTTCAGATTCTGCTAACTGAAGAGAATTTAGATGGTATAACTGTACTTGCTTTAAAATCTCACCAAAGCAGACCAGAAAACTAGCTCAACTGGAGAGTCCTCCTACCTACTTTGTTATGCTAATGGCCCAGGTTCTAGCCTGGCTCTCTTGAGGTTTTGATGTTGTACTGTTTCTCTCTGCCTTTTTGTCTTTCCTTTTTTATTTTATTTTTTTAAATTTTTTTAAAATTTTTTATTTAAGAAAGGATTAATGAACAAAAACATAAGGTAGGAGGGGTACAACTCCACACAATTCCCACCACCCAATCTCCATAACCCACCCCCTCCCATGATAGCTTTCCCATTCTCTATCCCTCTGGGAGCATGGACCCAGGGTCCTTGAGGGTTACAGAAGGTAGAAGGTCTGGCTTCTGTAATTGCTTCCCTGTTGAACATGGGCGTTGACTGGTCAGTCCTTTTATCTCAGCCTGGAGTGGTAAAGCCCAACTGATGGGGGAAAAAAAACTCCCCAAAGCTCCACTGACTGCTGGCATCCCTGGTGCTTGTGTCTCAGAGTAGTTTTCCTTAGTTGGTTATGTTTTGGTTTGTTGTTGTTTTTAAATCTCTGAATGGGGCTGAAGTTCTGGATGCTTGCATGAAAGGTGATCATTTGCATGTTTTCTTTGTGTGATAGATGACTACCAAGGATGCAGATGTTAATGCATATTTTTTCTGAGTTTGTAATTAGAGCACTGCGCTCCCAGCAGTGATTAGGACTCCCCTCCCCTCCACTCTTGACTGCTTTGTGCACAGTCATGAAGAGGTGGGCTCTTGCCAGGCTGATTGTGGGTCCTCTTCTGATTAGAACCCTCAAAAAAAAAAAAAAAGCATCTCTGACTTTTTTCAGATTTCTCTGAGTGTCAGGAGGCCTTGCCTCCTTTTCAAAGTTCTTGTCACAGAGATAAATGGTGGGCGGGGCAGTGCCTGGTTATGACTGTGATCATGTAAAATAGCCTCTGATTAAAGAGTAGCTCTGGGCCTGCCTGGGTGCTTTATTCTCTTGGGAGCCACATTACTAGGCTGGGGTGGAAGGGCTTCTCTTTCATATTCAGGAGATAAATTGTGCTCATTGGAGGACCATCAGTTAGTAAAAGACAGTGTTTTCTGATGAGATGGGGAAGATGCCAACAAATCATCTGTTTCAGTTGGAAGGAGGAGAGAGGAGAAGCCTTCTCTGGTGCATGGCTGCAGGCTGGTTGTAAGTCATTGCACCTTTGCAGGAGTTCTGTCTTTACAGGCTCTCTTTGTGGCAACACAAGTGACTGTAGAAGAGACTCTTTTGTGTGACTTTAATATTCATGGATGGTTTCCCATAAAACTCCAGAAGAAAATAGTTTGTGCCTACCTTCTGCTCTTGTACTAATATGCAGGTGACTTGTCAGCCATGTGATACAACAGACCTCGGTTGAGATCAAACAGACCTCAGGTTACTGTGTACTCAAGTCTTTCCCCTAGTCACCCTAGATATAAAAATGACCATCAATACACATCCAAAAAGGCTAACTGATTTAGAGAATTTCAAACCTCTCATTCAATACAAGTGGGACCTTTCCTTTTAGAAAAATCACTAGACTATTTTCAACATAAGCATTACTTTGTTTAAAAAAACTGTATAGGACTGAAGTGAAGAGTGTATTAGCTTTATTGACTATTGCTGGTAGAGTTGTCAGATTCAGAGCAAAAATATATGGTATGAGACATACTTTAAAAAAAAAGAAAAAAGAAAAAAAAACTTCATTGCCTGCCTGAAGATCAAATCAAACTAGGTGTCCTATATTTTGTCTGATAACCCTACATGAATGTCATGTTATCTGGGGGAGGAAAGAAAAGGGGAAAATCTGGAGGGGAAAAATCTGTGTTTCCTGTGTATTGAGACTGAGAAAAGTTTACTCCTCTGCAGTTTACAATAAATGTTTTCAAAGTTAGGCTAAAGGGAATGAAAAGAGAGGAATGGTTAGAAAAAGACACCGATGGTAATAGTTTAGGTTTCAGAAGGTAAACTTCTTGAACCCTTTGATACTTAGGAATATGAAGTAGTTTATTCTAAGGTAGTGAGCATATGTGCCCAGAGGTGACCTCTGTGCCTGTGAGGAAACTAAAGAGCATATGTCCCAACTCCTAGTTTTATGGGGGGAAGGGACACACCTGAGACCCAAAATGGTCAACAACTTCCTCAAGGTTACCCTTCTGCATTCATAAAGGCAGGGAGAAGCTGAGAGAGGAAGAGACACCACAACGCCACCTCTTCTTCTGGTGCCATAGCCCGAGTCACACACGGTACTGAGGTTTGAGCCCTCTTTCTCATCTGCCTAGCAGTATAAGAAAACTGTGCTGGATTCATGGTATTACATCATCTACCTCTTTGTGGCATGCCTCTGCCTCTCTGCTATCAAGAAGAGTAAAGTAGAAGTGGCCTAGATACAGAGGGCTTGGGTTTTTTGTTTGTTTGTTTTTTTGTCTCTAGGTTTATTGCTGGGGTTCACTGCCTATACTTTGAATCTGCTGCTCCTGGAGGCTATTTTTTCCCTTTTGTTGTCATTGTTGTTGTTATTTCTGTCTTTATTGTTGGATAGGTCAGAGAGAAATCGAGAAAGGAAGGGAAGACGGGGAAAGAAAGGCACCTACAGACCTGCTCTACCACCTGTGAAGCGACTCCCCCTGCAGATGGGGAGCCAGGGGCTCAAACCAGGATCCTTATGCCTGTCCATGTGCTTCACGCCATGAGCGCTTAACCATCTGTGCTACTGCCCGGCCCCCAGTACTTTGAAATTTATTCAGGAAAATTGAGAACACTAACACGAGAGGGAGAGAGAGAGGGAAGAAAATAAGCCAAGTTACCACTTACATGATGGCCCAGGCAGAGAGAGAGGGAAAGAGAGCTCAAAGGTCTAGCTTTTCAAAACCCAAGTCCTGCCTCCGCCTTTCCAAGCCACCTGTCACCACTCCCATTTTCTGGGCGGTATCCTCCAGGTACTTGTCCCTTAGCAGTGTCAGCATATACCAACATAAAAAGCAAAGTACCCAGCTTCTTGCACAGTGCATGTGATGGAATTGAAGCTCCTTAGGCATTGCATACACAAACCAAGGGTCCCTGGATAAGGAATAAAGTTGCAGTGTGCCTTCTTCACCTCTTTTTAAATGCTTACCCAACCCTAAAAGATAGGTTTTTCTTTTTTCTAGAAGGAAAAGCTTACACTGTTGGCAGCAGAACTGAATTAGAAAAGTGGAGCTTTGTCGGCGTTCTGGCGGGGTGATCTCCAGCAGGAAGGCAACCGACCGGCTCTCTCTCACTCGCTCAAGGGACGAAACGAAACAAAGACACCAGGGAGAAATGATGTGTTCTCAAATCTCATTTATTAGCAGGTGGACATGAGTTTAAATAGAAAACCAAACAAAGGGCATTATTGAAATATGTCAGAAAGTACAGGTTTCTTAAAGGTCAGCTTGCCCCTTTAAGGTAGGGGGGCTGGTATGACAGGAATTGATGAGATACAAGACAGTTATTCTCCATGATGGAAGCAACTTAATTATCCAGAGGTATTTGAGAGAAGCATAGGGGTTAAACCAGTAGGGTGAGACAGAGAGGAGATGGATATCAAAAGGCCATATAGTTTGGAATTTCTCTTGTCTGGGGTATGAGGTGTATGATGGAGTGTGTGATAAGATGTGTTCTCCTCTGTGATCAGAAGGTGAGGTGAACTTTGAGTAAATGAATCTTAAGGTAGGCAGCCATGTGGCCTGTGGTTAATGGAGAGACGTAGTGAGGTTTCTGTGGGCTTGAGAGTCAAGAAGGAAAGAACTAAGTCTGAGAGACGTGGTTTCTCCCCTTTGCTCACCTCAGTTGAGAGGGACTAACAAGAGGGTATCTTCTCAGACCTCCATCCAAGGATGGGGGGAGTTCTCCCTAAGCTCTATCAAACTTACACATAGCCCCACAGGGCTTGACCTGTTTTCTCTGCAGTGTGAGAATTATATTGTCCACACAGGCATATGACAATGGCAGTGAGACACTTGCTTTGAGGGAAGCACCATGAAACCATGAATTTTAATAGGGACACAGCAACTGGATGGTGGTGGGGAGGGGAGAACCAGCCAGCCCCGTGAGCCACCTTGAACAAAAGCAGCAGAAGGGGCCTGCCTGTCACCCCGTGGCCATGATGAGAGTAGTACTCAAATTATTTATCTCACAATGGTGTGGGTGATTGAAGAGAGAAGGACTGCAAAGCAAACTCCTGCAAAGTAGAGAGAGCTATGAATCTCTGTGATTCCTTATCTTTTGGAAACTGGGATGGCAGGATGTGACTTGCTATTTGTCTGCACCTCAGCGCTGCACGGGAAACTGCCCGGGATCCACAGCTTCCGCTGCTCACATGAAAGCACTTCCTCCCATGGCTGGTGCCAGGGTGTTCTTCCTCTTTGCTGTGCAGAGCACTTTCCCTCCCCAATCCCTGCCAGCTTCCTGTTTGTCCTGAAGTGGGAGCTTTGGAGTCTGTTCTGCTGTCAGCTCTCCCTGTGACAGCAGAGAGCTCTGCAGTGTCCATATTCCCAGTGTGGAGTCCTCAGCATGGGGAGTGAGAGACTGCGATGCTTTTCTCAGAACCTAACCATGTCACCTCTTTAAAACCACACCACACAGCCTGGCAGGCATTAGAGTGACTAGGGCGATAGACATGAGAGCAGGAATCCCATGTTCTGTCCTTTGCATCACATGAGCCAGAGTGATGCTATGGTTCTCTCATTAATAAGTGGGTAAATACACCTTTTATTTAAAAAGAGGCACAGCCAGACCTATGGTGTTTGTCAGCTGCCGGGACTGCTTTGTGGAGTTAATGTAACTGAATTGTTTGGCTTATTTAAACAGCCATGTCTCATTTTTTAGAGAGGGGAGGAAAGAGTTATCACAGGATATTGATTATCACAGGAGTGTAATTATTTCACAGGCACATTTTCTGAGTAAGTCATGATGTTTTTCATAGTGAAGATGGCATTTAAAAGTAGATTATAATGGCTGGAGAGATGGCTGAGCAGGGAAAGCACAGGACTTGCATGCATGAGGCTCCAAGTTTGATTCCTGACACCAGTTATGCCAGAGGATAGCTGTGTCATGATCTCACTCTTGGAAGATAAATCTTAAATGGATTACAGACTTTACCCACCAAGTTCTTCTGATCGTGAGATAATTTAGTTCTTAGATCAGGAACCTCTAGAGTCATTCCAGAAGTACTGAGGAAAAGTGTTGGACAGGTAGAGACGCAGCCATATGGGCTATGAAACAAGGGCCTACTTCTCCTGGAGCTAGAGGGGAATGAGCTGATTGTTTCTCTGGTGTATAACTGGGATTCATGTCAGAGTAGAGCTGAACATGAGGGAAATAAAAATAAAGTCAAGGGACAGGGCTCTTCCTCACAGTGCCCTGAAGAAGAATTTCATGTCATTCATCCACTGCTAGAACTTGTCCCCAGCACTGGAGATGGTGAGGACTTTGTGGACCTTTTGGTGCTCCCCTCACATTTGTGAAAGTTCCCTATCAAGTCCTTGGCTGCTGCTGCTTTAATGTCATTTCATGGAGGGAATGTCGATCAGTTGTTTTCCTGAGGGACATTTCCACATTTCCCCCAAGAAAGGTGTCGGCACATCTCACCCTCTGCCAAACCTTTATCCTTAGATTTCCAGCAGCCCCTCTTAATCCTCCTCCTTCCCCACCTGAGCGCCCAAATCTGCTGCAGTAGACTACAGCCCATTGATGCTTCACCTGTATTGACTTTGCTTCTTAGGTCCCATCTATGAGTAAGATCACCCAGTGTCCATCCTTCTCTTTTTGGAATCATCCGAAACATGATCCCCTCTAGTTCAGTAACACCAAAAAGAATCAGATAGAGGACTAAAAGTACCGAAAGAGATAAATGACCTAAAATATTTCACCTAATAAGTCACTCTAATGGTATTCATGTGCATTTGAATATTCTGTTGCATTCTGTGTAGAGTAAGTCATGATTGGGAGCACTATGGACAGCACCAGGAAAGCTCTGTAGATGGTGGAGCAGTGCCCTGGTGCATTCCTCTCCCACCCCCAATACTGTTTATCTCTTCCTCTCTCTCAAATTAAGGGGTTTTGGGTGGTGGCTCAGGAAGGCTTTGCAGGAAGGCTGTCACATGTGTGAGTGTCCAGTGCTGCATTAAAAAAGAGAGAGGGGTCTGAGGTATAGCTCACCTGTTAGAGTATGTCCTTGACCATGCATGATTACTTGGATCCGAGCCCCCAGCTGCCATATGGCAGCACATATACGTGAAAGTGTGTTTTTAGAACAGTCTTTGTGTTCTCTCTTCTTTCTCTCCCTGTTTTTCACCCTCTACTTAAAAATAAAGTCCACAGGGAGCCGTGTAATCCTGCAGGCACAAAGCCCCCAAAGGAGCAGGAAGTAGGCTGGAAGACTCTATCATGATTTCCAGAATCTGTTTTGGTATTTGGTGGAAGAGTCCTCACTCCCTGTCAGTAAGGATGAAGCTTTTTGTCTCCATAGCCCCTTCCCTGTCCTCTGACCTTACTCCTAGTGCTCCTGATAACGTTAGACACTGCACATTTACCATGGTCTCAGCTATAAGCTGGCACCCTCTCTTAGATTGTTATTAGTGGAGCATCCCTGGTAGAAGAGGATAGGAGGATGGAATTCACTGTGGAGATAACATTTACTTACTCACATTTGGGATCTACCAGCATGCAAACACTACTGTGCTGTCATGCCTTCTCACATCGCTTTTCTGCTGAAGTTCTCTGGAGCACCGTAGCTATCTCCATGCAGTAGCTGCCTCCCCCCCCCCCCCCAGTCTAATACTGTGAGCCCATATCTCGGTGTTGCTCATTCACTCATTGTATAGCTAACTCCCGGTGTCTGCACTGAGATAGGCTAGTGTGTGCCGTGGAACAAAGAGTCACTGTTTCTGCTACCCTCCCTATCATGGCAAGACCATATCTATTGGCCTCAGTTACCTAAGCTTCCAACTTGCTCTTCCATCTGGCTTCTTCTACCTGCCTCCTTGAATCCCCAGGTTCCTGGCCACACTGCAAGAATCCAAGGGTAACTTCTGTTCACATCAATGGGGAATTATTGAACCAAAATATCTTCCTAGAGAGAGACTAAGAGGCCTGAGAGCCGGGGTGAGCAGGGTGTGAGGCATTCGGGTACCACGATGGATTGGGAAATATCCAAGCAGGAAGGAGGGGCTCCTCTTTTCAGGCTAAATCACCTCCTTGTTGGAGAGGGAATAATCAGTCCCAGCTGGAGAAAAGAGCCCACATCCCCTTTTCTTTTCCATTCAAATCTAATCTCATGACATGAGTTTCTGACATGAGTAGCATTCTTGTCCAGACTTGTGGCCCCAGGGAGGGGATGGTTATTTAAGACAGCTGGCTCCCCAAGCAAGGCATATAACTTAATGATAAATGCTTACAGACAACTTCCCTTGCTTGTTGGTCCCAGTCCCAGTTTAATTGACACCCCTGGAGACTTGCAAAAAATGAATAGATGTTGCTCTGAAAGAATATGATGTCTCTAGATGCAAGGGGAAAAAAAGATAAGAAATTCTTCATGCATACAGTTCATCAGAATTTCTTCAGGGAGCGCATGATGCCTTTTATGTATTCCACCAAGAAGCGTGAGTTTCCTGTGCCTTGAGAAAGCTGTGTTGTGTTACAGTGGAGCATAAACTTGGCATGTGATTTTGGTTTTTCCTTTCTTTGTTTTGTCTTTTGAAAGGAACTGTTTCTACAAACTAGTGATTTACTGATAGTTTGTATGTTTTGAAAGCTTGGCTATAACTTTATCGTGGATCATTTCAGGTAATTTAAAATATCTTCTCTCTGGAGTTTATACTCACTTAGGCCAAGAAACCGTGTTCTTTGCAGTAACAGTTATGCCCAGATTTCAAGACCTAAATGTCAAGCATTTGATGCACATTCTTCCCTCACAATTGGAGATGAAGTCTGTAGGCAGAGAATGAATTGATTTGCACATCTTTTCTGCCATCTGAGAATTTACTCGGTCACTTTTATGGTTATAATGTATAAATTACAGTGAACATTCTGAGAAAATGGGAAATCATTTGAAAGACTTGGAAGTATTGAAGGGATGTAGGTAGTGCTGAAATGGGATGTAGGATTTCTTTGCTATTTATCATCAGGCATAATGTTAAATGAATGGATGGCAATAATTTATGTCAAATGATTTAAGCCAGAAATTAAGGAATATATTAGTGAGATATAATGGGGGAAATTAGTAAGAAGAACTAATATCTGGCTAGGTTTTAGAATCAATCCTGGGAGTGGGGAAGGCAAATTGTAGGATGGCATATTAAGTATGATAAAATTTATATGATACAGTACAGTATGTTAAACAATATTCTTGGCTATCAGTGGATACATATTGGCCAAAAATGTGGCTTGAAAGAACCCACAGTTAATTAATTTAATGTTTTTTTTTTTTGGGGGGGGATTTTCAGGTTAGAGGATGGGGCTATTGAAGCCACATGCCTGTGTGATTGGAGTCGCATGCCATTGGGCATTTCTATTTGATTTCAGATAGAGAGGGAGAGAGCTAGAGGGAAAGACTTACAGCACCACTCCACAATTCCTAGAGCTCCCACTGCTAGGGGCTCACACCTGGGCCTCTGGAACATGATAAAGCCTGAACTCCACTGAGTGAGCTATCTCTCAACGTCTAGGCCAAATATTTGATAGATCCCTGTAGGATAGCAGAGGACAAAGGTAGAAAAGATGTAAGAGAAGGGGGTGGGGAATGGATCTGGGAACCAAAAACAAAGTCTGTTGGCTTTATGTCGTTCTCACGTTTTAAAATAATCTGAGGCAGGCATGGAAAAATAACACGTTAACTCTCTGGGGTGAGCACTGCTTACTTTGTTCTTCAGTCCTAAATTACTTCATTATACTGAGCCACCTTAAAATAAAGCAACAACAGAAAAGATTTTTCTGCTTCATGCTGAAGTTCCACATAAAGTGGAGTAGGGGTACACAGTCAATAGACAAAACTCTTCTCTCTCTGGATATTTGCATTTTTAAAGATTTATTTAGCAGCATTAGAAGTAGCTTATTGGATAAAGTATTTTACTTGATAGAGGAGTATGCAAAAGATTTTCTTGCCTTTGACTACAAGGTCCCAGGTTCAATCCCCCAACACTACTGTAAGCCAGAGTTGAGCAGTGCTCTGGTAAAATAAATAAATAAGCTATTGGGACTTGCAAGCATGAGGTCCTGAGTTAGATCCTGGACACCACCATGCCAGAGTGATACTCTGGTTCTTTTCCCACTTCCCATTAATAAAATATAAAAATAAAAATTATTTTTTATCACCAAGGCATCACTGCATCGGGCCAACTCTTTTCAGAGAGAGAGAGAAAGGGAGAGAGGGACTGAGACACAGCACCCAGACTTCCTCTAGTGTAGTGGGGGCTGAGCTCAAAGTTGGGTCTTGCACATGGCTTAACAGGTGCACTCTCCAAGTGAGCTATGTAGCTGGCCCAATTTATTCTTTTGTTTTTATGAGAGACTGGAACACTGCTCAGCTTCCCCATATGGTGGTGCCTGTGATTGAACCCAGGGCCTCAGATTTGCTGAGCATTTTTACAGTGGGCTTTAATAAATGCATGAATGTAACTGCCAAGCCCTCACGATCTGTATGTTCCTGACCTAAGCACTGGTGCTAACAACGTGCTGATCAGCTGTGAGTATGTTGGTATAAGAAGCTTTTGGCTGTGTTTCAGGAACAGGTGTCCTTTAGACAAGAAAAGCTACTTATGGTATTTGCCTCAGCCAATCTTACTTCCATTTTAAATAGTTGGAATGGATGGCATGCTTTCCATTTCTGAATAGCCGCAGGCATGTACCTTATTTGGATTTCTTCAGCTATACAAGACCTTTATTTGCTAAGAAGACTGCGCTTACAGAAAGCCATTTTTTTCCACCTAGGATTTATGTTGGTGTGAAAATGAAAATGTTGATTCCTTTTCATATGAAAGTAAATGCAGCTATATAGAAATAAAAGTCATTGTGTGGTTTCTACAGCACAGGACAACACCCCTCCTCCATTTTGGATTCACTAGGCTTGAAGCTGGGAAATTAAACAAAGGGAACTTTGTCATCAGATACTGTGAAATTTGGAAAGTTACGTTCCTTTTCCCTTTCAGTAGTCTCTAGCCCTCATTTAGTTAACTTTTATTTTACTTTAAAGTTTCCTAAGCCTGAAATAACTTGCTCTAAATCTGCTGAAATAAATATAGCAAGTTAGAAATGGGCAGATGAGACTGCTGAAAAGGGTGGCTGGGCAGAGTGAATGAATGAGTGAGTAATGTCATCTCTAGGCTCCCAGGTTGACTTGTTTTAAGAAGGGGAAAGAAACCATAGCAGTGGCACTTCCTTCAGTGTAGTGAGGGTCAAGCTTGAACCAGGGTCTTCCATCTGGCAAAGCAGCTCACTGTGCAAATAAATCATTTTACCACCAGTCAGGATTTTTTTTTGTTTTTTTAATTGGGGGTCTTCCATCTGGCAAAGCAGCTCACTATGCAAGTAAATCATTTTACCACCAGTCAGGATTTTTTTTTCGTTGTTTAATTTCGGTTTTTTTTATTGGTTTACAGTAAATGTAGTTGATACCTGTATAAAATTTCTCAATTTTCTGCAGAATACTCACAATCCCAGCCCTCTTCTACTATCATGCACCAGGACTAGAAAGCCCCCGCTCTCCTGCCAGTCATTTATTTCAGTGCAATACACCAAACCCAGTCCAAATTCTACTTTGTATTTCCTCTTTCTATTCTTATTTAAGGTCTGTCCATGAGTGAGATCAGGTTGGTCTTTTTGATACAAACTGGGGAAAAGAGAAATACCTGCAGCACCTCTCCACCAATCATGAAGTGCCCCATCTGCAGGTGGATACTGAGGGCTTAAACCTGTTTAGACATGGTAAAGGCTCTTAGCTACGTAGAAATACTCACCATATGCTAAGCTAACATCCTAGAGGTGGACTAAGCTGAGGATGGGCTTTGTAAGCAGAGAAAATTGCCTAGAAAATGCTGTAGATTCTGACTTTATGTTCAGAAGGTAAAGGCCATAACATTTATTAATGCATATTAATATTCCTATACTTTCCAGTTTCACAGAAAATAGAATCATATTCTAAAGTCATGATTTTTAACTTGTATTTGTAAATTTAGAATGAAATAGCCAATTTCTTTAAATGTATCAATTTCAGATCATACTCAGTGTTCCCTAAACTGTAGGCCATTTGTCCGAATTTGTATTAACACATGCCATTACTGAAAAAGTTGATCCTTAGAAATCCTAGGTATAAGCTTAATACTTTCCATTCATTTAATTCAAAAAGTAAGGCGTGGGAAAATTCCCTGGTTATTTGGGTTAGAGGCAAGTATCAACACTTCTGAATAAGGTTTCTTAGTAAGTTCTCTTGTGTTGGTTTCATAGACTGTAAATCATGCTTTCCTTCTTTGGGGGAATGGTTTGGTCAAGTATAAAGAGTACATGCCAAGTACAGCAGGCAGAATCAAAGCCCTATTTCTTTTTTCCTTAGCTGTGTAAACTTGAGCAGTTTTTTTTTTTTTAACCCCTTTGAGCTTTGGCTTTTTTCTTGTATGTAATGAAGGCTGCAGTGCCTACTGAGCAGTGTTGTATAGGGGAATAATAAAATCCATGTGTAAATAAAATTCTTTGTGTAAAGTATGGAGTTAACAAGTATTTCATGCTTGTTCTCTTTGTTGGAAACTGGGGGGTGGGAGTGGGGCAGGGGATGTGAGTTGTAGAGTTACATCCTTTTACTATGGTTTTCATGGCCTCTTCAGTAACACTTGTGATTTCATTTTTTGTTTATTATTTGAAGATGACTTGAGTCCTGGGGAGCTCTGACTCAAGTTCTGGTCCCATTCTCTTGAAAATGTGTAGCTCCAGCTTCTACAGAATGAGAGAAAGACTTGTGATTGGCTTTGTAGCTTTTCTTTGACTTCCTTCCTTGAATTCTTCTGAAATTTTATTTAAAAATTACCTGTTTTATAGGTGCTATGGTAACTAAATATCTGCTAATTCAATGTACAAAGTATCTGCATTCTATTGCCAGAAGTATTTCCTGAGACCTAATCCCTGATCTTAGGATTTTGTGACAGTCATTTCCATTGGCCAAGAGTGATTATTATTGGGTTGTCGGGAAAGTCTTGCTGGATTTTCCTATGTTTTTCTGTAAAAATATATCATGACTTTCCCCGAAAAACCAATATGAGGGGACTACACTGGGAAAAGGAAAATTAGACCCAGCATTTTTTTTTATGGGCACCAACTAAATGTAGGGTGTTGTCTGTAGAAGCTATTGCAAAGCCCTTTACTGTAAGCACTGTCATCTTGTAGCTTCAGTTCTGTTACCATGGCAACTGTGGTCTGTAAGTGCCTAGCTGAATGGCTTTTCAGGAAACTGGAAAATACTGCTATTGTAAGTGGCTTTCTTTTGCTGTAGAAAGGAGTCCTTCCCTTACTGTAGACCAGCCAACATTTACTGGGAACAAAGCTGGACATTTATGCTAATTGTATTCTGGGTAGAGGACAAAAAAATGGGGAGAGTCTAAGTCTCTGCTTACTGATTTGTGAATTTATTTCACTGATTCAGAAAAACCAAATTATGTACCTTTTAAAAAAAATTTTCAGGCAGGTTTCTCTGTTTTAGCAGGATTTATATTCAAGAGCTGGAAGTTACATTAAGCAAAACAAGTTAGCAGTACTGTGTGTTTGGAATAATGTTAGTTATGGTGATGTCAGTCTGCTGAATTTACAGTTTTAAGTATCTATGAGGGCAGTCTAGAAAAACGATGGGTCCCCTGTTAGCAGTAGAAATAAAGACAATGGCTTAGGCAGCTAGTGGGCTTGTCACTTAGTATATGTTTAAAATGTCATTTGGATTTTTTTTTTACATCTTAAAAATGTTTTTCTATATGTTTTTCTTTGGGAAAGGTTCAGAATTATACTAATCTGTGGCCAAGGGAGGTGGCACAGTGGATAAAGCACTTGACTCCCAAGTACAAGACCCTTAGTTCCATTCCTGGCATAGTACGTGCCAGAGTAATGCTGTGATTCTCTTTTTCTCCTCCTCTGTCATTAGTAATTTTTAAAAGCCATACTAACATCAAACAGCATGAGTCTCCCTCTCATTCTGAAGAAACTGGAGCTGGCTGTTTTCCACAGGATATGAGTAGAACTTGAGTCAAGCTCCTCAGGACTCAAGTCATCTTCAGATAATGAACAACAACAACAACAAAAAGGCATTGTAAATGTTATTGGGAGAGGCAAGCAGAACCATAGTGAAAGAATGTAAGTGTACAGCATCCTTACTCCCTTTTCTGTTTCCAAAAGAAAAGGAAAGGAAGCAAGCAGGATACGTCTAAAACCAAATGCAGTCTCCTTTTGGTAATTTATGACTTGTGATTATTTCTTTGAAGAAGAAAGTAGTATCAGTGCACGTCTATAAAAGCAGTCATTTTAGTTTCAAAGATAAGGCACTTACTGTACTTTATTTCTGAGCTATTCCAAATCTTTAGAAGTCAGCTAACAAGGATTGGGGTGGGGGGATGTTCAGGTCCTGGAAAATGATGGTAGAGGAGGACCCAAGAGAGGTTAGAATGTTATGTGGAAAACTGAGAAATATTACACATGTACAAACTACTGTATTTTACTGTTGATTGTAAACCA